>NW_019174290.1:3464498-3746998 GCF_002260705.1 Seriola dumerili
TTTTTTCACACGAATTGAACAGTAGTGTTGAGGGCTTTCCTCTTTAATTCGAATAACATTACAATGATAAACCAGACTACTGTTGTTCTCTTAAGTGATGCTGAGTGGACAATAATGATGCCAAACCATCTGAGAGATAAAGCGAGGAAGTATTTTGGATTGGACACCACTGGTGGAAAGTTAAGGCTATTTTCTGATAACTGTGTTACATGAACCTTAACTTGTCACGTGAATGATCACAACATCTATTTTACAAAATGGTTTAGGATTTGGTTACGCAGGTTGTGTTTAAATTGATTCATACAAATTACATGTAAGGTCAAATTTGTTCAAAATCGAACCTTGAAACTCGAACAGCCCTGCTAGTGTTAGCTGCTTAAGGTTAATAATGATGACAACTGGGGACATGAATAACACTTTATTCTTATACCATGCCGCAGTACATGTTTGGTTATGTTAGAAATACTTCCTCTATTATCAGACATTATTTTCACACAATGATCACATTTGACTGTGTCACTTTACTGTGTTTTGTGAAGGTTAGTGTAACGTTTTCAAAACCAACTAACAATCCAACTGAAAAGAACCATTGCTACAAAATGACCTTTACACATACAAACACACACGAACATGCACAACAACATTACAATCACCAAAATAAAGGCTATAGCGGTTCAGTATGAATTACTTTATTTCCTGTGTGAAAGTCCTTTCAAACACAGTGGGAACAAAATGATAGCGCAGCATGTTCAGACACAATTCTGATAAACTGTTTGCTGAAAACCAATTTTACTGGGGTGCCGCGCTGTTTTATCTACCCCGCACACTCTCCGCTAACTCACACACATCCCCACCCCCCACCCCCTCCTCACTGTTCCACAGGTGATTCCAGTCTGCGTAGTAGAGTAGCTGCCTGAAAGGCAGACCAGTGCAGAGCATGGCAGGGGGCTGATGGGTTGACCCAGATAGGGGGAGACAGACTTAAAGTTCAACCAGGACAGTCGGGATAGGTTTTACAGTGTCGTGGTGAAAACTGCCTCTCTCTTTCTTGATCTCTCTTAAACACACACACAAACAATTGATTCTTCTCCACCTGTCTCCTTTAAAAAAACAACAACAAAAAAAAAAACACAGATCCCAGTGCTGTGACAAGTTGATCTACAGTTCATACAGCGACACATCTCAAATTTGCAGCGTTGATTGTATGCCTGCTCGCCAGGGTTATTGTTTTCCTAATGTACGCCTCAGCTGATTTAATCTTCAACTCATCCGGGAACAGAAACATTATGAAAACCATCATTATTTCCACATATTGATTCATTTGCCAAAGACAAGTCGGGATTGGTCAGAAAGACAACAGAAGTCATGTTACATAAGAGCATGCAAATCCAGCTCTGCAGACAGAGGGCTACTGTACAGATGAACAGAGGTACTGTCTGCAGATGGTCACATGGAGAGTGTTAAACATCCGATTCTGCTCCTAGTCGTGCTGGAGCTCCAGCAGATTAGTGGGTGACAAAGAGCCTCTTGGCTTTAGAATATTAATACAAAGTGAAGTCTGACACTCTTGCCATACAGTATCTGATATAATGTTTGTGCCCAAGGGACCTCAAATCCAATGCCAAGACCACACAATAGAGCTTGAAAAGCAATAAATGATGTAGAGGAATCACATACAAGATTTACTTCTGATCAGTATAAATATGAAACGGTACCGAAACAGAGCTTGTAAAATAAACTGTGACAAAACTAGAGCTTGTTCCTTTAGTATACAGATAGATCAGAATATTCCGTTGCCATAGTGACAGTTCACAACAAAAATGGTTAATGCAGTTACACAAGAAAGTGATACTGCAAAATTCATACAGCCTGCATGTCTTTGTGAAAAAGGCTGTTGTATTAGAGGGTTGGTGACATAGTAAATACTATGAATGTATCAAGACACCTTCACCAATGCCATCACTCACTCACGGTACTGCATGAAAAAAAAAGCCCAAAAATCATTCTCTCCCTAATGCGCCATTATGAAAGACGTGTCTGTAGGCTCCACCTGGAGTGCCAAGACACAACCTTTATTTTCTTTTTATTCAATGTAGCTTTTATGTTTGTAAAACTTTCTCAGAGCCCAGAAAAGCTATTCTTATGAGTGTGACATCATCCAAATGCAAAGTCTACGGGACCACAAGGACAGGAGAAACACTAATGCAGCAACACAGCCAGGCAACACAGAAAGAAACCCTATTTTCATTCAAATGAATGTGCATTATCTTCGCATCTGATATCCAGTTTATGTATATTACTACCGGATTCTCTCAAATTCTGTTCTCATCATAAGAGTGTTTGAAGAGGGAGAAAAGAAGATCTTAAAGTGTGTGTCAAACTTCAAAATAAAAAAAATTGTGCATTTATTTTGCCCCCCACGAGCAAAATGTTTTAAATGCTGGTGTGACCTTTACAAATTGTCAAACAGCAGTTTTAAACAACCATGCACATCCATCACACTGATAAACCAGCAGTGATGGTATTAGGATGCAACGGAAAATTACATCAAATAAAATTTCTAAAATACAATCTTATAAAAACCAATAATCAAATGACCAAATTGTGACTGAAATTATTAGATGTTTTTTATTAAAAAATAAGTTAAGTACCACAGTAATGTTGGCACACAGTTTCATCCACACACACACACACACACACACACACACACACACACACACACACACAACGACCAACTACAGGGTGGGTTGGATTCCCATTTGCAATTACCAAGCAGCTTGATCTTGTCAGAAGATTGATCCCATTTATGTCATTCAGGTCCCTGGGAAGCAAGTATTTAATGAGGAGTTACTGCCACTCATTATGAAATGAGCACATTCATCGTGCTTCAAGGTCAATGGGGTTATTGTAAAATAAAAACCAAACCTTCTGTAAAACCCAGAATGTTCCTGTTAAAAATGACGATTTTTGAGAACTAATTTTTCCCCCCATAATTTAAATTAAATATCACTGACATACAGTACAAGACGCTGCTGTAGTAAATATTTACGCCTGGAGCTGAACTTATTTTCAATTAACTATTAATATACTTTATGTTTACATTGTGGAGGCAGTTTCATACATGGTGCAAGTTCAGAGCTTATACGCAGCTGATGCCGGGTGTGTATCTGTGAGCGTGTGTGTTTGCTGTTTGCTCCACTTTCTCATGACAGCAGCTGTGTAACTTCAGGATCTAGTTGTGGGTGAAATATTTGCAGCTTGGTATTAGAAACCATGAATCCAGGGTTTTCACCAGCACCTCGTTCACACCTCGAAGCTTGGACAGCCACCAATTCTCCACATACAGCAGATGATGTGTGTGACTTTGGCTTTTTAGAGCTTAAAGCTGCACTAAATGATATTTGTGAAAGATGTCGCTCATGGTGACATACCCACGGAGAATTATCACCTAAATGCAGCTCCACTCAGCTCATCTTAGTGTTTTAGCATCTTTCAGCTAACTAGCTTCTGGAGCGTGCAGCTTTGTTGTTTTGTTTCACTTTCGCTGTTCTCATCAGCCTCATTCTAGCATCACCTGCAGCTCTGACAAACCCACTGTACACTACCTGCTCAGCAGCAACAAGCATACAGGTGGACGATCTGGCCAAAAGATCGTATGCCCACATCGCCGTTTTCTTTTGACAAATTGTGTCACCACCAATCACACTTTTTTTTGGAGTACTTGTTTTGTCAGCACTGTTGTTTATTTAGAGGGTGCTAGTATATGCAAATGTTTTGATTTGAAAGTTGATTCGCTGCTGACTAGCTAACCCCCGGCTCCTCCCGCCTTCTCTTGTCCTACGCACGGACTGCAACTCCACTGTCTTGGCATGCAGCTGGTGATGGTGGTTCTTGTTCTGCTCTGGTGGAGAACTGCTACATTTGGCGCTACGCTACGCTCGCGGATGCTGTAGAGCAGAACATGGACTGCCATCACCATCACCAGCGGCAGTTAGCGGGCTAGCTGTTTAAATGTTGACAATGGGGTGGTTAGCAGCAATGGAACCTTTACAATTGAATATCTAAATATACAGTAGCACCTTTTAATGACATGATCTGTACGATTCATCTGACAAGTAGATCATATGCCAAAGATCGTCCACGATATAAAACCGTCAGATCGCACACCCCGAATACAGACACAGTTGAACACAGGCTGAAGCAGACTTTAAAGGAGAATGAATACATGACTCCAAATCAATGCTACTGTTGCTTCGTGTCTGCTTGATGTTGATAAAGACAACTGCTTCAACCTCGACTACTCTACAGGGTGATAATATGTCAGTGTTGTGTTTAGTTATTCTGCTACCCTCTACAAGTCAAAAAGGAAAACATAGGCGATGTCTGAATTTACACAACTACTGGAGCTACATGTGTAAGAGCTGGAGTTCATTCTCAAACATTCTGACACATTTCATTTTGAGGTGATTAAAGAGGTTGTTGCGACTGTTGCTCTGCAGTCTGCAGATACTTTTATTCTACTCAGCATCCAGTTTTTATAAATATAACATTAGGTCTTCTCCATCTTTTGCTACCACCTCTTTAACTCTGTCCATCTCAATTTCTTCACTTAACATGCGAATGTGCATTTCATTGAGCATAAAAAGGGGAAGAGAACGCTGACAATCTCCTACTGACCTATCAGTGACACTGCCTACATTAACAGCCGTACTGGTTAGCATGCATGGAGCTGCACTAATGTTCACAGTGCAATTTAACATTGACAATCAAAATCCATGGTACATATCTCTACCATTGTGCTGGTTATGAAAATAATCTGCAATGGACAGGGCTGTATGACACTTTTAGGTGATGAATCAGTAATGTAATGAGTTATGTAACTATCCCAAAGCGAACAATCCTTTGTATATTTTGATATATTATTGCCGTTCCCATGGAAATTGAGGTCAGACCAGAGCTTTAGCATCTGTTGAGCTTTATTATATATGATTAGTTTGCGCAGCAGTTATTTCCATCATCCTATCTGACCCCAATTGACCTGAAAGAGCTCAATGTAATCTCCTTATACCATAGCTGGAATTCTTTTTGCATTTTTTTTGATGTCATGTTTTTACTGGGTTTTCAGACTTGCATACCATAAATTTGAGGACTTTGAGCAGATGAGCTGTATTTTATTGCTGTGGTTAACGGCTTATCTTACCATTTCTTTTTTTATGAGTGTCACTCTGAGCATAAGCTTTTGACATATCCTCCAATTTCCTATTTACTACATGTAACAGCACCACTTCAAAGTCACATACACTGCAGCCAGAATATCATATTCCCACTAATCCCTATATTAAAAAGCCACTATCTTTTTTTTTTTGCATCACTTGTATTTTCCACATTCATGTGTCTCTCAACCTTGCATCACTTCCTGTGCAGCCATTCCCATCACAATTATGATGACAAGATCAAAAGTTCATTTAAACATTGAGGGGGAGAGAGAGAGAGAGAGAGAGTACAGTCACACAAGCATATGAGCACAGAAACTGTATCTGCGTGTGGAAAGAAGCTTCATGGACTGGTAGTAAATACACAGAAAAATAAGCATCATCTGTAAACACACACACGGCAGCTGGGAGACGGACATCAATCATCCGCCCACGCTTGTCATGCATACCCTCTCTATTCCAGTCCGGGTCTCACACACTCACAAATAGACATACGGTACTGTTCTGCAACAATGACATCAACAAGCTGATAATAGAAAGGGGGACCCAAAGACAACCAAGAGGAGATATGATTCCTTGGACAATATTTTTTTTTTTATCCGATTCTTATTTTTGTTCGCGACATGGGGCGAATGGACCCTGATGTGTCTGTATTTAGCTTGTGTTTGTTATTGTTTGTGGGGGAGAGTTAAACCTAAAGGATTTGTAGAAATAAACCAAATTCAGTCTCGCAAGCATAACTGGAGCTGCAACTAACAAACATTTCCGATATAAAATAATCCCTCAATATTTTTCCAATAAAACAAAGAATTGTTTAGTCTATTCAATGTCAGAAAACAGTGAAGGTTCGCAGGGCCCACAGGGGACGTCTTAAAGAACTTGTTTTGTCTGATCAACAGTCCGAACGCCAAAGTTATTCTTTATATGAATTATAAGAAAATCCTTGCATTTGTGAAGCTGTTAAGTATTTCTTGTGTTGCCCTTAATCGCCAAAAAATAAAAAATATAAAAATAAAAAGCAGGCTAAGGCAGGTCAAATAATAAATAAATAATTGAATCAATACTGATACATTTTCTGTCGATTGACTTATTGTTTCAGCACGACTACACAACACAATTCACATTTTAGCCTCCCAGAAATGAAACATTCACAACTGAGATCCGTGTATGCCGAGACACACCCAGACACAGCGCCCTGACAGCGTTTGTTCCTCAGCCCCCAATCCTACCCGTGACCCTCAGCTCTATATGTTCACCCTCACAGGTTCACCCACAGTGAACCTAATTCTACTTCCAACCCTCATTTTATTAGTCTCACCCCAACTGTGAAGACGTGAGGCTCCGTCAAAATGACCTCACTTTACAAAAACGTCCTCAGTCTGAATCTGAATCACACACACACACACACTCACACTCACACACACACACACACACACACACTAACTGTGTGTGAAATTACAGCACAGGACAGTAATTTGCAGTCTTGACAGGATGATTTAGCTCATGTGAAATGAATGGACACAGATGATGAATGAATGATCAATTACTCATCTCGGATCTGATGATATTGTATTTAAAGCTCCGCACTAAATAACTGACAGCATTTGCTGCTGCCTTTTCTGAAACCTAATTGAATTACAAAAGAAGGGGAGGACAGATTCTCATACTCTGCTTTCACCAAAATTTGATGCACAGTTCTCATTTTTCACCCTCAGGGGGAAAGCTGCTCGCATCCGTCGGCAACATCATCACCCCAACCCCGTGGGTACATCACCAGCTATGCATCTCGACACACCAGTTCATGTAACTTTCCCATCCTAAGAGAACATCTGTTCTGATGTAACCATTTGATATAACGGAAGTCTCCACTTTGGTTACATCAAATCTAGTGCAGGGGATTTTTTTTAACATAACCTTGACCCCGAAACTGGGGAGAATTTTATGTTATTGTGAAAACACCAACTTAACTTAGCTTGCCCTGCGCTCCTTTGACTATTCCAGTCCTAATATGATGATCTCCGGGGGTAATATGATGATACGATAGGTGGTAGCATCTGTCTGATCAAGTCAAAAAATATTTACGGGTTCACATTTCTGAATTCTTTTGTTTGTTTGTCAGAATTGTTAAGTTGTTCATCTGTGACTTTGTACATGAGATTAGAGCTGAATCAGCTCAATTAATCCTTTTAAGTCATTTTCAAGCAAAACATTCCTTTTCCATTTTATATCATTGTAAACTGAATATCACTGGTTTGGTATGGGACCAAAAATATTTTTTTCTTTAATTTTAGATTTTAAAGGCTGAACAATTAATTGATCATTAATCATTAGTTGCTTCATAATAATTGCTTTCATAATCAAAACATGCAGATGCAGTGTTTGTTAAGTATAAATGCTGTACAGTACATCCACAGCAAACAGCAAGGAGCTGCAACATATTGCAAAGTTGTAATAAATATACTACGTGCTATGCTAACTACATTACATATGGAGATGGAAAGGACTTGGTCATTTCTGATCCCTTATCTATTCTTCTTGTGGGTTCTATGCTTTATCAAATCCAGGTATGCCCCGATATTAACACTATTTAATGTTAATGCTAATGTTACGTTACATTTTTCTCCAAATTTGGAAAAACACTTTAATCGCACTGTGGTCCTGCTGTTGGCTTTGGGAGGTTGTTGGCGGTCGCATCAATCCTTTCCTTTAACCTGTTTTTTTTTAGTTTTTTTTTTTTACTTTGTGCCACCCAGGTACCTCCAACATCATATTTCACCATTAGCTAGCAAAAGCATTCATGACATGCATTGTCACCAGATGTCAAGGCATAACAGTGGTACAGCCAAATTATTAGTATAGGAAACACTGCACAGTGTTCAGTCCAGTACAATGTACCCAGAGCCTTGATTATCTTGATTATCTCTGCCATGGCTAAGGTCCCACTTCCTGACATTAAAGCTCCATTAAGAGATTTCTGATATGGACAATGAACCAAACCACAACTGTATAATGTGAAATGGTTGCTAGTACTTCCAATCCCACCGTGAATCAGCACAGCTTTAATCAGATTTTAGCCGTGTTTTCTCTCATCATTTTGGTTCCTGAGCCTGTGTTTAAACTGTATAGCAAAGAGCTGAAGTAAACAACAGAGCTAAAACAAGAGAATGTTGAGCATTGATTTATAGAGCAGCCACAAACAAGACTCCAATTAGATAAAATGATAATGTTGCTCTGCGTCTTCTGAATGTTTAAGAAAGCAGCTGTTTGCTAACATTATCATTTCAGGAACTGTGTGTTTTTTTTGGGGGGGGTTTTTTGTGTCCTGTTTCTGTTGTTTTCACTTAATACAATTATATGTAATTTTGGGCAATGCACAAACCTTAACAGAGGAGCTGACAGCATCAGAACTAAACTATTGTCAGGAACCAAACAATCTGGGAGCAGCTGGCTCTGAATGGAAACATTCTTAAATCCCATCCCTAATGACCTCGTATTTAATATGCTGTTATTGTGCAATACTATCAACAAAAACACCATCCTCTCATTAATACTCAGAGCAGATACAGAGGGTGTTCCTGGGTTGACAAAAGATGCAGTCTGCAAAGTATGATCGGCAGAAAACAACCATCAAGTCAACTAAATATCATCCCTTATTCACACAAAGAAATTCAGTGTTACTGTTATTGTGACCTGTGATATGTTCTAATTTGTGTGACCACTGAACTTCCCATAAACTTTTCTTAGCTACTTTTACTTGAGTCAGTGAACAGCACCCACAGCAAAACAATCTGTCACTGCATCACGCACAGCGCTTCTAGTTAAAATTAGAATTTACAAGATATTAGGACGACTATGGCAGCAGAGTCAGCAAAGAGGTTTTTAATAAATGTCCCAAAGCAGCGAGATATCATACATATCTACTCACATCTCCTATTTTATCACACTGCAATGATTTCCATAAAATATATCATTATTTCTTCATAATACTACATGCCACATGAGTTCACTCTCATATTCTCAGAGAAGCTGAGGCTTAAGACTAGGTCACTGAGCACTGAACAGCATGAACATCTAACTTCCTACTGCATAATTCTCTTTTTGCTTTTGGACGGCACCCAAAGAATGCTGGAATGAGCCCAAGTGATGTGTGAATGTGTCTTAAAGTGTGACAAAATACACTCATTTAGACAATAATCACAGGGAGCATGTTTAGGGGTCATTAAAGGAAAGCATACTGCGATGAGGAAATCACACACACTAAGCTCCTGCTCATTAGAGGGACGCCTAGGACTCGACTAATTACTTTTACGAACGTGACAGGCCACGAAGAATGTGTCATAATCTGCCTCTTGAGAATTAGTGTGCACCTCTGCACTGCTAACTGTGACTCGTCTTATTAGACGAGGGCTGCTGAAAGGCTCTGACTGGTCTCTCAGAACTCTGCAGGTAAAACAAAGTGCAGGAGTCGCTGACACTCTATATATCCTCAATAAGAGCCCACGTCTTTACAATGGAGCCAGTTATATAAAGTGGAGATTGAGTTAAGTGAGCTTAAATGATGCAAAACAGAGACAAAGGGAAACTAAATTGGACTCTAGCAGCATAATAAAGATCTAATAATGGAAATATTCATTGGTGATTAGATTGAATTAAATGGATGAGTTAATGATAGGATTGGCTGTTGGATAACAACATATCACTGCACAACAATAAGTATTAAATACGTGGATGACTGAGCGCACAGAGGCAAGCACTTCCAGCCACCTTTCCCGATACATACGGCGTATTGATACAATAACAGACGATTTCACATTATCTACATATACATCTGTCAGTAGATGTAGATGTCGGCTGATAAGTAACAGCAAACTGCAGAACAGAAATGCCAAATATGTTTGAGATCAGCATCAGCTCGTCACACATGTTAGACACACTTTTTTTTAAACCTGCATTAACCTATTTTGTTTTTCACTTGCTTACTTAGTCATCCAGTAAATACAGAGTGATATTACTGACTACCAGACAAATATAAGTCCAATGCACTCTTTAGCTCTGGATTTGTTCACCACCAACTCCTTGGACAATCCCTGTGACTGCTAAATGCACCACTATGTTCACAAGCTAGTCACTAAATCTTTTTAACCAAAACAGTACAATCATGAGCCATAAACCCACAACAATGAGGTAAAAGAGGCTAATACGCTGCACAGAGCCGAGGGGAACTGTGCAGAGTTGGGTGATAATTCTCTCTAAATTTGATGCTACAAGTGGCCCCTGCCATATTATACATAGTCATTTGAACCACTGTTAATAAAAAGAAAAAAAAAAAGATTAAAGCAGCTTTAATATATCATCATTACGAGAGCCCCATGAAATTACCAGATTGTTTTAAACTCCAGTATCCACTATCAGGGACTCTGTACACTATTCAGCTGACTACATTTCAAACAACAAGCTTTAGCAATTAAATATTGAACACACAACACAGAAAATAAGATCGTTAACGATCTTATTGACAAACTACTGACTTCAAATTGAGTAAAATCTTGTACTTTATTGTTTGTGGACTGATTTAAAAGTCCCATCGTCAGTCTGTTCCAAAGTGAATCTGAAGACATGAGAACATTTCTAGCTATTACATAATGCAATCGTTTACAGATTTCTGAGGAAATTCAGGATGAATCTTGTCTTGTGCAGACTGAACTGTGCAGAACAACCGTGTCTTCATGAATACTCTTCTTTTTCTGTCTCTGAACAACAAAACATGATCTTACTATTTGTTATCTCCTGAGAAATTTACATCCTGTTTACACGTGCTGCCTAAATTCTGACACCTCTAGGCCTATACTCCAAAATTAGTTGCTATTATCAAATAAAAGACTTGTTTTCCTATTTTAGACTTGGCGTGGTTTGAACCATGTTACTAATTTCACACAGACAACATGCACCCCTCTACCCTCAGGATTATTTTTAGCATGCAATGCCCCTCCCTTCTTTGCTTTCTAGTTAGTCAAATTGTTATTTTTCAGGACAGTGCTGTGTCAGTCTCAGTGATAAATCACCATGCTGAACCCAGAGACAGTGGTCTGATAAGGCTGAATGGGGCAGTGTTCGCAGAGCTACATCAAATGGCATTCGTGTGTCTGCCAAAATAATCATCATTACATGCCATTCAACCGAATCAGCCCATTGGCTCATAGAGAGTGACGAAGCTTTCTGATTGAGCGCTTTGCTTGTTAGTCAACCGTTAGTGAACCATGCCCTGTTCTTTAGACCTATTAATGATAAAATAACAAATAGAGATAATGCAGGAGGAATTTGGACCATAATGAGGTCAGTTTGTGTGTTAAATTACATCTGAGGAGGACTGGACTGAGCCTGCATATTTTTCTGTTTTTCATCAGTGTCCCGCTTTAACAGTCATACAATCTGACGCGTTCACAGCTGGAAGCTGCTGAGTCCAACCACAGTCTTCCACTGTTTGCCACTGAGTAGAAATGGTGGACTAAGTGCTTCAGTCAAGGGCACCTTGAGCGCAGAGGAAAGCGTTTTCTTGCCTCCCCCATTCTGCTTCTCTCCACTCAACTCAAACTGGGATTCAAACACCCTTCTCATCACCAGCCAGCATCTCTAACCTCTGAGCCTTTGCAGCCTTGTGTGTGTGTGTGTGTGTGTGTGTGTGTGTGTGTGTGTGTGTGTGTGTGTGTGTGTGTGTGTGTGTGTGTGTAATCAAATAGTTACCACTCTACAGTAAGCACTCTACAGTATGCATGTGCTATGCATAGTTCCCCTTGGATGAGCATTAGGTTTTACTTGATCTCACTGCCCTAAGCTTCCCATGTGCGTCATCCTGAGCTCCCATCAAGCAGAAAGAAGTTTCACTGTATAATATTGTAAATGATTAAAAATAGCATGGAAAGGGGGAGGGAGGGTAGCTCGAGTGGGGGGATGGAATCTTGAATGGCTGCAAAAATGCTCCCGTGTATGTGTAGGTATTTATAAACTATGTGTCTTCCTTTTGAAGTTACACTCTTTCCTTTTGAGTGTGTGATACGGACACAAACAGACTGAGAGCTGGGGGAGGGGGTCGTGACAAAGCGGACCAGATGCCAGACGCCTGTTCTTGTTAAATTCGACCACGTCAGTCCGGTCATTGTTTAACACTTATCAAAAATAACTCATTTTTGCCCACTTGGCCATTATATAATCTGGAATCCACAGGGTTTGTGCGATAACCGTCTTATTGCCTGACTGGCTTGATGCAAAGCGCTATTGGCAGAATTCCTCTACAGGTATGCAGTCTGACAACATAACATCCTTAGAGAACGGTGGGGGTGTTGGATCAGAGTGATACAAACAGACAGGGTGTCATGGAATATGAAGCCTAGAAGGTCAAATTTAAGTGAAAAGAGAGAAAATATATATATCGAGTGTGCGTGCGTGAGGGTGAGTAAACTTGGGAGGAAGAGAAGTACAAAGAAGGTGACAGACTTGAGATAAGGCACAGTAAAAAAAAAAAAAAAATTTAAAAAAACTTGGTGAGGGGAATTCCAAACACTGAGCAGAAACAAAGAAACAGAGAGGTTTCTTTTCAGAGGAGAAATGTGGAAAAACACAGCCTACATCATACAGTTGATGCAAATCATATATACAGAGTGCATTACTGCAGGCAGGCTTGTGTGTACAGATAATCCTGCAGAATATTAGAAAATCACAAAATCGTCTAGAAGCCGAGGCACCGTGTAAAGAGGCTGCTGAGTCAAATGAGCGCTTGCTGGGTCAATTTTTCTTTCTCAGATGACCCTGGAAAGAGGCCTAAACCCAGCAGGACAATATGGCACCTGCCAAGACTTGAATAGTCAGGTCAAATGGAGAAAAACAAGACAGCTTTTTGCTGAGCAATTTTCCCATGATTGTCGCTATTAATGTCACAAAAAAAAAGAAAAAAAAGGATAAACCCAGTCGCCCATGGTGGAAGCAACAAACTAACATGACATGAAATGGCAATTCTCAGAGTAAAGAAATAAGCCGCTGTCTCTTTCACTGTGTGTCTGCTTTGTATGACAGGCTCGCACCAAACTGCTGCCTCCTTCTTCTTCTCTTTATCTCCACTATCATGTACTGTTGTGAACCTTTCTCCCTTGTTGTGTCTGAGAGCAAAAAAGGCAGCAGCAAACAAGCCAGACAAGGTTGGCAACGATAACATCATGCACACAATCCCAGCAGCGGAACCACAGCCGCACACATATCTGCTACCTAATTAGATACATGTGTGATCTTATGTTTTGAGTTTTAATCCTTATGAGAGCCACAAAAGCCCCCTGACAGGAAATCTGTACAAAGTAGATCTGCAAGCCCGAGCATAATTAATGAAAACGTACAAAGTCTCTTACATGTTTCGGGATTTGCAGTGAAAAGCAATGGAAGAAGTGGTTAATGCTGACTGTAAGTTATCAGGTGCAGAGCAGCCTTGGGGCACGCTAGCAGGCGCGCCTTTTTTTCGTGTCCTGGCTGACAGTAGAGGCATTAACTAATCTATAGCTGGGAGTTAAGTGCCTCATGAGTAAAAGAAGGAAATCTTTATCCTCTCCCACTCAATGTTCATTTATTCAGCTTGGGCAAACTATGAATTAATTGCAAAGTCATGACCTCCTGGCTGTTGTGGGTCCCCAATTAGACTGTGTTTTTCACCCACTGAGCCCTTTTTTCTTTCAGTTCTTATACTATTAAGCTGCTCCGTCACACTGTGCCGCTCCGACGCTTGTCACAGCAATCACCGCGGAAACTGACAAACCCGGTGAGCAGCTACGACTCCTGTGCCTTCACGTATGTTAGAGAGCAGCTAGAATGATGGCATGACACAAAACCAAATAAGGATTTTAATTAAATGCTGCAGTGTTTGTGTGACCTCTTGTTTTTTCTTCAAATATTAACGATCCTTGGGATAAATACTCAGGATGGTATCACATTCAGAACCAATATTTCAATGAAGTGGAACGGCAGAAAAAATGTGACTGCCCTGAGATTGTGTTTATTTTATGAGGCATATAATCTGATAATGTCTTGGCAAAGAGAAACATACAGTAGATAGAGTATAGTTCTTCTTATGTCAACCTTAGCACACACTCATTCTCCCTAACCTTTGGCCTTTTTCAGTTATTGAGGGCCCCTTTAATAACTTAAGCTTTGAGGCCCACTTGAACCCTAACTAAATACCATTATACTTCATGGAAAAGCTGAATCTGCCTCATGCACAAGAGAAACTTTTGATCCCTTCATTCATGCTTAATGAAACATAAAAATACTCTGCTTTGAATAATAATTTGAGGCTATAGGACCCAAATTTTTCATGTCAAGATTTTGTGCAAATATTATGTTGCCCCGTAAGATATTTAATTTGGTAACATAATTGTGCTTTGCATTTAACTCACACAATATGAACTCCATGCCCTTTTTCCCCCCATGTTTCCCCTTTACCGCTCCTGACCTTGGAGGTTTTCAGGTAGAGCGGTTTCACATAGTTTTGACTGTACGTTATTGTCCTTTTTTTTCATTCCATCTAAAGGCGTATAGAACTTTTATTGTTTATTTTCTAGTTTTCATGAGGGAACATACTTTGTTTTCATAATAAATATTGTTTATTTTATATATACTATTGGATCACTTTGTTTTTCTTGTGAACGCGTCTAACTGAACACATCATACCTGGAGCCTCGAGGCAAGGGTGCATTGCAGGATTGTCTTTACAGTGTCTGATATGGTTTCTCCAAGTTCAAATACCTTGTCCACGGGAGGTTTCAAGCTTCCACATAAGACTTGCACATCTTAAATTCAGATTTAAAGTTATAATCCTTAAAATTTCATGACACCAAACCCGATTTCTCTGTAATAGCCAATCAATGAATTTACGTGTAGGAAGTATCTCTGGAGTACACCATTCCCATGCTGGATGAGGGATTCACAGGCTACAGCCATGTTTTTCAGTCATCTGTCTCATGCGCATCTGAAGGAACAGAATCAAGTTATCAAGACAGGCCAGGTGATAGCGTGGTTTATTTTTTGCTATAGGCTCAAAACATGTTTATGTTTCAAGCCTGTTTCCTTCCTTTTTACATACCTGACTATAGTGTTAAGGAGATGAGTAGGTGAGATTCAGCGCCCTACAACTCACTACTGTGCCTGAACGCATCATGTGTTTACAAGCATGGAGACTGCTGCTCTGCTAACATGGTGCTCATGCTACTCCTCCTGCGTAGAGACAAATTGAGCCTCCCTGTCTAATGTTCCCTCTTGTTACACAGTGTAAGACCTGTAATAGGTTACTGCTGATGTAAACTGATCATCTGATCATCACTCCCAGCTTAATAATGTACCATGCCAAAAAGCAAAAAGTCGTCTCAAACTGGTTTCATGAACATGACAATGAGTTCAGTGTACTCTCTCAAACTCTGCACAGTGAAAAAATCAACGTCAAGGAATAACAAGCAAAACACAGTTTTGAGTTTAACAAAAAATGTGATACCACATGTTGTTCACTGTCCTTTGTTTAATACAACAGGTTGTACAACACACACTTGCCTTGATCACGCAGTGCAAAATTAATTTTAGCCTAACAACAGTACAACAGTTAAACTTCCTAGCCATAGTTGGTATGCATTCACAGCTCCTGTCCCTTATGATGCTTCCACACACGCACTGCAACCCTGAACTCATCTGCACATTACTCAGAGGAACCGTGTGTGAGAACGTAAACATCCGAATCCGTTGGACTGGACATTAAAGGTCCCATATTGTATTTAGTGACATTTCCATGTCTTTTTGAATATAAGGCAGTGAAAGTATCAAAGTGCTCAGTCCTCAGAGAAATGCACACACACAGCCTGTATTCAGAAACTGAGCCTTAAAATGAGCTGTGAGGAACAGCAGTCACCAGTCTCAGCCACGCCCCAAGCCCAGCCCCACCTGGACCCACCATCCAACCTTGCAGGATTTGGAGTGTTTACCTGAACCTGCTATATTTTTATTCAATCAATTTGAAATCAGTCAGCCAATCAGAACAGAGGCTAAATGACCTGTTGTTGCAAGAGCACCAGAGAGAAGCCTGAGAGAGGAGCTGTAAAACTACATTGTGATGGTTTTTGGTAGCCTACTTAAAACCACAACTATATCTCCTTATGGATATCAACACTTCAAATACGTAAAATATGGGACCTTTAAACAGACTGCCAGATCCATAGTACAAAGTTCATGTAATGTCCTATTGAGCAGGTCGCTGTCTGGGGAATTCACAAGGTACCATGAAGAAGAAGAAGAAGAAGAAAGGTTATTTACACAAAGACACCAATGAAAATGTTTGACTGGAGAAGACGACGAGATTCGAAATTGTGTCAGTAAGGGCCGACACCAAAATCGTCAGACAACCGTGAACAAAACACTGCGACTTCTGCAGTGCACGCTCTACGCAGAGGCCTCCCCTCACCTAAACCAAATGGAGTGTTTTCAGTAGCTGAGACACAGACAATCTCCTGTTGTGTATGAAAGGGAGTTCATATGAGAAAACAACTTCAGTCACTGTTAGTGAAACTGTAGCAGAGTGAGCCAAAGCGGGCACAGCAGGGTTCACAAAGAGGCAGCCTTGTCATCAGAGGTGGGAACACATGATACAGCCACCCGATATTGACACTGCTGGCAGTGGATACATTATGCAGTGTAGCTTGACAATGCCTTACACATTTTCAAAGACATGGCTTCTCTATGTTACTGAACTCATCTTCATCTAGATTTTACAATTTAAGTTTTTTGAAGTGGTGTTTAGCCATGCAGAGAACACACAGTTTTAGAGAGTAGTAAATGCAGCCATTCAGGCGGCAGGTGTCGCAGATGGTTCCTAGGCACAGCATGCATTGAGAAAATTATATTGTTGGACAACTGCACTGGGGATGCCTGATTTTTTTTCTTTTTAGGAGAAAAGAATAGTATAGAGAGGCCAGGTATTTCTTATGCAAGTGTATGATTAAAGTTAATAAAAAACAGCTTGGGACCTACTTTCAACTTAGCAAAGAGACCTCAAACTGACGTTTGAATTTAAATAGAAATCAGCGTTCAGCTTGTCAGAGAGGGGACACGAGTTCATTCTTTCTTTTAGCTTTGTTCCAACATAACAAATTCAACCCAAGAAACTCTCTTTGGTTTAATCACTGCTGTGCAATCTTGATACAGCTATGTGAGGCCCTGATTAACCCTGGTCTACAGGATTACAGTTTCTCACAAAACAAGTCTTTCAAATGGCTATCCTCATGATGAAAATCAAACAGGATGCTGCGAAAGCAACATCTACTGTACAACATCTACAGAAGGGGATTTGTTTTCTTTTCATAGTCAACTCTTTATTAAGCTCCACAGTTCGGAGCTAATTTCCGTTTAGAATCTCCCAACAAAGCCAATGGATATTTAGAGAACTAAAACATTGATTTTAACTGGAGACACATGCAAATGCCACTTAATTCTGCATTAATGCCTGAATATTTTCATTACCCTGAGAGCAATACTACTGTACCAGACACTCTAGAGGTGTACTGAACGATTCCAAATAACATTCTGCCGACACACAGTCAAGTCACGCAACCCCAAAAAGGATAAACTCCGAAACAGACAGCCCCGCTCCAATGTGGAGCGCTCTGGTTTATTTTGCAGCAGAGAATCTCAGCACACCGAGGTATGAGCTAAAGCTCGTCTTTGTCTGTCACTTCAGCCTGTGATTGGTACAGTAGGTAAGTCACTGTTTAAACTTCCTGTGCTGTTGAATCTGAAAAGTTTCAGCTTTGAGAATGATAAGTACAAAGAAAACAGGGATGGTGTGACACAATTAAGACTTTCCAGATATTCTACAGACATCTCGCTCTCTTTGGTTCTCATGAAAAAAAGGATGATACCGTTATTTTCTAATGAATATTGCTGGAGATAGCCAGGTCGCTGTACTGGACAACAAGGACTGCTCAGATTTTTCACTTTGCCAAGATGCTTAAAAATTTAAATTCAAATTAAAAATTCAAATGTTAACCCCTTTTCACAACACGTCAAATCAGTTTATGGCCGTCTGTAACATACCAGATACAAACAGCTCTGGATCTAACATGGAGGAGAAGCTAAGAGTCTTGTACCACAACCTATGCGAAGAAATGGTGTTGCATGGCATGTCAACAATCACACAGGTTTGGTTTTCTCCTCTGTTGTCGTCAATAAAAGATACATAAATCCACCTCATGTAATATTTCATGAGCTAATGTCGCACAACAGCTAGCCAAAGCGGTCAGCTGCCACGTTTCCTCATTGCAATCTTTTGTTTTTTTCTTCAGCATGGATTTAAAATTTGATTTATCTACAACAGAACAGGTACATTTAACATGATTTATTGGCAATGAACTCATTCTGTATCCAGCCATGCAGCTTCAAACCGCTCACCATGTGTTGTTGGCTTCACGCTCACTCGCTCACTGGCCATTTCGTGCGCTGATGAAGGCCATGCAGAGACAGGAGTGCTGCTGCTGCTGCTGCTGCTGCCTGCAATATGTGACCACGATGCCTGCCAGC
Organism: Seriola dumerili; assembly: GCF_002260705.1. NCBI lineage: Eukaryota > Metazoa > Chordata > Actinopteri > Carangiformes > Carangidae > Seriola > Seriola dumerili. Next base: position 3,483,302 of record NW_019174290.1, read on the forward strand.
TTTTCCAATGAGTATATTGCATTCCTCATTATTTAATTCATCACCTTGTTGTTGGACTGCTGTGCAACCTCTAACAACATTTAGTTCTTGCCAAGAAAGTTTATGCCCATTTGTTTTTCCACAGAGGAGATTTGATTTATTTGACAACAGGAAAAGGAATTCTTTGAGGATGGAAAACATGGCAGTTAAAACCTACTCCTGAAGGTTTAGACTGGTGCTCGGCCCGAGTCAACTCTGTGGCTGCTTTTGAAATAATAATTTGTGGCATCAAATTCCCTGATAAGGTCCAGTAGAACAGTAACGGCCCGCCTGCCGTCAAAACATTCCAACAGTGATGAAAGTATGAATGGAAAAGTTTTTACACCAATCAATATGTCTGCCAATTTGCCAATGGCTGATTGAACAGAAAATTGTAAGAGCCTTAAGTTAGGCATGCACGTCTCCAGACCTTGAATGGAAAGTGGCAAATGCACTACAAAAGGCATGAATTTGAGAAACCAGCCTACGTAAGCCTTATCAGTATTCATGGACAGTTTTGCAAAACACAATTAAGCTGAGGTTTTTATTTTGATCGTCAGACATTTTTCTTATAGACGCCGGGTCGGAATTCTGTGTGGCAAAAAGAAAATTGAATATCCAATGGAGTGAATAAAAAAATGGTAATCCCAGCTAGAAATGCTCAACCATATAAAACATTAAAGTGGAGATAATATAAGTTAACTCCATACTTGATTGAATTCCTGCTGCTGCTGCATTATGTCCTCCTTACATGTAATTAACTATAATTAATGGAAAGACTTCAAAGATACAGTTTCCTAAATATATCTCTCCTCTTGTCTCATACTTTGCTCCACAATTTAACATGCAATACCATGACTTACAGAAATCACACGTTTTCAGTTTTAGAGATAGATTCTTTTTCAAGACAGCTAAGGCAAAAACTGTGTTGTCAGCAGCTCTGTGAAAATAGTCAAATCCAGGGTAACTATGGCAGAGTTGCATGTGCGCTTTATCATGTATTGATTATCATAAAGTAATGGCAGTTTGCAAGAATCTCAGTGAGAGGCAATCACATCCTTGTACATCCTGGATATCACTTAGTATTCCCCGCAGGGGATCTCCGCTCTCTTATCCACATGATGGAAATCTATTCTGACCCTAACATTTCTGCAGTGAGTGAAATGGTAATGTCAGGAGTGTATTTAGCAAATCACCCTACTACAGCCTCCAAATAATGACAGCCATAATAAGTGTAGCTGCCAGTTAGTGTGTGCAGACCTGAGCACGACAGAAGCCTCTTGGGTTTTCGCAGCAGCGCCCTGTCCTCTCTGACTATTAAATCATGAGCGTTTTACCACCTTCACTCAGCAAGATAAACACTGCTTAGTCAATCTTGTCCAAACTGGGGGGCGCACAATTTAATCCAAACCCCTTATCTTAATTACATTCACGTCCAAGTTGGTGTGCATAAAAACACACACGTGGCTCAATGTTCCATCGTCGACCTGCTAATAATTTAAAAATTCTGTTGTCATTACGATTATTAAATAAAATCTCCTGACTGGAGTCACATCGATAGTGGAAAAGCCTAGGAAGCATTAGTCTAAGCACCGCTGGGATGCGCGCCGGGCTTTCCCCGTGGCTTCAGACAGTGTCAATAATTACTATAGTGTTTCTCTTCGCTTTTACTCTCCTCTGAACGTGCTTAGCTGCCCGTGTACTTGGTGTAGGTCAGTGAAATTATATCCGCTTCAAAAGTAGGCTATAGCAAATGGAGGTCGATTTGAACTGTCCATTTACAGTAAGCCTATATATATATATATATTATACAATAACCTCAGAATACATGTAAGAGCATAAAATATATGTGGCAGTTGTTGTATTAAAATGATACAAGATAACAAAAAACAGTGACCTCAATGGGAGGTTGTACTGTGTCGCGAGCAGCATTTTCATGCTGGCTCGGCTTTAACGACCAGCTCACAGGAAAAGATGGACAACCGTAAAATGACAAAACAAACAAAATTCTCATCCGTGATAATAACACAGCGCCTGAGCAAGAGAGGACGTCAGTTTGAAGACGCGAAACACTTCAAAAAAGTATGTTTTAACCTTGAGAACCCCCACATACAGGGTTGTTGTCACTTTAAAAATGTTAGGCTGAAGAGTTTTTATTTTGGTTTTTTTTTTGTAATTCAGCAGAGTGCAGATCACGCGCGCGCACCGCTCCGTCACCACGGACGCACGCACACACTTTTCCCTGAATTTCACTCACCTGCGTTCCTGAGCTTCTTGTTCCGATAAACGGAGAAGATGACCAAGAGGTTGCCCAGGATGTCAACAACGATGGTGAAGATGAGGAAGCAGCCCAAAGTTGTGGTAACCCACGGCGGGCGGTTCAGGACGGTGTCACTGGGGTTTGGCGAGGAGCTGTTCAGGTGAGACCCATTTATAACCATTGTATACACTCACTGAACTTTCTCAACTGAGCCAAATTCAACGTGCCGTCCTAAAGCCTGGATTTCACAGACGCCGGTGATGGGATACTAAAGCCTCCCGCGGCTTTCATCTTCATCCTCTCCACGCGCACTTCTCCCTCTTCTTCTTGTACTTCTTCTCTCCCGCGTGGACTTCGCCCAGCTGCCGTGGATCAGCTCTGGTAGTCTCCTCTCTCTGGTCGCTTCGGTGTCACTTCTGCGCCCGTGTGCCATTCACTTTGTCGGTACGCATGTGTGACATGAAGCCGCAACTTCAAACCTTCCCAGCATGTGATCAAACAGTCCGGAGAGGAGCGGGTTTTATTTCCAGGGAGAAATACTGTCGCTTGGTGGCCGAGAGGAGGAAGAGCAGTTCTACTGCTCGGAAAAGCTTCCTACTTCTTTTCATTTACCAGAAGCGTGTTCATTCATGGCTTGACGGTCTCCCGCTTTGCTTTATTTCACCCCATTCATTATTATTTTTGAAGAATCATTCATGTTTTTTTTATCTGTTTCAGGAAAACGCCCCAATACTCAGTAACACATTAGGAAACTGTCTTATTGTCGCCTATAGGCTAAAACAAACTGGTGATTGAAGGTCATTCTGTCTTTAAATTATCTATAATCCACAACTTATGCTTTGTCAACTTTATTTTGAGGCGTAGAAATGCGTTTTACATACGATTCAACACTGCATTTAGTCTGTATAGCATAAGGTGATATTATTGGCCACAGTGAAACCACTGACCCTCCCACTGTGCAGACTTAAAATATACAGTAATACTAGTAAGATTTTTGTGTGAGCATCCATGACAATGATTGTTGGAGTGGCCATTATGCTATTGTTTGTATTGTAAGTTAATGATGTTCACAATAAATGGGTCAAATCCACCCCAACCCCCCAACCCTCCTCTACACACATACAGCTTCTGCAGCCTATTCCCAAGCTGTCTCATTACATGACAGATTGTCATAATAAAAAGGTAAAACCTCATTTTATGGTTTTATTTTGATCTGCAGATTTGAGGATACTGAAAAATAATTATGCTTTGCAAAGATGAAGCCAGTCAGTCAGTAGTCATGACCCCAGCCCCCACCCCTTTAACACAGGATTTTTCATTATGAAATACAATAGAGCTGAAACCGTTTATAGATCAGCAGAATAATAAATCATTATAATCATTAATAGTTTAAGTCATTTATCACAAAAGACAGCTGTTTTCAGCCTCTTAAATATGGAGATTTCCCCACTTTTTTATTTTATATCACTGAAATGAAATATCTTTCCCATATTTTTGACATTTTAAAGACTAACCAATGAAACAATGAAGAAAATGATCCCAAATTAACTGATAATGAAAATTATTGTTCGGTGTGGCCTTAACATACCGTAATTTTTGACTGTATGAAATGAAGCAGTGCGCCAAAGAGTGATTGTTTAAGTATGTTTCAGAGGACTGAAAAGAAAGCATCACACATAAATTCAGACAGAAAAGCAAACATTAGAGAAATGTCTGAAAAAAGTGTAGCAGGCAGTTGTTTTTCTACTTTCCTATCCTGTTATTCATCTTATTTTGTATCATTTGCCTGAAAATCATATCTTGTGACCTCTTGGAGCTCACCCCTTAATGACCTGTACTGATTGTACTGACAGACCCACGAGTCACTGACAGACACTGACAAGTTATCGATAACTTATCCTTTAAGTAAATCTACAATAATCATTACACTTTACCATCAATATAATAAATAGAATTGTCAATATGTTTTGCTTTTGTCAGTGCCAAATCAATTATTTACCCACTGTGTAGTCATGACAATGAACAAGCAACATGTGAAGTCTATTTATTCAGCACCCTCATTTCAATAAGGTTTGTTATGTTGTCTGTATCCTCAGCTCTCACTGAAAAGAAAAAAAACACTCGGCCTTGTTACATTATTCACCAAGACTCCCACAGCTGCTAATGTTAAGCTGTTGAGAGCCAAACACGTACTTTCTGAAAAGCGCCGACATATTTGTCTGTATGAAACCACACCAACACACGAATTAATTAATTAAAAAAAAAGAAGAAAAAAAAAAAAAAGAAAAAAAGTTTAAAACTGACCATTGGTAATAGTGAGTCATTCTAGTATCACAACATCTGCAGCTAATTTTTTTCCACACACCATGAGGATACTTCTCTATGTAGTTGTCACCAGTGCAACTTTGGAATAAAAAAAAAATAAATAACAAAAAAATATATACAGTATATGAGGAAAATGTTTCTCCTGAACTCAATTCTTTCTTTTGAAGTCACCAAGTTCTTTTTATCAACATGTGTACATGTTTCACTGATTTCAAGGGTAACTGCTTTTATTCTGAAGAGACTCATCTTTGTCCCTTTCTGTTTCTCAAAACATTGTTACTCAACAATGTCCCAAAATTATTAGTCATAATAATCCTGTGCTGCCCTTTGAACTCTTCCTTTATCCTTTAGCCATTTCATTGCTTCTTGCCATATCATTTTAAAGTACAAACAGCTCATTATTATAATAAATATTATAATATTTGTGAGTTTCATTCAAGCAAAATATGATCATTATCTCTCCTCATTCAGTCCTCTATATTACATTTCAGGTCAGTCTGTTCTTCATACTGAACTACTCTGCTATCAGACATGGATCAGCAAACACAGAAATCTGTATTGCATTCGAGAAACACATTAGAGGAACAAAAAAGCCGGCTGTATATCAGAATAAATTGGAGGGAGGGAAAAGAAGCAGCAGTGTCTGATTCTGAATAATTATAGCAGTTAGGGAGAAAGTATAGCAAACACACTGTAAGAAAAAGTAAATGAGGACTTGGAGGGAGAGAAGGGGAGGAAAGGAAAGTGTGAATCTTTGTGCGTCATTTGCTGATGTTCACTCATTTTCATTTTGTTTGATGATAAAAGAAGCCATGGCAGCGACAGCAGAACAAGTGGAGCATATTTCAGAGCTGCAAATACTTATAAATTGCCTGTTATTCATCAGATACATTTTGTGAGGAAAGTATTAATATGATTATTTCATGGCTTGCATAATTTACAATTAAATGTTAGTTGTACTCATTGCAACTCACAGAGTCTTGACCCACGCTACAGATCAACAGACAGATCCCTGTTATTTCAAATCAACACGTTACAATGTTGTTAAACAAAAGATACTGCAATTTCAGCTTTACAATTATTTAATTGTCTATATCTATAAACTATATTTCTATAGCTATTTTTTCAAAAGGGGATAAAACCTTTTCTGGACATATTTTGTGGAAACAGCACTTAGGCTTCAGGCTTCTAAGTTGAGGTTTATCATGGCAGCAGCTGACTGATATTTGAGGCCCAGCATTGCTAGGTGATCAAACTGCTTCATGTACTGCTCACTGGAGCACATCATATCCCTGTAGCCCACTAACAATGAAATGCTGATATGATATAAAGTTGGTTATGTACCGTTAGCAATTTACAACATATGTCCCGTCACATCCAACAAAGTGCAGAACTGTTGACCCAGTTGATGGTTGACATTAGCACTGATTTTTAATAGACGTTACTTTTAATTCATGTTATTTCAACACCTGCCGAGTCAGTGACTCCACAAGTTAAGTGGTGCGCTATGCTAGTGACAGGAGCAAGTTAAAGCCCTGTAGCTAACAAACAAAGATACACAATGGTTTTTCCCCCTCCTTTTTCAAGAGGTTCACATAGCATTGATCACAAACTTCATCATGCCATTTAACATATCTAGGCCTTTACATAATGTGAATTTTGTGTTCCATTAAGACAGTAAAAGCTAGCAAGATAATATAACTTCCTCAAAAAATGTTTCTTAACCTAGCCCACAAATGTTAGCACAATTTCCAATGGCGGCTGATGCTAAAAAAAGGCGCAGTTTTTATTCTTTTTAAATTTTCATTAGTTTTTCTTATTGAGTCCTTCAGTCTGATTTTTTAATTTCAGTCTAGTTTTATGAGTGCATAAGTAGTTTTACTTGTATTAGTTTGTGTTAAGAGATTTTCACATTACGAGGAAAGCCTTGATTTAAAGAAGCCAAAAAAGGTAGGGTAGGATGAAAGAATGCATGACATTAAATATGATCTACAAAACCATTGTTTATTATAAGATCACATATTATGCAGTTTTCTACACTTTCAAACCAATCAAAAAAAAAAGAGACCCTAATGTTTCCCAAGCACTGGTCAGAAGGACTGCAAACAGCAGCATACAGAATGTATGGAGTCCTATTATACAGAACATCAAGCAGTTAACAGTGTGAAAGTGATTATTAAGTGTAAATCCACAAATTAAAGTAACAAAGACTGAAGTGATGATAACATAGTCCAAGTGAATTCTTTCTTAAGTACTGCTTACTGATCAGAACGAGAACATGGAAGCTGCCAATATTTAGGTTTAAAAACAGTGTTTCAGCACCAGCTAACGTTAAGTCAAAGATCCTCTATACAGAAGATACCGCATTACAGGCAGCACCAATGGTATGAAATGGGACACAGTTCTGGTCTCCTAAGTGGCCGTTGTCCCTCAACCCCTCCCTCAAGCCAAAGCAACTGGCATGAAATGTGACAGTAGCTAATATTAAAATCTATCCCTGTCTAAACTTACCTCTCTGCATCCTTTGGGAAAGAAAAGACAGATGTTTTTCTTGTTATTTCAGCCTATTGCTGCACAAAGCTCAGGCATCTTAAACACTAATTTATGGATTACTTGTCTCTGCCAAAAGAATACAACAACAGACGATGCAAAGATACAGTACAAATTTGCACCTTTTTTTGTCGCTGTTTTTTTTACCTACTAAACGACATCTGATCAACCCAGTACAAAGTCATGTCAATTTAATAGGCTAACAATCTATTTTAGCAATTGTTAAGCAATGAAACAAGTTTTATTGAAGTTTTAAAGTTTAATCCATAGTTTAACGTATAAATAAGTCAATCCAAGAATAACTGCTCCATCTAAACATCCCTTTATCGGTTGGCAAGCGATGTCAGCAGTTGACAGATCCAGCCATAGTATGGCACTGAGACAGAGGCAGGTCTCCAATAAAGTAAATTATCTCCAGATCTGGTTGTCTGAAATATGTTATTTTGATGTCAGAATGTTCTGAAGACATGTGGCATGTGAAAACTGGGTCCAATATTCATTTCGGTGACCATGGAGCGAAAGAATCTGTGGTAATCTGTGATCTCCTTCACTTCACCCATTGGAATGAATACAGTCAGACCTGCTTCCGGTCTACTAAAGGGGCGGGGAGGTGGAGAAACCCACGTGACAAAGACACAGGAAATAAACGGAAAAGAAGCGTCTCGGTTTCTCTACTGTCTCTGGTTGCCTGTCTCATTTGCCTGGATTGATTTAAAAATGTAAAAAATTATTAAATAAATAAATAAAAATAAAAAACACAGCTTTGGGCTTCTCTGACGATGTGTTCCCTGGCAACAGGATGTTCCCTTGGATACGATGGCGTTCTCAAGGTGTTCTTTCAACACTCCATCAAGGGAAGCAACGAAATCGATCCTGGGATTATTGGAGGTCTCCCTTTCATCATGGCCAAGTAAAGCAAGCTCAAAGGCTCCACAAAATTTCATACAATTGATTGTTCTGGATAGGATGTGTCGATTTTTTGTCACCTCTTCGTTGTGCCTTGTAACACCAATTCTGTACCCTCATCTAAGCTAAGCCTGCCAAAAAAACTTAGGTTTAAACAATTGTCAAGATGGATACTTTCGTGCCGTTTGCACTTCTCAGAAAGACTTTTAAGGTTGTAGCCCGTCGTTGTCTACAACGTTTCGGTGCCCAGCAAACAGGGAAAGCAATAAAAGGCATTACTTACACGACATCCAGCGAGCCAGCTCTGTTTGTCAAGATAAGAGCGGGAGAAGCCCGTCCTAGATCACCTGCCTGCTGCTTAATGTTTAAATTGGGTCCGGTCCAAGCTCTTTAATCCTCTTTTGTTCTTCCAGTGTACGCCGTGTAAAAGGATGTTTCTGTAAAGAAATAATAGAATTTTCTTTCTCCATGGGTCCACTTGAATTTGCAATTTTCTGAAAGCTCCGATTTAACGACCAGGAGTAAACGACAGCCTCAAATATGGTAGTCCGTAGAAAACTGTCCAATCACATTAAAAGAAAAACTTAAAAGCAACTCCGATTGGCTTCTAGTAAAAAATGAGGTCCCGGGGCAAATCTTGAAGCCGCCAATTGAAACGCAGCCTCAGCTCACCTGCTCTCCAAAAGTTTGAGGAGCTACATCATGGTTGTATTACTCATTTGGCCAGCGCCCTGGCTGGCGGAAGTATACCGGAAGTATACGTATTCATATAAAATTGAAATAAACACAATATAAAAACGATTAGAACAATAATTAGATGGATACGGGGTGAAGTAAAATGAGTAAAAAATTTTGACGTAATAAATAATTTTGCTTAATTAATTTATGTTTAATATGATGTAGTCTTTCTCATCGGCAGAATTGGAAGTGGGGTTATTTCAACACCTGTTGAGTCATCAGCAGCTCCTGCTGGGTGAAGTGTTCGTTCTGCATTCTTGAAGGAAGTAGAAATGGTGGTGCTCAAATCACAGATAGTACTAAACAGCTTGTACCAGTGTTGACTCTCAGCTGGTTAATTGCTTGTGTACCTGTAGAAACTGTGGGGATATTTAAAAAAAAAAAAAAAAAAAAAACTATTTTCAGTACCTGCCCACAGAGATGATGCATCAGTCAAACTACAGACCAACAAGTAATTGTTAATTAGTTTTATTTAAAAAATAAATAAAGCTTTAATGAATTCCCTTTGGTAACTGCACAACTCAAACAAACCACAATGATATACTGATTTATTAGAAATAATAATTCAACTTTGATCAAGCATGCCAAAATATTTCTTCCCGTACATCTGTAGCTGAGACTTCCAGTATCTACCTCCTATTCTTTGCTGGAAGCCATCAGTGTTTTCCCCGCTGTACCTCTATAATCATCCAGAGCAATGAGACTTTCTATCTAATGGATAATTGAAGCAGTTTATAAATCAATAATTTCAGTGGTAGAGGAGCAAGCATAGTACATGTAACCCAGCCCAGGACAAGTAATGAAAAGGCATCTGAAAAGGAGAGAGACGTATCTGCAGGGGATACAGCGTTTTGTTTTGACTCTCATGCTTTTAGGAAAGCATGCTGTCGCTACAAGGGTTTACTTTTATTAAAATGGTCTTAAAGAGTAAACCAGATAATGCTCTGGCTCAGGACGCACCTATGAACACATGCTTTTTACCACATTGTGTCTTCAGAGGAAGAAAGATGAGACAGAAGTGCATTTTGTAGGTTTGAGTTCAAAGTGAATTTGACTGATAGAGAACAGGAGGAATGTAAATACCTTCAAACTTTAATTGCAAAAGTAAAAAAAAAGGACAGAGAGACAGAGATGGGGCGAAGATGTACAGTATGGTTTCATCGTACTAAACAGAGAAACAGGTTAGGGAGGAGACCCGGTATGAGTTGTGTGTGTGTGTCTGTGTGTGTGTGTGTATGTGTGTGTGTGTGTATGTGTGTGTGTGGGGGGGGGGGTTGAAAAGGGGAAGGGTGAAGGGGGAGAAAGGAGAGTGGGAGAGAAGCGCTGTGTATGGGGGAGGGAAAGGGCAGATGCACCCATGATGAGGACAGGAGGGTACCAAGAGGACCCACTACCCCTCCACCCACACACCTACACACACACACACACACACACACACACACACTCCCGCTTACGTCTCTCATTTGAGAGAGCTGTCAGCAAAATGAAGGAGAAGAGACAGAAGTAATGTAATGAGTGCGGTCTCGACACAGCCCCGGCATGTCTCTGCCGCTTCACTGGTCATCACTACATCCCACAGAGAAACAAGAGTGTTTGCTTTTATCTGCCGTTGTTCCCTCCTCCTCTTCCTCCCCCTCCTCCTCCACCACTCCGCTGGTTGCCATGACAACAGCGGAGCTCCACCCAGGAAAGAGATGTGTATGCTGGGAGAAAGAGGATTATTGGGGTCAGTGGTCTCTGCATGCGTGTGTCTCTCTCTCTCTCTCTCTCTCTCTCACGCACATGCACACACACGTTTTCTCACAGCTTATGACTATGCATAAACACGTAACAATACAGTAACTGATTATTTTACATGAATGGGAACAGACAAATAGTTTTTGTTGTTGTTTTTGTTGTAATTCATCGACCCCCCAGAGAGTTAAACTAAAGAACTCATTTGCCCCAGACCGCTAACAGTGCAGTGTGTTTTGTAGATTATTCGAACTCAAGTGATTTACTATTGCACTTCCATAAAGTTGAAAGTTTAAAGGATTAAATGAAATATATTAATAAAATTCTGTCATAACAATGTATAAGTTGGACTGTCCTTAGTGCCTCTGCCTTAGTGTTTGTACAATGGCAGTGTGTGTTTTTCTTTCATGTGTTATAATTAAATGTATACAAAATTATTCATTATAAAAAACATTTAAACCCCCAATAGTTTTCCGCGCATAAATAGGGAGAAAAATATTCTGAAAAGGGGCTGGAAGCACATTCTACACCTACTTCCTTTCTGAGAAATTCTGGAACAGGCCTCGTGCCTGGCCCACCACTGCTGCTAATGCTAGGTGAAAGAGCAGTGCATATGAAGATAGTTAGTGTTTGAAGAAACATCGGAGAGCCTCAGACACATGTGAGCCTCAGTCAGACCTAGACTCAGATGAGCAGTCTGTTGTGCACCAAAATGGGTGACTAGCAGGCGTACCAAAAAGGTTAGCATTGTTAGCATCTTTTATTTGTTCATGTTGTATGTTATGGAAACCACCACCACACAAGTTGACCGGATCGGTTCCTTAGATTCGTGACATTTGAAACTGTGCCAGTCTGAATGAGGTTTTTTGATTCAATGTAGTTTCAAGGTGGAAATAGTCATGGCGTTGACTGCTTATTTCACTCATGATATGTCTTGTATTATATAATAAAACATCACGTGGACCATTAACAAGGTAAAACACTTGATTTTCATCAGAGGGGGTCTTTAAAAGACTGAAAATGCTTTCACAAAATGAAATGAAACCCAGCCTAGCAGATTTATTATTAGCTATGAATAGTCTTACTTTCCTGTGGGCGAGGCTGTAGACCTTGAAAAAACTAACCCTTGTAAACTTTTGTCTTATCTAATAAGTTAGCAAGTAAAAGTTTAGTAGTGGAGTTATTTCATTTAGAACAGAAATGAAGCAGCACCTCGAGCTAACGACGGGGCTTGGAGTTCGGTCATTAGGAGCACATTCACATTTCTGTCTGGCTGATGATTGGTTAATAAAAGTGCTGCTCTCTGCCAATAACTGAACATTGGCAATTCACAGATGATTAATGATGACTGTCTTTAAAGAAAGGAGCTAATGTCAGCCAAAAAAGTTGCTAGATTTGTCACATGGTTGAAGTGGGCTTCTGTAACCCCCTTGATGACATCACTATGACACCATCTGGGTTATTTTCTCAGGCTTGACAAAGCTCCGCCAAAGTCACAAATGACATTATAGTCCTGATTTCAAAAGTTTAACTGTACTAACTTTACCGACAAGTAAACAGATTGTGTGTAAAATTGGCTTTTTAAGGCTTAGGAAAAATCTTCTAACAAAACAAATAAATACACAGCTCTGCCAGAATGGCTCCTCCACGATGAAACATGTCATTACTGAGAGGTTTAATACAGTTCAGATTGGCATGGCAGCCACCCTCGCCTTATTTCTATACCTGCTGCTTCTGTTGTGACCAGGCCACCTCAACAAGTGTCTTTGTTTTCCCACAGCAGCTCAGCGTTTCTCCCTGTCTGCATTGTCTGTCTGTGGGGAATAATTCTGGGGCAGACAGCTGAGGTGGGTCGATGTTAATAACAGCTCTGAGTTTCTCTGTAAAGATCAGACATTTATGGGTCTGAGGGGGAATCTCCGCACAATTTTTCATGAATGACTCGGCAGATTTTCAGGCTCGGGAGGTCGATTTCTCTTTTTTTTCCCCCCTCGACATTCACTACTGTGTAGACATATTTAAACAGCACGTTAGCCGCTAGTTAATCACCTTATTCCACTCTCTGCATTTCTCTCAGACACGTTTGTTTGATTTGACTTGATATTTGAGGCATTTAATATTTGCATATTGTCCAGGGAACCAAGGTTTGCATTTATAAACGGTCTTGTGCACACATCCTGTGCAAACAGCAAATCATAGCTCGAGGCGTGATTGATGAAAAACTAATCTCTGGATTACACTGACTGTTTTAAACTTTCAGTGTGAACTTTTTTTTTTTTTTTTTTCCAGAGCATGCTTTGCATATATATAAGATATATGGAACATTTTAGTTAATATTACAAATGTGACTATCTGGCTTCAAACGTCAAAGAGAGAGAATGTAACTGTTAGACAGAGCTGTGAGGGGGAGATCATGCAGAGTGTGTAATCACTGTGCAAGTTTGCGTACCAACAGATCAGTGAATTGGCCGATTTGTGTTGCTTTATCCAGCCAGAAGGATCTACTGATTGGAATCATTTGATGAAACTTCTCATCTCTCACTGGGTTGTTCTGCTGTCTTGGGTCTCACAAACATCCCGTCCTCCCTCAGCTTTCATGAGCTGCCATATGCTGCCATCTTGTGGTTGTCATGTTGTACTACAGACTCACAGCCTCCACAGCTGAGAGCTAATAATCACAACATTCGAAGCAGAACACCTCCTTTTCCAACAGAATTACATTTGTGATTCTATAATATGAATAATGCATTAAAAGGTAGGTCTTAATTTATTTAATGGAAAATATAAACACCTGGTGCCATTTCCAGAGTTAATTGGATCCATCAAGCATGACATTAAGCAGCACATGAGTGGTTGCAATTAGTGGTGGTTCGATTACCCACCACTGCTAGAGTTTAGGACCCCGATCGTTTCTGCAACCCAGCTGAGAGAGTATTGTCCATTCCCGCTCTGAAACTAATAGGTCTTTGTAAGAGCCGCCTCTCAGGGCGAAAAATGCAGAGGTGCACTCTGATGCTTGAGGACTGACGTTATGAGAGATGAGGAAGCCAGAGGAATCTAGTTATTAACAGTGAGTGAGGCATAAGCATAAAGGAAAAATGGCCTTAACAGCTGCAGATTTGGGAAATTATTGGAAAGTGAGAAATCGGTGATGCTTTAATGACATTTATATCTGCAGATTGATTGGCTTATTTCAACGCAAGTAATCCACTAATGAAGCGTCTTTAGTTTCTCACTGTATAATAAACCATCGGTTCTGCAGTTATAAATGTTATAATGGGTTCTTCCACTACAATGATCCATTAAGTCTGCAGCTCTTATCTTATTCAGTTAACTACTGCATGTGTACAATTTGAAATCCCAAAAGACAGCAGAGCCCACTGCCATTTATGTGACTGCACTGTAATCGCATTAAAAATGTACTCCTCACATCATTGGAGAGATCCTCCTAATGAAAAGACACAGCAAGTTGTGCTGCACAACATAAATTGCCACTAATGGGTTATTGGATATTTAGGCATCAATTCATTAGATAATACAACTATAAAAGCCACTAGTTGCTTAGCTTTCTGAGATTTTATTCAGTGGGGGACACACTCTGCAGCCCTGTGGTACAGTGGGCATCACTATTGTGCAGACAGGCAGTTATGACTCATTAGAGGGAGGTTCAGGAGAGATGTGTCTTGACAGTAGTCAGCCTATAACAGCAGACTGGGATTGACTCTTCTGTCCTGACTGCAGGTCAAAAGGTCACTGTTCCATGAAAGAGCCCAGGAGGAAGAACAGTCAGTCCTGCTTGGAACCACGACCAGGTCATCACAGTGCACAGAGCCAAACAGTGAGAGAACAGACTGACTGTAGTGGTGGTGGACCCGGCCTGGAGGTATCAGGGTCATGTTAGTTTATCAGCCTCATGTGAGACAACGAGGGTTTCTATTGATACAAGCAGCCACAGGGAGTCCGAGGAGGGAGTTGATATGAAACTGTCAGACTTTAAGGAGGCCTGAAACAAGATGTGCTCGTGACTTTAACTCGTTTTTTTTTAACATGATAGTTTCCGTTTCCTTTCCCTTGAATACTGAAGCTTCATGATTGTTAATGTCATCTCATTCCAGGCTGCCTGACTGTGTCATATTTTTCTAACCCAACTCCTCATTGAAGTTATGTGATGTTTTATGTGAGTCACATATTAAACTAAAAATTACATTCATTTTACTGAAGCAGCGCTCAATCAGTCTGCCGCTTTTTTCTCAAATAGTCAATTAATTGTTTGGTCTATAAACCATCCGCTATTTCTATATCTATAAATTGTTGATCCATAAAACAGAGACAGATACACACGACAGTTAACAAAAGCATGTTGTCAACATGTTTACTTACTGTTACACAAGATGCAAACAGTGAATATCAATTCTCTATCAATTAATCATTCTTGAGATCAAAGTTGAGTAAATGATCAATCCATAATCAAAACTGTAACAGCTTAATTATCTGTTAATCAAGTAATTGTTGTACGTGCAGTGCAACGTAAATCCTAGATTAAAGCTTCAAGCTTGGAAACACTACAGCAATCCAAACATTTAAAAAAAAGCCACCTGTTTAAAAGTTTGTTTTAAAATTTCTGCCTTACATTATTTTATTTTCAATACCAGCCACAGCAGCAGTATTCTAACAACGTATTGGTTCTATTAATAAACATGCTTTGGAAATAAATGCACTCGGAGACGGTAGAAATATTTTTTAGGAATAATTTATTGCCAGTAGGAAAGCGTGAGCTTGTGGCAGTATTCAATAAAAACCTTAACAAGACCATAGCATTGCTCACACACACATAGACACCTGAAAAAGTCACGTGTCCATGGATAACTCTGCACTATAAATATATTGGGTCCCATTTTCTTGGTGGAAAAATAAAGAGGTTCCAAAGTCAAAATTTACAAACAGACAAATTAAAAAAAAAAAAAAAAAAAACAACAACACAAGAATATGCAGTCGTTCACTGAAGACCCTTTTTGAAATGAGCAGGAGACAATAAACTTTACGAGTACACTGTGCGGGAAAGCCACGCTCTTCTCTCTTTTTTTTTTGACACTTGTTTTTTTCGTGAATGTAAGCACAGTAAGGCTGATAATGTCACACCATTTAACTCTTTTTTTGAAAATAAAAGCATAGAATATCTACAAAACCTAGTAAACTTTGAAATCAAAACTGTACATTTAAATTTACATTGAAAATGAGGACTTGTATAAAAACATTTTGCTTGGTTTTTTTTTATAGAAACAAAGATATTGTGGTGAAATACTCTTTTTTTTTTCATGATGTTTTTCCTGTTGTACATTGAAATGTTGATCCTTCAGACAATCCACTTCCTGTGTGAGATGACAGTTACTTAAAGCAATGGCACCGCCAACTCAGAGGGGCAGGAGTTGGACTGAGCAGACGCAAAGATGCTACAGAGTCTCTCCCATAACTTCTTCAGATCTTCTCAGCCGATTGGCCTTCACAACCAGTCTCAACAACCCCTGTGTTTTGACTCATAGTGTGTGTACATGTATGTATATGTTTGTGTGTGTGTGTGTGTGTGTTGTTGTGTTTTGTGTGTCCACAAACTGTGTGTTTAGTGTGGGTGGTGTGTGAGGGGCAAACGTAAGGTGTAGCTGTGGGTTCAGGCACTTTTGTTTGGATCCAGTGTCAGACTTCAGTGTGCTGTTGGGAGTCCAGCGCCGGGATGGCCAGCCGCTCAAAGTGGCCCTCGTCGCCGCTTTCGTAGTCGCTTATCATCACCTCGGACTCCTCGCAGCACGCCGACATGTCCGAGCAAGAGGCTGTGGACGTGTACAGAGACATGGACATGTTGTCCAGAGCTGAGGAGTCAAAGTCCCGACTACAACCTAAAGGGTAGCCCCCTCTGTAGCCACTGGTGCCCAAGGTAGAAGCTGGGGTGGTGTTGGCTGAGGTGGAAGTAGCCCCTTGGCCCTCGGTGTCACCCCCGTCGCTTGGGTAGGAGTGCTGCGGCAGGTACTGGTTAAGGCTGTAGAGCTGGGGCAGGGCCGGGCGCTGGCGGACCCCGCCCGAGCCGCCTGAGCCGGCAGCAGACGGGTCCAAGTCTCTGCCCAGCGGCCGCAGCGTGTCACAGCGGTCTCCGTACTCGGGCAGAGGTGGCGGCGGCAGGTCGTCGTTGGCAGGGAAGTCCTCTGGCGGCGGAGGGAAATCGCTCTCAATGTCGAAGCCGCCGGGATAATAGTCGGTGTCGATGGCATTTGGGTCACTGTACAGAGGGGCAGGCGACTCCACAACCTCATACTGTGGAAACTCCTGGATTCCAGGAAGTTGAACACTTGGCATCCAATCAGATGTGTCCCAGTGATATCCTGTTAGAGACGAAACCAGCCACTCATTAGTGTTCCTGCACCAAAGCTCAATGCATCACATCTGGTTATTAACATTCACCAAATGCCATCATGTTAAATGTTAAAAACCCCACACCATGCAAAGGGAACACAGTACAACAACGTCACACCAACACAATGACTTGTTCATTAATACACACTTAATTTTGTGAGAGACTTTTTCACAGACAGTGAGATAAAAAAAAAAAATTCAATCTCCCTGATTTATTCTCTGCCAAAACTATGAAAATACTTTCTGAGTGTTTCTGTTCTTCCTGTTTAAAACATGGGTATCTCTAGTTGTGTGTTTGGGACATCAGCTGGCTAAAATGGTTCGATCTAACAACACAGGCGAGGCAGGTGTGGGCGAGATCCCACAGTCCTCTACGGCTCTGTATCTCATTACAGCTGCAAATCAATCCCATCAGTCCTTTAGGATTTCACTTCAATCTCTCTCGTAATTAAACCTGGACTACATGTTCTAATTCAGTCGGAAATACGTCACACCACTGATGCTGAAGACTTTCTAACTTTCGTTTCACTGTATCTTTAAGGCAGAGTTGTCCTTCCTTCCACAAATACTAAATGTCAGAGTGAATCTTTTGAAAATAGTTACTGTAGATCCTGTGACAAACTCTCAACAGTAGTTACACACACATACACACACACACACACACACACACACATACACATTTACAAACACACATGACTCAGAATATTTCCAGTTAGTTACTGAGCATAACCTTTGATCACATGACACTTGGATTAACATTTTCTCTAATGTTGTCACCACATCAAAGCCATGCATGGGAATGTTTCTGGGGGGTAATAAATAATCTTACAAGGGCATACGTAACACCGTATGAGGCCACTGATGCAGAAAAGGTGCTCAAGTGTCGCACCAGCTTTGCCTTAGTGAGGAGGTTTAACCCTTAAGCTTTGGGGGTTAGTGGTTAAGAGTTAAAGGGTGGGATCGGGGGGGAACACCAGTGTACATCAGGCAAACAAAGATGAAAAAAGTCACCTCTTGGGTTCTTGAGATCATGAGCCAAAAAAGACTCTTTATATCAGGCAAGAAGGAGAAGAAAAGAGAGAAAGAACAAGTCACATTAGAACCTGAATGGAAGGAACAATCGGCAAAGAACACAAATGAAATGAGGACAATGTAACACTACAAGACCAAATAATGATGAAGAGAGTGACAGGTTAATTCATGGACAACAGGTTTGCCATTTTCTTAAACAGACTTCTTGAGGTGTGTAATCAAAAGTTGGCAAAGATCAATACCGAGACTTGTAGGCAACACTTGTGTGCCTGTTTAATTTAGTATTTGCATATCTTAATTAATTAGCAGCTGCATCTGAAAAGGCACACGTCAGGGTTGGATGGGCTTTGTCAGTGTAAGATAATGGCAACTCTACAACCTGCACTTCACATCCCAACACCAAGGACAAAACTACTGGCAGATGGAAGCAATAAAAGAGTACCTTCTCCTTCCACCGTGTCAACAGCAGAGTTGACAAGGTGGATTACTGTCACTATGGAGGCTTGTGTGAGAGGCAAGGGAAGGGAGAGTGGGTGGAAGAGACCTAGCATTAGTACAAATGCTTTTATAATTTAAAAAGAAAGAAAGAAAGAAAGAAAGAAAAAAAAACACATATGGAGAGCATGGTTGGTGGGAGCACAAGCAACACTTCCCATAGATGTTGCCGTCCTTGTTGCTGGACACACTTTTTTTTTTTTTTGGCTTTTCTGTGTCGCCAACGAATGTCTGGGGGGGGGGAGGGTTTCATGGCTGGGCACAAGACAATGGAGGAAGGCGACACAGTGTGGGGGAGGGTCTGGTTTTGTTTGTGCAAGATAACACACAACAACAACAACAACAACAACAACAACATACTGAATGCTACGGGGTGCCATTGACAGTACAGATGGAAGAATCAGTGAAATTCCCTGGAGATATAAACGCATTTCCAACCCTAAACACAGAGAAGAGCCTCTGTGTGTGTGTGTGAGTGTGTGTCTGGGAGACAAACTGAGGAAATAGAATTACTTCCTCACAACACATTTCATTTCTTAATCGTTTTAGGATTCGTTCTCATTTTTCGAGTGTGTAGATGCAGGTTTTGATGACTTATGAGCAGCATAATCCCCCAACATGATATCCCAGTGATGACACAGGGTAATAAGTATGAAATGAAGAGGAGCTGGGAGAACATAACGTATGCGTATATACCCGTGTGATATGTTCCTTGATGTTTGCTTTAAACATCCACTTGTGGCTATGTTTTGAAGAAAAAGAACAGACAGACACAAAGGAAAAAAAAAGAAAAAAGAACATGCTTGTAAATAAAAAAAAGGAATATGCAGATGTGATTTTCAAACAGAACATAACTGCTGTCTGAGTAAGTCATCAAACTCCTTTTGTTGAAGCTGAGCTCAGGTAAACTGAGACCGGCTGAATGGAAAACAGGGTCAGAATGCTTTTTCCTTTTTATATATATATATATATATATACAGTATATATATATATATATATATATGTAATCCCAGGAGAATTACACAGTACAAGTTTTTGTGATTGCTTCCGTCTGTACCGGTAGTGATTGAGGACTTACAGGCTGGACCCCCTATTTAAAACCTTGTTCTGGATCTGTGGACTGATTTGATCCATATGGGAGCTGAAGCCCCGCAGCAAAAAGAAAGAGAAAAGATCACATGACCCCAGAGCAACCATTTGGGCTGTCCATTCTGAGCATGCAGAGAAAGAGCGTTAGCACTGAAATCAACAAAGGTAACTGCTGCAAAAATCGTGCAGAAGAAAGAAGAAAAGACAATAACTCATCACAAAGTGCAAAATGACATTTCCTACATGTACATCTACATCTGTACAGTGCTTTTCAAACTCTGCTGTCTTGTTAGTTTTCCTCCATCTTCACTAGGAGAGATAGATTTAACAAGCTGAATGGCAGCATACCGTTATCATCACAGGACTCTGACTGGAAGGAGCTGAGGGACTGGACCTCAGACATGCTGCCCCTGGTGTTATAGGGGTGACAGGCACTGTCCTCTACAGGCTTCTTGGTCAGGCACGGGTCCAGGTCCACCACTTTAGCTAGTACAGAAAGCACAGTAGAGTTTTAGCATAAAACTACATGCGTGAGATATGAAAACATCCTGTGTAGGACATAGCGATATGGTTGAAATACATTATTAGGTATTAGAGTATAGAAATGTGCAACAAGCTTTGCTACATTTCCATTTTATGGGATATTTCTGCATTTAAACTGTTGAAAGTGAATGTAAAACATGCATATTTTTCTGGTTGATTATAATATAATGGTCTGGTTCTGGTTTGTTTATAATATCAAATTTATGTAATGAACCATGCCTCATGCAGAACAGTGGAGCACAGTGGAACACACGCAATACCACAATCATTTTCTTTCATAAAGAATTAACTCGGGCAGCACTTTATTTTAAGGGTACATAATTTTTTTTAAACAATTCTCAACAAG
The DNA here is from genome assembly GCF_002260705.1 of Seriola dumerili. Classification (NCBI taxonomy): domain Eukaryota; kingdom Metazoa; phylum Chordata; class Actinopteri; order Carangiformes; family Carangidae; genus Seriola; species Seriola dumerili. Next base: position 3,503,740 of record NW_019174290.1, read on the forward strand.
TTTCCTGGAAAGAACTGCATAATTTGGAGCCATTTAGACAAAATAAAGGCAAAGTTCTGTTATTTTAATTATTTAAAATAGACTTTAGTTACTTGTGTTGAGCCCATAAGCACTTTCAGACTTACAGGGGAATTTCCCTCAAAGAACTGCCCCATTTAAACCTAAGTAAATATTCATTCATTAATTATTTATTTTTAGAAACTTTTTTGTCCATACACTGTATGCTGAATTGTATGCCTGGCTGTAGAAACGTTTACAGGTTAATTTAGCAAATAATTGAAATGGGAAGTGTACCAATTTAATACTGTCTCTATTTTCTCTATAATTATTACCAAATGATATCGTGCTTTACAGGAAACCTCAAAGAAAATTATGGGGAATTATAGACCCTTAAAATAAAATGATACCCAGAATTTCACAAAATCTTATTATTCAAGGATTCAGGAAAGCCAGTGATGATTTTTGAATAATCTTGTCCTACTCCTGCATACGCATAAGTCTTTTAGAGGGTAGGCAATAAGGCACAGGGAAGTTACTTACTGTCATAGTCATAGTCCCAGTTTGGCTTCTGGATGGAGTCGCTGTCTGAGACTGAGTTGGAAGGAGGGGGTGGGGGGAGGTTGGGTGCCACGCTGCACACGGCCACGGTCTTGCGGTGACCGTGCACAGAGTCTGGGTTGAAGGTGCTGAACTCGGGATGCTCCGGGATGGCTGAGCCCTCGAATGAGTTCCTGTCCAGGTTGTTCCGTGAGTCGCTCGGAATGCTGGGAGTGTAGGAGATGGGCCGCACGGGGACCTGAGGCGGGATGTCGGAGTAGATGTTCTTGTTGAGTTTGGCGTCAAAGTAAGGTCTCTGAAGGAAGGAGTGAGGCACGTTTGAACCTCCGGGATGTTTGTCGTCGTTGTTGGTCTTGGACTTGCTGCGACACGCCTTCTTGCGGACGATGATGAAGAGGAGGACCATGATGAAGATGCTGGAGACAAAGACCACAATGCCGATCACCTCCTCCAGGCCGATGTTCCAGGAGGTGGAGATGAATTCATTGCGAACCTCTGCACGGAGTTCACACATCTGCCCGCTGAAGCCCAGCGAGCAGTTACACTTGTAGGAGCCGTACGTGTTCTGGCACTGGCCTCCGTTGGCACAGGGGTTCTTGATGCACTCATCAACATCACTCAGGCACCTGGACAATACATGGGAACGAGGGGAGAGTACATCACACACCACTGTTGCAAGAGAACAGACTTGTCAGGTTGGAAACGTCATTAAATCATTAAGTGAGTTCAGTTCATGAATTTGAACTCAAAATGTACACACCTGTCTCCCTGGAAACCTGTTTCACACTCACACACTGGACCATCCAGACTGTCAATACACTTTCCACTGTTCTTACAGGGGTTGTCTCTGCAGTACGGCCCCAACTGGCACCTGAATTCAAAACAAGATTTCATGAGGATCCCGAAGAATCTTGCTGAGCTGTGTTCTTCAGTGGGAAAGATTTGTATTTAGGAGTGAACTTGTGGAAAAGCGTATGTTGTATGTTGCTGTAGGATATATCACTGTGCAAATGAGTGAAGACATGATTACAAAAATGACAAATTACAGGACAGCGAGTCCCTCAGACTTGAGAAATGCTGCTCAGGTTTCGACCTCAAATATAATCATTACTATTCAACATTAAATCTTACTAGTAAGTATTCATGTCAATATTAAATTAAAATGACTGCTATAGAGCATACTGATAATTTTACCCTTATCTACCTCTATCATGTCATTATTATAACAACCATAGACACGTGTGATAAAATCCCTTTATCTGTCACATCAATGCTGAAGGTTTGTACACAATGTTCAGAAAAAGTTGTGATACCTCTGTCCTGAGTACTGCCCTCTGCACTGGCAGTAGAAGTCCTCTGCACGAGGGACACAGGTGCCTCCGTACAGGCAGGGGTTGGAGGCACAAGGGCTTATGCCAATCTCACAGTGGGTGCCCATGAAAGAGGCAGGACACTTACAGAAGTAGCCTGTGGTATGAAGAAGACAAAGAAGAAGAAAAAGGCAAAGTGAAAACACTGTTTCTGAAGTGCTATACAAATCTCAAACAAAAGCCAGTTAGGAAAGAAAAAGCTGTTGATGTGTTGTCTGTCAGAAATGTCAACAGCACAATAACTCAGCCGTTATGTGCTAACCACAGTGTTGTTTGGCCTTTTTCTTGTAATTAATCTGATGTTATTGAAACTCAACACATCCTGCAGATGTTTTGGAGATGGTGAGGGATTATGGGTTTTAATGTGAAAGAGATGCAGAAGTGTTGAGTTTGTGTTAACAGCAAAGAGCACAGGGACACATGAGGAAACACGTGTTCTTCATATTAATTAGTCTGCCTCTAGTTGTTCATCTTCAGCAGACTTTATGCTACCCCTTGTTGCAAGTAACAGAAAAGTAAAGCTCCTCTTAATCTCCTCCAGACATAGGAAAATGTAGGAGTACTCAAGCAGTGTGGTATACAAAAAAAAAAAAAAAGGAGAACTGGAAATTCAAATGAAGCGGCTTCAGAGGAAATGTGAGTGAGTGCAATGAGCTGAGCAGGACATTATGTACCTCCATTAGGCAGCGAGGTGCAGCTGCCTCCATTGGTGCAAGGGTTGCTGGAACAACTCTCAGCAGGTGCGAGGGCACAGCCCGGAGCCACGTCCACGATGTCCTCCAGAACAGCGTGGGCCCGGTGAGCTTTGGTGTTGAGAGGCAGCTCCTGGCCATTCAGGGTGATGGCCTCCATGCAGCCGCGGAGCCCGTTGGTGACAGGCAGGCTGCGTCCGAGGCGAGAGGAGGCATGCTGGCGTACGTGACCGCCAAAGTAAATACTGTTGTCAAGGTTGAGGGTACGCAGGGTGCCTGGTGCAGTGCCTGAGGCGGCGTGCACTCGGTCCAACACCAGCTTCGCATAGTTACCGTCTACCTCGAGCGAGAGAGTGTGCCACTCCCCGTCGTTAACCTGAGCGCTGTGGACTGACACGAGGCCGGGGCCGCTGCCACAGTCGAACTTGTACTGCAGGCGGCCGTTCACAATCTGTTGCAGAGGCAGAAAATACAGAGAACATGGTGAATGGACTCGCACTTATATAGTACTTTTCTGGTCTTACTGGCCACTCAAAGCGCTTTACAATACTTGCCACATTCAGCCATTCATTCACACACTCGTACAGAAGGAGCCGGGGATCGAACCACCGGCCTTCTAATGAGTGGACGACCCGCTCTACCTCCTGAGCCACAGCCGCCCCTGAACACTCAGTGTATATCAGACTTCATTAACACAACATTAAAACTTGTAATCAAATCAAGTCGCTGTTAGAAATCAATGTATAACGCTGTCATAGATCACTCCCTGTCAGAGAATACGCCTGATTATTTTCCTTTAAGGGAGAAAAACAGCTTTGTACAACAATATAACTTTGCTTCACGCCTCTAAAACAAACATAGGAACTGTAGATATTAAAAGCCTTACATGGCAGTCTGATAAACAATAAGTGCCTGCCTGCTGGCCAGTCAGGTTTTAGGCTAAAGTCTGGCGTGCAGACTGCTGTTCCAGACAGACTCTAAAAGGAATGTGTGGAAAACTGCTTTCTGTTTCCCTCCCAGTACTAAAATAGCTCTTGTGTGTGAGTTTGTCAACCCACCACCACATTCCCATCGTCCCTCATGTGAAAGGAGTTTTTAAAAAATGGCTTCTTTTTTGGCTTGAGCCCTTCAGCACAGTTAGCTGGTACACACACATGGTTGGATGGTCCCAAAGGAAGGCGGGTAGGTTGTGTGTTTTATTAAGCCCTTCTGATATGGAAATGCTTGGGTGGTAATACAGAGATGGGCTAAGAAATGTAGAGAGGTCGGTCAGTCTAGACTTAATTATGATAAGCAAGGTCATCGTGTCAGTTTTAAAGAGGCTGGAGGAATAAATGTAGGATTACGGCTGGTTTAGACACACACACACACACACACACACACACACAACACACACACACACACACACACACAGACACACTCACACACACACAACACACACACCCACACACACACACACACACACACACACAGACACACTCACACACACACAACACACACACCTCGAGGATGCTGTAGTCCGTTCCTTTAGCATACATGACAGTAGCGTGGCTGGAGAATGTCCTGAGCCTCAGAGACAGTTTCATCAGCTCCTTGTTTTCATTCTCCATCAGATGATATTTCACGTAGCCGCTGCCGCTGAACGTCAGCGAGTGGCCATCTATGAGGTGACAGACATTTATTTAAAAAAAAAAAAAAGCAAAGGACAAAGATATCTTGGGACACGGATAAAGAGGGGGGTGGTCTTACCAGAGCATTTGCCCTTTTTGCCCTCTGGACACACACAGCTGTATATGTTCTCTCTCGGATCCGCCTCACACTCCATCCCCTCAGGACAGGGACTACTCTCACACAGGTTGTTCAGCATGGGACACCTGCCTCCTATGTACCAAAATACATCCACTCAGAATGGGAGTTCTAAGAGACAATAAATGTGTGAATAAATATGTGTGTGTGAATATGAGGTGCGATCAGCGTACCGTCACACTGGCAGGTTGCAGTTCTCTGGTGGCGCGGTGTAACGAAGCTGAGGCGAGCCGTGCTGTAAGTGGACATGGCGGTTTTATCCAGGGAGATGACCTCGTCGCAGAAGCGCAGTGGGCAGTCCAGCCCGGCACACAGCTTCTGCACCACCCGTATGATCCGGACCCCCGTCATCTCCTCAATGACCGCTGCAGAGGAGTTCAGCTTACGGAAGACAACCTGAGGATGAAGAGCAAAAGCCGTTCTGAGATAAGTACTCTGTTAATCAATAGAAAATTCATCCACAGTAATGTTGATTATTGATTAATGACAGTCATTTATAAAGCAAAAATATTCAAGGATAAGCTGAAACAGTTGACTGATCAGTCAATTGGCAGAAAATGAATCTGAAACTGCTTTGATAACTGATTAATCATTTCACATATTTTTCACAGAGGTGATAATTAAGTTTACTGCACTCCAGGAAGTTGGATCATAAACTTTCACTGTCACATCATGAGGTAAAAAAGTCATTTTTCAAGCTAAAATATCAAACATTTGCCGGTTCTACTTTTCACATGTGAAGATTTGATGCTTTTATGACGGTCAATTTAATATTTTTGGGTATTGGATAAATAATAAGATAAAACGTGGGATGAGAAGATGCCATCATGAATTCTGTGATGAACATTTTTCACAATTTCCTGACATTTTATTGTCAAATAATTGCTGATTTTTTTTGCTGTTGTATATCAAATATCTGTGGACTTCAGACTGGTGGTGAGAAAGAAACCAAGCAAAATGAGTTTGCCATGTTTTCAGTATTTTCTGACATTACAGACTAAATGATTCATTGATTAATCGGAAAAATTATCTGCAGATTAATCAATAATGAAAATAATACTTAGTTGCAACCTTAAATGTAATCATAACATGTTCATTGATTCATCGACTACTTGCCCGACAGAAAGTTATTCAGCTGTTCTGATCATTTTAGTGATTTTGCAAAACAAAAACTCCAAACAATCTGCAGTTCCAGGTTTTCAAATGAAGATTTTCAGCTTTTCTCTCTTTCAATTTATTATAAATGGAATATTTTTGAGTTTTTGAACTGTTGGCTGAACAAAATAATTAAATGCATTACCTTGGGCCTCATGTTTTATAGACTAAAAAATTAATTGATTGATGGTTGTTGCGGCCCAAATCATCCCCAGTCCCGAAACAAGCACCGTCAACTACAAATAAACTAGTAATTATCTAGACACATAAAAGCTAATTCTGCTTGATCTTACCTCCTGTGACTGGTAAGGGCTTCCAGATCTCTCTAGAGTCAGCAGCACGTCCAGATCTCCTTGCTCAGAAGGCTGCAGACTCACTAACTGCACCTCACTCCTCCTCACCCCAGCGATGTTCCTCAGCGCCCGCTGGAAGTTGCGCCAGTAGTCCCCGATAAACTCCTCCGGAGCGATATTGGCGAAGCGTACGGCGACAGAGTTGTCCAGGGCCTGACGAGCTACTTGTCGAACATGCACGGTGACATCGGCGGCTGTGGTGAAGCGCCCGTCGGTCACCGTCACATTGAGTGGGTAGTGACCCACATCAAGAGGCCGCAGGGCGATAACTTTACCATCGGAGGCGGAGACCGAAAACAAGGCACCGCCCTCATCTGCGGACGAGGAGTAGGAGGTGGATGAAGGGGCGAGGCTGTAGGTGAGGGTGTCGTAGATGTCTTGGTCAGTGGCGTGGATCTTGCCCAGGACACCTCCGGGGTATTCATCGCCAGCGGTGGAGATGAAAATGTCCAGGGGAAGAATGGCAGGGGGGTAGACGCTCTCCTCGATTATACGCACACTGATGAAGGCGGTGGAGAAGAGCGGAGGTTTGCCGCTGTCTGACACCTAATGTGAGAGAGGAGAAGGGAGATACATCCAAGTTTTTATCCGCAAGAATTATTTTTCCGACAGCAGAGGGCAATCAAGCTCTTCCACTGCTGACATACGTACTGTCGGCACATTAGATATTAAAGCCATCAAAACATATACAGATCGTGCACTTCAACATTCACACTGACACATGGGCGTTCACCGGTTCTGCAAGAACAACAAAAAAACTATAACTCAAGCATGAGTGTGCATCTTGTGTGTAACAAGACTTCACACTTAGATCTCATATCCCATCTGCCCACTCTTTTTTTTTTTCCTTTGTTCTTTCCTCTAAGGTGACACATCAACAGCCAGCAACACACATAATCGTACCATAACAAACTTAAAGCAAATGTCTTTTATTTATGCTTCTAATATGAGATGCACTCTGATGCAGCAGCTTTATTATACTGCCTGTTTCAATTCAGTCTTTTTATGCTGTTGTTTGCAAAGGCTAAATGCTGTATTTCAAATTACATTTAGCGGGATTAAAAGATGGAGACGCAGAGACAAACTCTGAATAGTTGGAGAGGAAAAAGAGGAAGAGATAGCAAGTGAGTGAGGATGGCAGAAAAGGTACAGAGAGAGAAAAGAGGAAAGACAAATACATCAGGTTGCTGTGGCTTGATGGTTAAATCAATACAACCTCTCAACTCTGGTTTCTCCTCACTGCTGTGACTCACCTGTGCTTGAAGTAGGTAGTGTTCTTTACTTCTCCTGTTCAGCGCCCCCATGGCTACTAGAGCTCCCTGCTGATTGATGTGGAAAGCGTCGCCCTCGTTCCCATCCACGATGGCAAAGGTGAAAGGTGGGCCGTTGTGGGAGGCGTCCCGATCGGTTACGGTGAGCTGAAGAACACTTGTGCCTTTCGGTCGATTCTCCTGTGGGATACAAGAGGGGAGAGTTTAATATTTTGTGGTGAGAGGAGGCGGTCGTCGTGAAGCTGTTCAGTTCTGTCATGTTTTACTGCAAATGTTTTTTTCAGAAGTGAGGATATGCACCCACAGAACACTGCTGATGTGGGAGAAATGTGTTGCAACAGTGACTGTCTCAAACTGTCTTCATTGAAGATCTGCTGGGACCATATTCTTTCCAGCCAAAAAAAGTGAAACTCTTCAGCAGCAGGTGGAAATGTTGGTGTGTCATGTATGTTTTGCAAACATTCATGGTCTTTAGAGGAGAAATCCTATTCACTTTCAATCCTTCATTCTTCCCCTAGCACCACCTGCAGGTCCAAGTTTGAACTTCCTGAGAAATTTCTCAAGGTCTACTGAATGGACTGGCACAAAATCTTACACTAATATTCATGGTTTCCAGATGATGAATCCTAATGACTTTGACGACCCCTGACCTTTCCTCTGGCACCACAGAGTGGTTGACATTTGTGGTTCCGAGTGACATGAATTGGAATAACTCCGGTAATCGTTTTCAACTTTTCATTTAGTCTCACCATCTACGACTTTTGCAGTTGTAAAATCTAGTTTCTGTCAATTCATATTATGTTCTCTGATTGGTACTGGTGTTTGCTTCATGCCCTTGTCTAACAGCTGGTCCACAATGCCGTGAATAGGCTTGTGATGAGTAACAGTCAAAGGGACCGTCAGTTTCACAGTTAAGTCCTTGTCTCTTCTTTTCTGTGCATGAATGAGCTTCAGATGTGTCCCCGCTGTTGACTCTTTCAAGTCATGACTCAAAGCGCTCCTGATATTCCTGGTGATGTGTACAGTATGTGTGGGCCCTGTGCGTGTGTGCGTGTGTGTGTGTTTTCCTGTTCTGTTTTAGTGTGATTTTGTGCTTCACTTTGATCAAAGTTCCACAGTGAGTAAAGTAAAACCAGTCAGGATTTTTTTTTTCCAGGGGCAGAGCAATCTTTTATCGTGAGGTGCTTGAGCTGTGTCTTCTCAGAGTATCTCATAAATTACTTTTTCAGTTTTCTAAACAGACAGGAAAATTGGAAACGGATCACCTTCCCTCTTACCTTTGGGATCATTATTGGTTCCTATTTTTTTTTTTTATTTCCCAAACAAGGATGCAAGTGCATCTCCTCTCATTTTTCTCAACTTTACACGTTTTCCCTGTACTAGAGTCAACCATTCATTATCAGCTTCAAATTTTCTGATAAATATTTATCTGCATTCTTGTACTTAAGATGCAGCCTATGTCTTTCAGTTTCTCCCTCTTCCTTACCTCTGTTACTGCTCCATCCTCCTACTTGCTTCTTGACATTCTAGTCGCACAGTCTCCCATTATTCCTCCCTGTTAATCCCTCTCTCTGTGTCCACTGCAACCCTCTCCCCCCTGCACCTCCCCCACTCTTTCCTCCTTTCATTCCACCTCATTTTCATGTCCTCCACACCGACCCATCCCACCCCCCCCTCACCTGGATGATGAGGCTGTAGTTGGACTGGGAGAAAAGTGGCGGGTTGTCATTGACGTCTGAGATGTCGATGTTGATCATGGTGCTGCTTGAAAGAGGGGGCACCCCATTGTCTGAGGCTACCACCGTCAGAGTGTACCCTGAAGTCTGAGAGAGAGAGAGAGAGAGAGAGAGAGAGAGAGAGAGAGAGAGAAACAGAGAGAGAATTACCATACATAGGCAAAGCTGCTTTTCTAAGCAATAATGCAGTGGAGTTCGGTAAACAAGCTTTCCTATTAGGCTTGACATGACTCTGATTGGATTCTGCATAGAGTGCAATTAGTTCCTCAGTGGATTAAAGTCTATGTGTACAGTCAGCGTTGTATCTGCTGTTTCTCTTACTCTCTCTCTGTCCAGCTGGCGAGCAACTTTCAGTTCTCCTCTGACCGGATCGATGGTGAAGGGGCTGCCTTGGTTCCCGTCCACGATGGAGAAGCGTACGCGATCATAGGAAGGACCGTCAAGATCCTCAGCCATCACCTTTGAATCAATCAAACAATCAAATCAATGATCAATCAACAATCTTTGATAAGGCCTTTAACCCACAATTTAATGCCTTTGCCTGTATAGCTTATGTTAGCTTATATGTTTCAAGCTCTAAAAACCTATTTTCTCAATCAGCTTCTTCCTATGAGTGATGGGGTTTTACATGAACACACAATTATCTGCCACATTTACACCAAATCAGGTTATTTTATAGGAGGATTTCTATATTTATGTTTGTGTCTTTACTAGTTTCCAGTGGGCGGGATTCATTGGAAAATGTGATGTCATATACCTCCATGCACCAATCAGGATTTAGCAACATTTGAATTAAAGTCTGATGACTGTTGGTGAGTTGTCACAGTCCTAGTGAAGCAAATTAAACAGATTTTTGAGTGTTGAACTCTTAATAAATAAAAAATAAAGACATTTTTAATTAACTTAATCTTTGATTGTTGTTTAATTATGAATATGTATTTTTTGAGAAATGCAAAGTAAAGCTGAAACCACCAATGGATTAATCGTTTAATCTTACTTTAATCAACAGAAAATTCATTGGCAACTATTCTGATAATCATTGTTATTGTTTGAGTGAATTTTCAAACAAAAGTGCACAAAATTTAAGTTTTTCCAGTGTCTCAGATTTTTTCCTTCCCCTTGGACTCGGAGATTTTTCTCAGAATCTCAGAGTTGAGATTTTCTAACGAAACAACTAATTCATAGAGAAAATAATCAGATGATTGACAAACATCAAAATAATCGTTAGTTGCAACGTCATACAGATACGTATGACCTTTTCCTTCCACACTCCTCCATCAAACACAACCACGCACACACACAGAAACACACACAATCTTAAAACCCACCAACCGTCACATATTGAAAGGAATCCCCAGGGAAATCAGCAGACAGTGAAGATTTACAACTATGGGACAATGGTGGGTATTAAAATCTAATTTCATGATCGATAATTTATATTCAGGTACATTAGACACAGATAAATGGCCGTAAGCATCAGTCTTTTATGGGGTAGGAGGAGAGGTGAGGTAGACAGGAATAGATGGAGTGAAATTTTTACATGCAAAAGGTAGAAAGTGCCTTATCTTGCATAGAGGCTTAATGAGTCAAATGCCTTTTAATTAAACTGTTTGAGCATGTGTGTCAGATAATGCTCGAGAACAGGGGTGCAGTGAGCATGAAGAGCATTGGTCCTAATTTAGCTGTGCCACCAGATGGTGATTTGCCACAGGTGCAGATACGTGATAGTGTGTTCAGTGAGTAATGGACAGAGAGGAGAAAACCTGTGAGGGAGTAGACGAACGACTGAGTGAGAAAGCAAACGAACCAACAGATTTAGCTGGGTGGAGAGAGAGTGAGGTGAGGGAGAGAGATGAAACATGTCTCTCACCCTGGATGCACTTTTATATTAATTATGGGTTATTTCGCCACAACAAGCACCTACTGTATGTAAACATAGTACGTATTTTTCTTACCGCCATCACAGTTTTTCCCAGCTCCGTGTCCTCGCTGACAACAGCTGTGTACACATCCTGGCTGAAGACAGGTCTGTTGTCATTGACATCAGTCAGGTTGATGTTCACAGTGGCCATGTCGCTGAGCGGCGGTGAGCCACCATCTGTAGCCTCTATGGTGATGTAGTATTCATGGGAGACCTCATAGTCCAATGGCTCAATCACAAAGATGTCACCTGAGGACATGGAGACAGGAGAAAAGGCAGGAAGTTAGAGAGTGTGTTGGTGTCACATTATGAAAATTCTTACTGAGCACCATAATGATGCAACAACATATACATAAAGCAAACAACGTATTATGTCCACTCCTGTCATTACTTTAGTCAACTGGTTTATATTTCCACATGCAAACATTTTCAGATGAAATGCAACACAAACCACAAGTCAAATCCGTCACTAGCTCTCATTTGAAATTCAAAAGTTTGGCCTGGCTCAGCTCCTTTAACTTGCATTAGTGCTTGCAGCTGGACAACAGAACAATACCCTATTCTTTTTCTTTGGTGCTGCGCTGCAGTTATCCAGTCTGAAACAAAACAAGGTGTTGCTTTTGAAAGTTCTGAGTGAGTTTTATTTGTTTGTTTGCAAATGTCCAAAAAAAGGCTAAAGTGTCAGAGATACTGCCATTTTTGTCCACATCAGCTGCCAACAATGTAATGGTATGGGCGACGTCGCTCCAGATATCTAATCCTGTGGTCATGATATGTTCTCCTATCATGTTTGAATTTGTTAAATTCATTAAAATTAAATTTAAGTTTTTAGAATTCATTATCAAATTTAATTGTGCAGGAAGTAGTGCAGTGCTAGTGATAGCAGAAAGCTGAGAGCACAATACAAGTAATCTATTTCATGCTACCACATACCTGTACGTGGGTCCACACTGAACATGCCGTGCTCATTCCCGCTGATGATGCTGTAAGAGATCTCTCCGTTAGCCTCCGTGTCCCGGCTGGCGGCCTGCACTCTGAGCACCTGTGTGCCCACCCCCACGTCCTCGGACACGGTGGCTGTGTATTCACGGTGCTCAAACACTGGTGGGTTGTCGTTGATGTCCAGGACAGAGATCACCACCTGGCACAGCGAGGAGAGACGCGGCGAACCCTGGTCGCTGGCGCGGGCTTTCAGCTCATACACCGACTGCACCTCACGGTCCAGGGGACGCTCCAGGCTTATTACACCAGTGTGCTCGTCAATAGAGAAATATCCATCAGCGGAATTGACTAACGAGTAGAGGATGTCACTATTGAGACCTGGAATGAAAGAAAAAGGACAATTTAGTTTGTTTTTTTTTATTGTGCAACATGGATCTTTTTTATTGCATTTTGGCAGAGTAGTTATGATATGATACCTCTCAGTTTACAACCTGTCTGAGTGTCTGACCTCTCCTGTTGCTGAACAGACTATCCACATCCAAACAATTAGGCTGCTGAGTGAAGTGTTATCATCACCAATAAGCCTGATGGCCACATCAACAGAAACACTCCTTTAAAACAAGCATATCAATTCTTATATTGACGTATTGATCCTAGACTGATTAAAATCGTCAACCTCTATTCTCATTCCAAAGCATCCATCTTTCACACAGCCTCTGATAAAGCAGGAGCTGTAAACGTCTAATCCGTGCCATCCCCATAACTCATGTCCTCCCACCAGCAAGACGCTCCCAGCAACAAGACAGAGACGGATCACAATAATAATCATAATGCCTTTCTGCAGGTGGCCTCCGTTTGAAATATGCTATTATATTCCCATTTATCAGGTAAGTCCCCCCCCACCCCCCATCCTCCATGGATCTCATTATCGGGCTGGAGAGACTACCGTGGGGAGCCCTGCTTATACGCTTTCCAATCACTTTAATCTGGTTTGATCATCTTTGTGACAACTGCTTAATGGTGGAGAAGTGTTAAGAGAATTGTGTTGAATTATGATTGGCTATATTTCTTAGTGCATGCTATTATGATTGTACGCTCACGCCTGAATCATGTAATATTACAGCAGAGTGATTAGTCGACTGACAGTCGATTAATTGGCATCTCCTTTGTCATGTATGATAGTAAACTGAATATCTTTGGTAATGCATCAACTTGACCTCCTAAACCTTATAATAGGCATTTATGCTATTTTCTAAATAAACGATTCATTGGATTAATAAAGAAAAAAGTAGCAGATTAATTAATAATGAAAATAAGCTTTACTTACAGCTCTATATCAAAGAGTGTTGTACATAACATTTATTCAGTGCAGACTAACTGCTGGCTGTTTTCAGACTTTATTTTGTGGACATCTGTAGTTTTAAGACATATTTTTCATTAGCTTCAATTGGATGCCAGACTGTCAAGAACAAGCTTGGCACAGAGAAGTGGACAAAGCAGAAAATGATTCAGTTCCCTTACGATGAAGCGGCATGAAAAATCAAATGAAGCAAAATAACAACAGCAAGGCAGTGCAGAGGGCGAAGGGAAACAGACAGATCCGGGCAGAGTGATAAAGGTCAGAGCAGAATTAAAGAAGGAATGTGTACTCGCATAACTTTAGTTTATCACAGATCAAGGGCACCAGTCTGGGTCTGATTGTCTGTCTGGTTCATAACCATTCCACACTGATAAGTGCTGCCTCTCAGAGATTGTAGCAGCAGGCTGAACTGAGGAGCAGCGATGTGGGTAACTATCAAACGTCTTCCAGCCAAATGGGCAGGCGGATCGCAGAGGGCTGTGGCACACAGCAACTAGTGCCAAGAACGAGTCCACACAGAGACATGGAAAGTCAAATATCGATGCAAGATAAAGCAACTCTTTTCTCTTAGGGGGAGGGTTACATTAGGCTTCGCATTTTGATGGTTGGCTGCAAGACAGTTGACTGGAGCCTGAGTGAACTGGGTCAAAGCTACAACGTCTATTTTTCTTGTACTCTCTGTGTGTCTGTGTGGGACTTGCCAGTTGTGCTTCAAGCCTGCACCTAAATCAAAAAATACTAGACACACACACACACAAAAAAAAAGAACTCTCAATGTGCGATATCCGTGAGTGTGAGACAAATACTAATCAAATCCCCCTCTGCTTCAACTCAGTGTAACTCTAAATAATTATTGCTCCTGGCTAAACTGCAGGGAGCACCTTTTTTCTCCCCCCTTTCTTCAAGTACCCTTATCCTTGATATTCAAAATGTGAAGCTTTTTGTGCCAGCAAAGCCTCAGGGAAGAAATATCTTAATACCTGCTCTTTCCAATTTTACCATTTAATGTTCCTCTCTGAGGGACCTAATTCTGGCATTCCTTTCATTATGTCAGGCTGTCAGTCCATCCAAAATGAGGGACCGGAAAAAAGGGGGAAATAGAAAGAGAGGGTGTTGATTCTCTGACAGGGAAGAGGCTGAAATGGTTCTTTAAGCTAGAACGTCCTGCTTCCTCCCCGCTAAACTAAAGCTGTAGTCTGGAGCGGAAGGTCCAAACGATTCCTGGATTAAGTCTCAAGGAGTTTAAATGACTGTTAAATCGCTCGGCTTTAAGATCTCAGTCTTACCCACGTGTAAACCTCTCACTGGTAGGCAATGCTTTGCTGAAAGGTGAAGACGCCTGAGATAAATATGAGGCCTGGTGGCTTTGCACCAGGCAAATGGAAAATTGCAATTATCCCTTTTGAGGATTCAGCTTGAAGAGAGAAGAATTTCATTAGAGTGTAATGGAGCTTTTAATTTGAGGGGTTTATCATTCATGAAATTCCACATTTGTTATCCCTCCCTCTTGCCATTTAGTGTAATGCAGTTGCATAATGGGAAGATAACAACCTGGGCATTGTTAGTCAGCACTGAGCCAAAACACATATGCATACAGTATACCATGAATCTAAAAAAGCTGGTTTAAAGTATTCTTGAATTATAAGTGCTTGCTATTTTATTGTGACTTTGAGTAATGAACTGGGATGCTGTTAATTGCATTTGAAGAATAATGTACAGGCATTTGTGAGCGTATTGCCTCATAATTAACTTTCTATTGCCTCAGCAGAAACTAAGACTGAATGGAAACCGATTATCCTGAGAGCTCCCAGCGTCTCCAAAGTTTAGCTAAAACATAATTCTGATACTTATTGATTCAGTGCACCGTGGCAGTAACGTTACAGCAGCTACAAAATATTAAAGTATTCAAAAGAAGAACTCAAACGGAAAAAATGACATTAAGACCCATATCATAATGATTACTAATTGTTTGTCTACCTCAAAAACAAAGATTTCCCAGTTATCGTGATGACCAAGCACTGAACTGAATCCATTATAGTAGGTGCTGTATTCACTTTCTCTACTACGCATCAGAAATTGAAATACCAGAATGATTTTTTTGGTGGAGTACAAGGTCGTAGTACAAGGTCGTGAAAAAATTGTGCCTGAGAATAAAGTTCCTCACCACTGTCGATATCGTTTGCCTGCAGTTTCGCCACGTATGTGCCCGTCTCTGTGTTCTCGAAGACTGTGAAGGTGTAGGGATCGGACGAGAACTGCGGAGGGTTGTCGTTGAAATCTTCCACGGTGATGTGGATGTCAGCCTCGCAGTACCGCCCTCCTCCGTCTACTGCCCGCATTTTGAACCTGTGCTCGTCTTGCTCCTCTCGGTCCAGGGGCTGTAAGGTCTTCAACTCCCCTGGAGGTGAGACAGAACTATTTTGAACAAAATACACAGAGACATGTCCCTTCTACTCCCAGAAGAGTGTAAAAAAATAATAATAACGAAGCCATTCCCTTGATAGACAAAAATACAATCTGTGCAATTAATCACAAGACTAAGTTTGTGTATAAGAGAACAAAACACTGTAACCCCCTCGCCTACTGTCTACTAACCAAGTCAAAAGCATCTAAACAACTAATGGTTTTCAAGACAGAGAAGAGGGGGGAATAAATAAGTAATCGGAGCGCAAGAGGAGGGAGAAAAAGGCAAAGAGAGTGGGGCGATGAAGGAAAACATCAGTGTTGGCAGCTAAGATCAGCTTGGAATTGCGGCAGCCAACATTACCACAGCCTCTCTGGAAAACTCCAGGGCCTCTTGGCGGTCCTCATCTGCAATAATCCTACTTGTCTGCACCGAGAAAAAAAAACATTCCCTCTCCATAACAGTAGCACTGCTGCTAGAGACTTAATACTGAGTGTAGTCAAATGACAGCTGGATGGCATTGTTGCCTTATTGTCTGTCTTGGTGTCAGTCTCTCAGCATATTAAGGCTGAATTTTGCTGTTGCTCAGGGATCCTGTGCAACAGCAGATGTGTTGCATGGCTGTTTAAATCTGCTGGCTTAGTTTGTTTTGTCCTTTAATGATTTTACTTTGCATTTGTTTTAAAAACAGGTTGGTGGTGATTAACTAGCATTGTTTTTTCTCTCCTTTTTCCTTCTTTCTTTTTTCATCCCAGCAACCAGCTGGGGTGTCTCATTTAGAAGGTCTCCCAGAAGACATTATTTGGAGGCAAGTATTGCAGCAATTCAATTGAAGTGTTAGACTCTGTATTTTGGCGCCACTGTGGCTCTTTCAGTTGCCCTGCAGGAGAATATTCTTGGCTATTTTTAAAAAACGAATAAGTAAATAACAACTGGGCAAAAGAAAACTTGCTGGCCTTCTTCATGGATGATGATGATTTGCAAACCCACACACAGAGAAACACAAATATAAAAAAGTTTACATTTTGCAGAAGGATCACAATTCCTGAATCTTAAGAACATAGAATGTAAGACTGCTGTCATGCTGAGCTGCCTTTTTCATTTTGTGACTCGAAGCAGAGGGCCGTGAGTGATGAAAGACTTAAACATGAGTTTCCCAAATACTGCTCCCTGAAATTCAGAATAACCTGCAACATAGCTTGAATGAAATCCAACACAATGAATGAGGACACAGATGGCTTCAGAAAAGACAAATGAATACAATAAAAATTGTGATTTTACACTGACCACAAAACATCGCACTCAAGCCTGTTACCACACAGATACACACCTGTATCAGAGTCAATGACGAACAATTCTGATCCAACTCCCTGGAGCTCATAAGAGATTTGGGCGTTTGAGCGAATGTCAGCATCTGTGGCAGCGACCTGCAAGATGAGCCTGCCTGCGGGGGAGTCCTCTGGGACGCTCTCGCTGTATAGAGACTGGGGGACGGATAGAGGAAGAGGAAAATGCATGAGGGAGAGAAATTAAAGTGAATACTTGGAAGAAGAGGAAACAACAAACCGAAACAGAACTGCTGAAATTACAACATAACTGGGGGGGGGGTGGGAGGGGGAGGAGGGGGGGGGCGGTGGGAGGGGGCGGGGGCGGTGGTGGGGGCGGGGGCGGGCGGGTTATGTATACCTTTTCGCATACAGGGCTGTTGTCATTGGCATCCAGCACCTTGACCTCCACAATGGCTTTGGCAGTGAAGATGCCATCACTGGCAGTAATGTTAAGGAGATAATTGTCCTTCTCTTCACGGTCCAACGGCTTCCTGACAGAGACCTTCCATTCATTCTGAATGTGTTCGATGGCAAATTGGCCGAGCGGGTCCCCTCCTGTTTGGCGTTAAAAAGAACATAACATTTTAGAATGATCATCAGTTCAGAAGCAGGAAGCAGCCTGAGTCTTTAAAAGGACACAAGGATAAAGATCTGTCCTCAATTTTTAACTCCAATTAATGATCTCTCAAATCATGTATCAAGTATTCAGCACTACTTCACAAATCATTACTTCTAAATCAAACATGTTTGGTACGCAAGCAAATCTTCAAACCAAAAAAAAACCAAAAAACAGCCGAATGTTGAAAAATGTACATGATCTAATGATAATTTTGGTTCCTGATTACTCTTGATATTTCCAGACTTGGCATAGTTCTTCACACTTGCTAATTAGCACCAGAGGAAGTATTTTTCCCCAGTCTATTTCAAAGCATTATTCAGATAATTATACATTTCTGTATTATGATGACCTAAATATTTGCCTAGAGCTTGGGCAGATTAGGCAATAACTCAGACTCCTAAGAGATAATAGGACTGTGTAATGTTTCACAGATGAGATATTATCATCATATTAAGTGGCATAAACGGATAATCCCCCCCTAAGCTCTGTTTATGAAAAACTGTTACACAAAGGAGTAGGGAGTAAACTCTCTGGGCTTACTAATTATCTGTTTTGCAAAATAATAAACGCCCACCTGTGATGAAGTAGTTCACTTGTTTATTGATGTCCTCAGAATCGTCATCCGTGGTGCTGAGGATAGCAATCACCCCGCTGGGTGGAGGGTCATCTTCACTCACTGTGCCTTTGTAGATCTCTGCAGTGAAGCGGGGTGGGTTGTCATTCACATCAGCGACTGTTACTTCCACTCTGGTGCCAGTAACATGTTGGACTTTATCCCCTTGGTCTGTGGCCAGGACAGCGAGTGTGTATTTGTTCATCTTTTCGCGGTCTAGCTCTTTTAAAGTGGTCACCCATCCAGTTTCACTATTAACAGCAAACAGCTCTGAGATCTCCCGCAAGTTCTGCTTGGGGTCGAGGCTGTATACGACATGGCCGTTGGTTCCAGAGTCTTGGTCGGTGGCTTTAACTTGGATCACTTGAGTCCCACTTGGAAGGTTTTCCACAATGACAGCCTCGTAAGGGTCTGACTCAAAGACAGGCTTGTTGTCATTGAGGTCTTTCACTTGGATGTTTACGTTTACAGATGTAACTATGTCGTAGTTCTCATATTTGGTCTGGGCAACCAAAGTGAGTTGGTACCATTTGGTAGTCTCGTGGTCGAGGCTTTTCTGGAGTTTCAAGGCTCCACTGTCTCTGTCTACGACAAACACCTCATCTTCATTGCTCTCAAGAGTGTTTCCTCTCACAAGGCTGTACACCACCGGTTGCTCACTCTCTACCTGAATCACATCAATTTCTGTGCCAATGGGAAGGTCTTCAGCAATCGTGTAACGGTAATGTGGTTCAGCAAATTTGGGAATTGGGGTCTCTGGTGCGACAATCCTGATGTAAACCTGTACAACTGAATGTTTGGATGGATTCCCAGTATCCTTCGCCCTCACAAAGAATGCATAGAGCTCATTTTCAAGTCCAATGAGACTCTCTTTGGTTTCAACGACCCCAGAGGTTGGGTGGATTTTAAAGTTCTCCTCCACGTTTTCAACATCTGCCTCGATTGAATACTCAATGTCAGCGTTGCTTCCCTCGTCCATGTCTGAAGCAGCAATTTTAACCACAGAGGTTCCCCTTGGGACATCTGATGCAATGGTGGCTTTGTACTCAGCTGCTCTGAACTGCGGGGCATTGTCATTGACATCTGTGAGAATGACATTGACAATACAAAAGCCTACTTTTCCACCACCGTCTTTAGCTATGAGAGAAATAGGAATAACCTTCTCAACTGTGTTCTCACGATCAAGGCTCTCTAGAGTGAAAATCTCCCCGTTGTCGTTGACAGAAAACTTGTCCTTTGCAAAGTCATTGACAATCTGGTATGTTATTTGCCCATAAATGCCTTCATCATCATCTGTTGCCTTTGCCTCTGCTACCAAGGTACCAACAGGTGAGTTTTCAACCAGCTCTACCACATAGTCCAACTGAGAGAAGGTGGGGTTGTGGAAGTTGGCACCAATAACTGTGACTATGACAAGTGCTGAGCTTCTGAATACACCGTCAGATGCTGATACATTGAGGTTGTAAAGAGGCTGCATATGTGGCCTCCGATGGTTGGAAATGATGATGGCGCCTGTGTGTTTGTCTATGACAAAGTTCTGATCTTCATTTCCAGATATGATTGAGAACTCCAACTTGTTGGAGTCTGAACTGTCGGCATCTGATGCTTGGACTTGGGTGATGAAATGTCCACGTAGAGCCAATTCGCTGATAGTGGTTTTGTAAGTGTGCTCTGTAAATACTGGAGCGTTGTCATTTAGGTCGGTAATGTCGATTGTCACGATGACATCACCGGAGAGGGCTGGAACACCTCCGTCCACAACGCGGACTCTCAATTTGTGCTGCTGGATTTCCTCATGATCGAGTATTTGAGCTGTAGAGATTGTTCCTGTGTCACGATCGATGGTGAAATAATCTGAGCTCTTCCCCTTTTCCTCAACCAACTGAAAGAACACTTCTTGGTTATTACCAGTATCAGCATCTTTGGCGTCAACTTGCAAAACTGATGTACCAATGACAGAGGCTTCCGAAATATTGGCATAGTAGGTTTTTGACAGGAACACAGGGGCGTTGTCGTTTACATCTTCCAGTATGATATCAACAAACACATCTGAGTGCGCTCCAGTCAGAGAGTCTGTGGCTCTTACATTTAACTTATACGCAGGATGAGTCTCAAAGTCCAAAGGCTGAATCACATGAATGACACCTGTGTTGAAATCAATTGAGAATTGTTTGAAAGGATCTCCCTCAGAGATGGTGTACACGATACGAGGGCTCTCGGAATCATTGGCCTGTACATGAAGCACAGGCGTGTGTAACTGAATGTTTTCAGGGATTTCAATGCTGTAAAAAGGCTTCTCAAATACAGGCATTGCTCTGTTCACCACGGTTACTGGCACTTCTACTTCAGCCGAGAGTGCCGGCTCTCCATTATCTTTTGCCATGACAACGATGACAAAGTCTGTGTTGAGTGACTCCTTCTCAAATTTCTTTCTGAGGGAAATTTCACCAGAGGGGCTAATTTGAAAGTGGTCCTGATGCTCTTTCAGGTGATAACGAACATCTGCATTTGAACCCATGTCCTTGTCCACGGCCGTGACCTGTCGGATGACCTGGCCTTCCTCTGCGTCCATCTGGACCAGGGCATGATAGGGAAGGTTCACAAACATAGGTTTGTTGTCATTCACATCTTCCACGGTCACAGTCACTAAAACATGAGCCGTATCTTCAGATTTGTCCTCTCTAGTGACCTCAACAATGATATCAAATGTGTCCTGTGCCTCACGATCAAAAGGAATCCCAGTGGTTGAGATTACTCCAGACGTGCGGCTGATTTCAAACCTGCTGTCAGGGTTCAAAATTTTATAGAACAGAGGCTCGTTCACCTGGTTCCCAACAGCAGCAATGACTGCTAGTGTTTTCTTTTCGGACGAATTTTCTTGGACGTAGGCTTTGTAGGACTCCCTGGTGAACTTCAGCTTGCTCTCCTTGTTTTCTTTCACGTTTATCTTTACTGTAGCAACAGTGGCAAATCTACCATCTGACACCCTAACCTTTAATTCATATCGACTCCTCAACTGTGTGACATTCTGAACGGAGATCACGCCTGTGATTGGATCCATCTTAAATCTATCACCAATATTACCCTCGGAGATGGAGAAGAGAAGTTTGGAGTTAGGCTCAGAGTCTGCATCTGTGGCGTTCATTTTAATCACTTCCACGCCTTTGTATGTTGGCACTATGACAGTTGTCTCATACACTTCTTGGCTAAAAACTGGTGAGCAGTCATTAACATCAATTACTTCAATGGTCACGTTGGCTGCAGTCTCTGCGAACAGGCGTGGCATTCCTAAATCATGGACCTGGACTGTGAAGCGGAAAACACTCCTCTGTTCATAATCCAAGGCTGTTGTAATTCTGATGGCTCCAGTGCTCGAATCAATGGCAAAATAGTTGTGTGCGAAAGGTTCGACAATTTGATAGACGAGCATGGCATTTCGGTCGCAATCAGCATCAGAGGCACGAATGACGAAAGGAGTGTTTTCATAGGTCAGAACAACGCTGTTGACGGGAGCAGACTCACTAATTACTCCTTTGAATTCCCTCTGGAGAAATATTGGAGCATTGTCATTTTCATCCTTTAGGTGAATCTGAAGTGTTGTGTTGCTGGCAATTCCAGCCATGTTGGTGCCTTGTATGATGAGATTGTATTGAGAGGTGGTCTCATAATCTAAAGCTCTCTGGGTCACAACCACTCCAGAGTTTGGGTTTATATCAAATGCGTTATTGATGTTGCCATCCTTTATTTGATAGAAAACCGATGACTGGCTGACAGCTGTGACCAAGCTCACAAAGCTTCCCGGGTGGGAAGATTCACTGACTTCTGCAGAGAATTCCTTTTCAGCGAACCTGGGAGCTGCATTATCAGAAACTGTTACCACAATGTGTACAGTGGCTGTAGTTGACAGTGGAGGTGTTCCATTATCAGATGCTTTAACAGTGAGTTCAAACAGGGTCTTGCTGCTGCGATCAAGCTCTTTGGCCACTGCAATTGTCCCGAGAACAGGGTCGATGGCAAATGAGTTTGCAACGTTTCCTGTAAGACAGAGAAGACCAAAGAATAATATGTTTATGTGGCTGTGCTAGAAATGTTTTTCATCCTGACCTGTGATGGCAACTAGGGCAGAATCAGTGTTTTACCATACATTGATTTATTTGTGGCAGCCAGCCACAATATCAACATTGGTATTGATTTTCTACTTTTTTTGCTATTTCAAATGGGTAAAATCTTATTTCACTGCAGAGCTGAGCGCAGCGCATTAATTCGCTCAGCCCCTTCCTGCCTCCCCACCCCCTTCCCCTTCTGTCTCTCTCTAGAGAGAGAGAGGGAACTGCTCATGCAAGTGCAAGTGGATAATGTTAATGTTAAGTCTTTAACTCTGATGCTGAACGTTTGCTCCTTCCATCCAGATGAATATTGAAAAATACTTTCAGACTCAAAAGGGGCACAGAGACAGTCTGGACCAGAGGTGTTAGCAAAACAGAGTACCTAGAAACTTAAGAAAACACACATGGGAAAGCTTAACAGTCCGACCAGTGTGATTAGCTACCCAATTAATTTGTTTTGAATATTTCCAGGCTTCAACCAATGCTGCTGTGGCAGTCAGAGCAGCAAGAGAAGGTCAGCAAGGAATAACTGTAGGTAATGAAGAGAGTGATGTAGGAGAGGAGGAGCAGGACAGCAGCCAACGCGCTGCTGCTGTCGGGGGTGCCAGCCAGGGCAGGAGCAACAGGTGAAATTGACAGCAAACACAGACAGAGAGCTGCATATATTATTCAGTTATTTATATGTCACAAAGTACTTGGCAATTAAAATATTTGTAGTGGTGCAACTTATATATTTTCAACTACCACCACAAATAGAATCAAACTAGAACTGCATTTTGCTGTGTGTTGTACTAGGAAGATTTGTTTGATGAGCATTTGACACAAAATGTTCAAAAAAGTTCCCCCCTTCAACATTAGATAGTAAACTTCCATTTTAAGCCATCGCTTTGACTCAAAAAAACATGTTTAAGTTCAATTACATTAAGTCATCACACCTATTTCAAATATGCATGTATCCAAACAACAAGCTAATCACCACATTGTTGCTTAATGTAGGAGAAAACCATTGTGGGAAATTCTGAGGGGGGATCTGCCCACCTCCCACGTATTTGGAGATCCTCTAGACAAAGTCTTCAATATTCTCCTAGTTTTTGTAAAGTATTCCATTCATGATCATGATGCAGTGGGCAGCAGGACTCTAGATGACTCATGCATTTTTAGGAGCTGATTTCATTTGCATCATTTTACAATGAAAGCTTTCTGCTGAGAAAAAAAAAAAAAAAAAAAAAAGGCAAACTGCGGCTCCGCAGAGTGGCACAGCAAATGTGTCTATATTTACCTGAGTCGATGCTGTATACGATCTCTGAGTTGTGGCCCTTGTCTTTGTCAAGAGCTGTGACCTGGAGCACAGCCGAGCCCACGGCAGCGGATTCGAACACACGGCCAGAGTAAGGTGTGCCTATAAACCAGGGTGCGTTGTCATTGGTGTCGTCCACATTGACAATAACACGCACAAGGTTCCTCTTTACTGGGATGTCCTGGTCTCGAACCTTGAGAAGAGAAATTTAGATAGTGACCGAAGAATAAGAAGAGAGAGGAAAGAGTGTGAGAGCCCTCAAGGGATAATTCCTTCCTGAATATTAACATCATAATGCATTTACTACTCATATTCTGAAAAGCACAGAAATAAACTTCATTGATTCATACCATGACGGTGAGGATGTGATGATGCATAGTCTCATGGTCCAGTCGCTCAGCGGTGTACAGAGTGCCTGTTCCTGGGTCAAGTCGGAACTTCCGCAGGCTGAATGGATCGGTGCTGCTCAGGAGTGTAAAGGTCAGTTTGTTCTTCTCGTCTCTGTCCACGGCGCTGATCTGCATGACCTCGCTCCCCGCTGGTGTGTCTTCAGGGACATTCACAACATACGCCTGCTGAGAGAACTGTGGCCGGTGGTTGTTGGTGTCGATGACACGGATAAGCACCTTCAGGAGAAAAATAAATTGGAGAGATTTTTTTTTTTAGTCATCTCCCAAATCACCCATGTGAATTTATTTTTCTAATTTTGTCAGAGTATTAAGCACTGTCATGTTTCAGAGGATAACTGGATGGATAAATTATTCAAAGTCAACCTTGCGTTTCAAGTTACTGTTGATCATTTCATTGATAAAAAGCCCGGAAGAGGGTAATTCTACAGCTGTGATCCCCAACCTGAGTGAGGTTTCCAACCTAATAATTACCAGAATACTAGTGTGTTGTGCAGATATACACCAGGTATATACACATATGATAGCAAAAGCAATACTTTATTTTTTCATTTCATGCAGCTAACTGTGAAAACAAGAAATCAATACTGATTAACTTCAATGCATCTAGATGAAAACTGAGGTAGGTAGGTGTTGGAGATTCAGTTGAGAGGACAGTGATTATCAACTGTGGAAAGAGGAAAAATGTAATAACATGTCTAAAAGTAACATAACTTTTAGAATAGGTAAATATGTCTTTGTGGTGCTGCTTTGTATACCAAATGGTCTGCTGATGTTTTCACAAACTCAAAGGCATGAAACACATTTCTACACATTGTTGCTTCTTGCTTTGGAAAGCAAAAAGTGCAGGGCTCTTTTCCCCACACACAACAAAGAATCTCACATCCCCAAACTGTAAAATTCCACTGGGAGCATGTTTTATCAACACCAGCCACTCGTCTACTGGACTTCCGACAGAGGATTATGGGGAGCTGCTGGAATGCCATCTCTGCTTCCCAGACCAGCGAGGGGCTTCTACCGTTGCCAAACATGGGGAACAAAGGGATCAGCCTAGATTAGACACCTGCATACCAGACACCAGGGGGTGATGTCCCGTAAGGAAACAGTGGAAGCCGAGCTGTATGGTGCACGAAGACTGAAGGGGACTGTAGTCACAAAAGCTCTGACCCGTTGACAGCTCACTAGCTGACCAGGATTTGTCAGATCTCTGGTCGACACAACTGCCCGCTGTTGTTTTTTGTCATAATACTGTTTGTTGAGCACTGTGAGCCTATATCAGAGACAAATATAGACTCAACCTGACAGGACTGATAACATTTACAATCTGCTGTGTGCTGTGATGTTGGCAATGCTGCTGAGGCTCACAGATGTCATCTTGCAGGGGGAGCGCTGGGCTGCATGCTGTCTGTCAGTGCCGTGAGCTGGCTGTTTGCCGCAAGTCATGTGTCATGAGCAACCCATGTCACACTGCTAATCAGAACGTGTGATGTAAAATAAATAAGATTTTCTAATAAGAGATTAACCCTGAACAAAAAAAAAACGTATGTAATTGGGCCTCCAGTGCATGTTGCACATCTGAGAATCCATCTCATTCCAAGCATGTCTTCTCATGTCATGCCAGACATCATATAGCACCAGATCCCTGATGTCTCACAAACCACCGTTTACACACACAGATGCAAATGCATGCACAGCGACGGCCACATAAAATATGCTCTTCCACACACACAACACACACACACACACACACACACACACACACACACACACACACACACACACACACACACACACAAAGAGGGTGTCCAGTGTGTCTCTATCTGGCCAGTGTCAGATAACACGTCTTGTGAATAGTGAGTAAGGTGGCGAGGGCTGATAGTGCCGTCAAGAAGCAGAAAGAAATGGAACCTAGTCAGTAGTATCCACATCTATCCATAATGTACTATTTCATAGTAGGTTTAGAAAGCACACAAAAGGCTATTCAGCAGCCCCCCCATCCCCATCCACCCCCCCACATGCACACAAACTTGCCTTTCCCTTTGCAAAGAGGCTCTACAACACTTCAAAGGAACTTTGCCCCCAAACATCACAAAGCAGCATGATACAGCCTGGCTACAGCAGAAATGCTGGTGTAGAAGAAAACTCTGTAGTCTTTGTATAAGGCTTCCTCTGGGAATGCTGAGGAGGAACAAGATTGGGACTGAGACACAGATGTGACAGATGGAGATACTAAAGGAAAAAAAAAAGTGCTGTGAGGGTGAGATGAGAGTACGAAAGAGACGTGACAGTGAAAAAAAAAACAAAGAAAGCTAAGGGAAATTGTCAAATTTAGAAAACACAGGTTGGAGGTGAAAATAAAAAAAATGTGGCTGAGAATAAAATATACAAAAAGAAAGTCCAGGAGAAGACAGTCCTACATATAATAGTCAGCTTTCATAAAGAAGACAAGAAAACATTTACACATGAGGTGAACTTTGGAGTGAGACATAAAGAGAGTCTTTGTTATGTGGACGCAGATAACATGAGAAACGGGAGACCAGGAACAGATTGTGAGCAGAACAGCTTGAGGTACTTCTGCACGGCCAAGGGAGGATGTCATATAGCTGGAGATGGGGGAAGGGAGTCTGGGCTGCATGCCGAGGCTGCCTTGTTGGCGCAGCTCCTGGCTATGAGGTGCCCGAGCTGGAATGCGGCACCCCTTGTCTACATCAGCTGATCCTTCAGAGACGCCTTCGTAGAGCTACAACAGTCAAATGGAAAGTGCACAACAGAATGGCCGACTGTTGTCCACAGACCTCCCACAGAACAGAGTTCCTCAGACTGACACCAGCACTGGAGTCACAGGATGGCAGGGTTAAAAATAATTCTCAATTTTCACCTCACACTTTTCTCTGCAATTTGAAAATAAAAGACATTTAAGCATAAAAGTCTGCTTAAGGCACCACACGTAGAATAGCACCTTGTGAATAATGAAACACCTTTTGTGTGGTATCCTGAACAGGACACACGGGAGTTCTCATTGTGCTCATTGTCCTCCCGTGCCATGCGTAGGAGAGGAAGCCCCCCTGCCAGGTGGCAGGTTCTGGGCAAAGGCAGGGCACTGGCACCGAGCACTCGAACATGTTCCCAAAACAGGATTAACACAGCCCACTACCCACAGAGGTCCAGCACTCTTGTTTGCGCTTTATTCTAGCCTAACAGAATAATCATCATCCCTGCATGCCTGGCCAATAAATGTGGAGATTTTTGAAAACCAGAGAGGGAGAAAATCAGAAAGGAAGACAAAGAGGGAGAGAAACAAAAAAAAAAACATTCCAAGGAGAGAGAAAATAGGCCAGCCTGTCGGGCAGCAAAACATCCACATGACTTTGATTTACGGAATAGACAAGTCCGACTTTGAACTTTCACGAGGTGCACTGCATGTGTGTGATCGGCTTGATCTAATCTGCAGTGAAACTCCGAATGACATTTTTTTTTTTTTTAAAGGGTAAACAACACACTGTCCCCAAAGAAAACAAATCCATACACAATAACAAACAATTAATGACTTGTTTGCATGTGTTTCCTTACTGAAATGGATTCATTGATGTTGCGAGCACAGACACAAGGAAATCTGATTACTCTACATAATTCTTTCTTTCATATTATAATCTACAGATCATAACATTTCTTAAAGTTTTTTGACGGGTTATCTTAATACTATATAACCAATTTCATTATCTAAAGCGTTAATATTACTTTGCTTGCCTTCAATAGCAAATGAGTAAACCTACACCAAGAAGTAAATTACTACAAAACAATTCAGTGTGATTTCACACATTCCAATGCGACGAATATGCATTCCCCAGCAAGAGGTGTGTTTACAGTTTCTTCTAAACCCCCCCCCCCCACCGGCTAACAGCAAATACTGTCGATGAACAATGTTATCAGATAAACAAGTTGGTAGCCAAAACACTCAGATGGCTTTCCTGAAACATGTCACAGTACACTGTATTCTGAATCCTCGGGACATGTGAGGTTTTCCCAGACACATGCGCAAGCCAACCAACTGATGTGATACCTCAAATATGTAGGTATGTATGCAGGTTCAAATATGAAGGTTAGATACTGCACTACGGACACTTGCTTTGTTAGCTTACTTAAATGCTGATCTTCAAACCATGATATCTACAGAGGCCAAGACAAGTTATTCGTTTTTCGTGGAAAATTATCTGCACTAACAATAACTGTTCACTTTCAGGATGTATTTATGACTACCCGTCCAAATTTGGGTGATTGCTACAGCCTCTGCTAGTGCTGTGTGCCTCTTTCAGTCACCTATTGGACTTTCGGTATATCCCACACAGCTGGCCTACATCACTAAGTGTGGTTTATGGAGC
Organism: Seriola dumerili; assembly: GCF_002260705.1. NCBI lineage: Eukaryota > Metazoa > Chordata > Actinopteri > Carangiformes > Carangidae > Seriola > Seriola dumerili. The sequence goes on from NW_019174290.1 coordinate 3,532,057, forward strand.
ATACAAATTCAGTAAATCTGTTCCCTCAACAGAAAACAGCTGACCTACGGTGGTCAGCTGGGTATACAATATCTTACACTCTAGCACTCTTCTGCAAGAGGGTCCATCAGTCACAGAACTAATATTACATACAAAAAAAATGCACATTCAAAATCTGCAAGCAGCGAGAAAGACTGAGCTGTTGTTGGTGAGAAGGTTCATCTGATATACAGAACAAGTGAGTGTTCTCTGACCCATTTCTTGAGGTTCAAGGCTCAAACTTAAAGTTCAACGGAGCCGTGAGGGCTTGTAGTTACGGAATTCATATCCAACAGTTCTTACAGTTCTAGTTGTCATTACACTGTCCTTTTGGATCGGTGCAGGAAAACTTTAAAAAGTGTAAGTTCTGAAAACAAGAAAAGCCACTCCAGACATCAACATTTACTGCCAAGGTCACACAATTTAAATACATCACAGACTGCTGAACATCCAGTTTTCTGATATTCTTTCACACCACACTCTTAAATCTTTAAACTTTCTTTAAAAGATAAAATGCCATGACATCACTGCATGTGATAAAGTTTCAAGGTCTGTCTCTGGAGTAGCCTGAAAATAATACAGTAGTCATGCAGCAAGCAAAGTAAACAAACTAAAATCAAAGTAAGTTTTCAAGTCCATTAAGTGATTCTGTATTTCTTTTTATATGAACAATGAATTAAATCATTGCCTGTAATGTAAGGGTTGCTAATACAGCCCCTGAGAATTAGCCTTTGAATTTGATAATTTGACTTCAAATATCCCTGCATGCCGTGTTGCTGAGGGGCTCTTAGATTGTTTGTTGCCGGGGTTTTTTAAGAAAGCGCTTTTACGACGGGAGAGGAAATGGTGGCTGTGAAAATGGGTACTCTGCGGCTGCTTTTAAGGTTCTGCACTGAACTAAAGGACTCGCTGCTTCCGCGGATGAGCTGCAAAATGCCAGTGAAGGCGGTGCTTCATCCAAGACTCAGTGGAGCACAGCAGCCAGATGATGAAAGGCTTTATTCATACAGAGTGACAACAAATAGATTCCTTTCCAGCTACAGTTCTCTGACGCTCCCCTTTGAGGACAAAGGACAAAACATTTTGAATGCCACCGTCCCATATGACCCAAACTACCATGTAAAAATGTTCAAAATCTCATGGACAAGGCATGACCATCTGAACAAAAACTAAAGACAATTTGCATGCTTAAAAGCTTTTATCATGGCTGTTAAGCTTTGGTATCAGCTGGGGAGCAAGATATATGCAAGAAGGATTAAATTAGCATATTAATATATTAAAATGCAAGTATGCAAGTGCTTTGGAGGTTTTTTTGGAAGCCATTTTTCATATTCATCAAAATGGCTCACATATGGTTTACAGTAGCCATTACTTTTTTCATTTTCTTTAAATCATCTTTTCAGTTGATTTTTACAGTTTCCAGACTGAGCCAAGAGCGTGGTTTTACATGTATGTGTCTAATACACCTAGTTATTTAAAGTCCTTTCACAAAAGACCAAGGTAATCTGTTCCTCTCAGAGAAAAGTAAGAGAAGGTTCACAGGTTCAGCGAGACACACAGCAGAGTGGATGAGTGGATGAGTGGAGGGGTGGAGGAGTGGAGGGGGCTCAAGAATGCACTCTTTAAAAAAAAACAAAAAACAAAAAACAACTCTGGCTAGACGGCACCATCACCGCAGCAGCTCCGCGTCAGGAATGAGACAATGGAAGATTCCTGGAGCTCAATGCTGAACTGAGATGGTGCGGAATAGTTGAGGTGGAACGCTAACTACTTTGTCATTGACAATTTGTTAGTTTTTCTTTCTTTTTCTTTCTTTCGTTCTTTCTTTCTTCTTTTCGGGTATATGCTAATTTGCTTTCTTAGATACCTCTCTCATGTCTGTGTGATTCTACAGCCAGGACAGAGGTGGGCTCTGTCTGTTTCTTCTGGTTTTCAGTCTTTATGCTAAGCTACACTAATCAGCTGCTAGTTGTAGCCTTATTATATTACAGTCCTCTCATCTAAGTCTCACCAAGAAAGCGAATATGTTTCCAAAAAGTCAAACTATTTTTCTTTTGATCAAATGAACTCTCTCTTTATCTGCCGCCATTAGCCAAAGATCTAATGGTAAATCACAATTCAACCACACTCCACGGGCAGCACCAGAGAATACAAGACGACCTCTTCATAAAGCCATAAAGTCTGACTTGATCTTATCCCATATTGTTGTATTATCTGTCCATTTTTTTTTTTCAAGGCAGCATTGTACAGTTAGAAGTCAGGTCATGTGTGGATGTAATGACACTCAGACCTATACACCACCAATTTCCCCTGGCCAGTTGACAGCAATGATAGCTTCACAACGTAAACATATCCCAACAAACAAGACAGTTTGGCCACTGCTTCACTCATTACCGTTCGCTTTCCTCCTGATGTATCTCACATGAGAGAAACAGAACCATGACAACTGCCTCATCAGCTTCCAACCGTTTCATTAGTGTTTCAATTACCTGGGTGCTGACAGTTCGTGTCCCATCTGTGGCTTCCACCGTCAGGTTGTAATTTGATTTCTGCTCGGCGTCCAGGGGCCGTGCTACAATCAAGGTTCCACTGGCCTTGCCCACGTCAAAGCGGCTGTCATAATTACCACCTGTGGAATTATTTTTTTTTGTACAAACAAGGAAGGACGAGAGATTAGTGACAAATCATCGCTTAGTTGTGTGCATGTACCAAGGTTACACAAACACTGAATGGGGGGTGCTGAGATGGACACAGAAACATCAATTTCCTGCTGTGCTGATGTCATACATGATAATGAACAGATACAATAATGTTGATGTTGTTATGTGCTGTCAGAATAGACCTGTTTATCTAAATATTATCTAAATATTATCCACATAAATCGATATCGATTTATACAACTAACTCTAACACGTGCAGTGTGTGTACAATATACACTGTATAAGATTACTCTAATTAGTCCAGGCTGAACCATACAACAGTGGATATAAAATAAGAGTTCTAATTCACACAAAGAAAGGAGAGACTTCACATCATGAGAACAATGTGGCACAACATCAATCCAGTGGCACAACACAATTCATTCACAGCCAACAGGCAGCACCGACAGACAATGTAGGATGATCTCTTAATACAGCACAGCCTATTAGGAGATCCCAGCAGCTACCTTCTGCTGTACAGTTGTGGTCACAAGCCATCTGAAGGATGTAAAACATCTCAGTATCCTCTATGCCGTCTTGCAAAAATCCAACCAAACAGAACATTCCAGAGAAAAGAGGAAAGCAGTAGCAGATCACAGGAAGAGAGAAGAGAAGAAAAGAGACGTGTCAGTCAGACATTGATTAGAGGGAGGATAGGCTGGGAGGAAGGGAGAAGAGGCAAGCATTTCTGAAAGGAGTCAATTGAAGTCTTCTCATGCACATAGTGCTTAGCATAAGTAGAAACACACACATTCAAGAGAGGATAAAATAAGTAACACTTCAAAACATAGTTGCCAATTCAAACTGTGAGGAAATATACTCTCTCTTCCATAAAAGCTATAATATATAGTAATATTGTTTTTGACCTGCTGATTCATGGTACAATTGTCATATCTAACCTGCTCTACACAGGCAGGCAGCAGTAACTGCAGAAGCAATAAAAATGAGAAAAACTGTTTTCAGACTGTAAATCAGTACCAGTAAACTGCATAAAATATAAGTTGTGGTATCTTCATTCTATGCGTGTTTAGGTAAATTAAAAGCTTAAAGACTTCAAAATGCAGAGACTGCACTCTGCCTGTTCATAATCCTCATAGGAAACCGAGTTTTTAAGAAAATAAACTTTATTTGACAATTTACAGTGCGTGATTAAAGGGATAAAACATGTCGGTTTTGCTAGTGTCTGTCCACTATTAATATTTAAAGAATATTGTATTTTAGTTTAATATACAACTGGCAATTACTGCTAATCTATTGCTACTTACTGCTACTCATAGTTAGATTGAGCTGAACATCTGTTTTTTTCCCTTCATGTTTGGAGCTTAATTTAGTCATGAAAATATAGTCAAAAAAAAAACTCAGTCACCAAGAGGTCGGTTCATCAAAATGGGTATTTTTAAAATACAGATTACAGCTGGGGTAAAACAGTGAATAAATTTAGTTTTAGCTTTAGTTGCGGCTAGCCGTGGCTATCTTTTATTTTAGCTTAAGCTTGCCATATCTTTTTTTCTCTCTGTGGCAACTTTATAGGCTGTTTTCACAAAGTTATTCACTTCTATGGCAATCTTTTATATGGTAAAACAAATTCTGACAAAATGTGAAGTTTTGCGTTTTGGCTTTGGCAGCAAACATGACAGGAAGTCAGATTTCTACCAGAAAATGGCTGTCATGGCAGTGAGAAGTCAGATTTGAACAAACAACTTAAAACTCTTAATATGCAATAGACATATCTGTCTTCCAAATTATTGTTTGTTTTTTAAATTGTCATATTATCAGGCCATTTCACACACAAATACTACGTTAGTCCTGAAGTGAGGGTTTTTCTTTCTAAAAAGCATTTCTATGACACAGAGAGTTTCTACAGTATGCATGCACACACACACACACACACACACAAAGGTAGAGAATTGTGAACTAGGCAGTACCTGTGATTTCAAACCACACAGGAACATCAGAGGATTCGGTGGCGACGACGCCCACCATGTGCGCCACAGGGTCGCTTTCCATCACAGAAAATGTGAAGGGGGACTCCTCAAAAAGCAGGGGAGCTGCATCGGTTGGCACTTCTGGTTTGGGAATCCACTCAATGTGCAAACGACAAGTGGAGGATTTCTGAGGACGTCCATTGTCAACGGCTTTAATCTGAGAGAGAGGCAGAATGAATGAAAGACTGTGTTACACAGTGTTATGCAACATTTCTGTTGCAAATGAGTTCCTGCACAGCTCTCTAGCAGATCCTCTACCTGAATCTTTTTCGGAAGTAAAACACACAGGAACGTTTGGTTATGTAGCTCGATAGTACAAATACAGCAATAAACCTTATTCAATTTTAAACACAGTGTATGCATAAACAGGGCCGCTGATTTGTGGCACAAATCCACAGAATGGGTTGTCTTTCAATCTTGAAGGCATTTCCGTACTCTTGAGCTGTCCACATGGCAACAAAACCTTGTATTTAGAATAACAAAACACCTATTGTGTGGAGTTCTTTTGTGATTCCACCTTTTGTCAGGACTTCAATTACTGTAAACTGTGGTGAGAAGTGTCTTCTGCACCAAGAGACACGACCTTTACATTTAATTGTGAATAAAATCACTTCAGGTCTCACCACTAAGCGTACTAAGTCGCTGCAGTTTGGACAGCCAGCTGATATAACTAACTTGCCTCACAGGTGGAAGACTGACAGATAACATTAATTTTCACATGTATAACAAACAGTGTAATCATAAAACACTCTTCAAAAAACAACTGACATAGTGGTTAACGCTGTGACAAGATTTACAAAAACAACCAAAGTGAAGTGTCACATCAATGACTGACAAATTCGGCTGTGTTATTAACCAAGGCAACCCAAAGCCACAGCAATAGAATCACAGCAAAAACACAAAAGTACATCTTTGTAATATCCTTGTCCTAATTCGATGCTGCTGGCTGGTGAACATGCTGATGAACCTATAATTTAAAGTAGACGCTTTTGCAAGTAATTTTCTTCTGCACTTGTGGTCCAAAGTGATGTGTGTGGACCAATTAGTGGTGGGTCTCTCTTACAAAGACCTTTTTTTTTTTTTTTTTACTGCTTTTAAACACAAGAACTGAGAAAAGGTCAGAGAAACAAAGGAGGCTAGAACACATGAGAGGATGGGGGAGTACAATAAACAAACACCTGTTGTTAAAGTTTACTGCTCAGTGAGAGACTGAGGACAGGACGAAGGCCTGGGATTAGATACTTACTGTGAGAATGTCGTATTCTCCAGCAGAGGAGAACTTCTTGGAAGACACCAGTCCGGTCTTGGGCTCGATAAAGAACTTGCCGTGTTCGTCTCCCTCCTCGATGCTGTAGGAGATTTCAGCGTTAGGCCCCTCATCGCGGTCCGATGCAATGACCCGATAAACTGGGTCTCTCTTCGTGGCTCTCTCTCTCTCCGGCCTCTCCCGTTCAGGGAGTTGGATCTTGTAGATTTTCTCCAGGAACAACGGCCTGTTGTCGTTCTCGTCAAGGACTTGGACAATGACGCGGACGGTGGTGGACTTCGCAGGAACACCATGGTCGGTGATGGTGATCTGAGAAGAATAAAGAATAAAGACTTCAGACCAAGTACACTGACTCAAAAGCAAGGGTTATCACGATAGTATCCGTAAATATCACAATGTTATTACATTCAATATCTCATCGCCACCACTCCACAACGCCACAGCTGTTTTATTTCAGATACAGATGCAGTAAAGACCTGAATCCTTCCAATAGTTACAACATTAGAGTTGGTGAACAGGAGGCAGTGAATTATGCCAGCGACATCACTGAACATTACACAAAACTATCCTGGGAATTTGTAAAGATCAAGACACTCAGTTTTATATTCATCATTCCAAAGCCTAAAATTAATCAAAGACAAGATGAAAAGGGGAAGCACGCTTTTTCCCTCCAACATGCTTTCATTCCACTTCTTTCTCAGCAAGTTAACTGGCAGCGAATCCCCTCTGAGAGTTACTGTCAGAGGGTCTTTTCTAATACACACTCTTTACTTAACAAAACAAATACACATCGCTGACAGGCTGTGATACACTGTTCCAATGATCCAATGATGGAGACTAGTTATTGTCTCTGGTTTTTTAACCTAAAAATCTAATCTCTACAGAATGATGAACTTCTCTGACAAAAATGTCTTGATGTTGTATAAAAGGGACTTTTTCTGAACTACAAATACACATCTCTGAGTCTTAAGAGGCAAATTCTCCAGCAGAAAAATACAAGTTTAAATTAGATCGTATGTACAGTGTTTTCAGCCTTGCTAGAGAGAGTGTGCTCGACTTTAACTGAAGTGATTTCTGTCCCTTGGTTCAAACCCTTTGTTTCAAACCACTTTTGTGTGGTTGGATGTAAGCAGTAGCACAACACTACTGGGGCTTTCAGACTCTCAGGCTTCTATTTTTAGCCTAATAGCCTAATAATAATGATTTAAAAATCTAATTTTATGCATAAACGTACACTTCCTGAAGCACCCAAAGTTTCAGTGTAAGCTCTTATACACATCGGCAATGCAATTATCAACACCAATCACCAATCAATCATTTAAGAAAGGACTAATATAAAAATATCAGTTGGAATATTATTGTTGTGATTACAGATAATACTGGACCCTCTGTTGCCCCGGAGGAGTTACAGTTTATGGTAGGTGTCTTCAGGTAAACATCATTTGTTTCACTTAGAACTTTCCTAATCTGAAATAACGTTTAATATGTTTTCCTGTGATCATGATAACAGTAGGTTGTATGGCTGGTACGCAAACACACCAGAGCTAATTATTTTTAATTAGCTGCACCTCTTCATACTGTTAGCACCAGCTGCACTGACTCTGCTGCTGTGTATCAAACTGGCATAAGTGACTTTGCACTGCTAGTAAACAGTAAGACAGTGCCCTCAACCGAAGATTGTTTTTTGTATAAAAAGAAAGTGTCGCACAACTGCATCATTAATGGAGCCTTAATTCAAGTCTTGACATCCAATGTTACTGGTGGCATGTTGACGCTTTGTTATGCGCGCCACGTTTTAACACTCTGTTGCGTCTTCGGACATTTGAGTGTAAAGTTTGAGGAGTTTAATCAAAAGCAAAGAGCCACATGCTGACCTAAACAAACACAATTTTCATATAGTCCCTGAAGGATGGGCTGAAAGGTTGTGTGTCTGAACACTGGCAGAGATGTGAGCATTTCTAGCGGCAAAATACAGCAGAAAAAAATACTCCAGAAGGGCAGGACAAATGTCACAGTCATTGAAAACCATCTGCTAAGTGCTTCACTAAAACAGTCAGGAGTCGGGGGGCAGGCACACACCATTTGGTACCATAGTTTCAGTTTCTAAAATAATGTGTTTTTGTTTTTCTCACAGTGTCTGCAGCTGTCCGTGCTATTCACATGAGCAGAATTAATTAAATGGGATGACAAGAAACCTGCGTGTGAATGTCTCTCTCAGGGAAGATGTGTTGGTACCCATCCTGCGCTTTGTAATCAAGATTTCCACTGTTATCACATGTGCTTTTTGGCCTCATATATGTCGGTATAGAGTCTGATATCACAGGGATTCTGTTTATGTAAGGAGAAATTTAACATTTAACAAAAAAAACAAAAAGCCTGTGACCATGTCCCAGCACAGTTCCTAATCACAGCTGCTATGTGTGTGAGTGTGTGTATGCACACTACAGCGACACAGCTATCCATCACCACGTGCTGCTCCTTGGAACATTTTCATCAAAAGCCTTTGTCTGATAATTAGGCAAACTGCACAAAAGGCAGAGAAGCTACACCAGAGGGAGTGTGTCTCTTTGCATCAGTACAGCACTGCTGTGAGGCAGCAAACGGAGAAAGTGAGACAACCCATTATGCTCCAGTTCGCTACCTCAAAACTTTCAGCTTTATCTGCCCAACCATATGTAAGTAAAGTGGTTATAATGCATTTAGCATTAAATAAAAAAAAAAAAAACATCCTGGGAATCAAGATACACTGTGTGTAATTTTGTAAGTTAATTATTATGTAAAGTAAAAAATGGCATAATGTTTATTATGCTTTGCTATAATGTTGGGGAGTTTTAACTGAATTCCACACCAGCTGTTTACACAGTGCTCGAGTTATAAAGCACAACTTGCTCTTTTTCCTATCACCATCAAACATGCATTGCAGAGGAGGGACTATCGCCTGCTGTAATAACTATTAAATTGTGTTTCAAATGCCGCCATTGTTTTTTTTTTTTAAACTGTCATCAGTCTGATTTGCCCAGTCCTCGCGGTTCTTTAAATGTAACGGAAACTCTAATAGAAATGCCAAAAGGGGAATTTGAGTTCCTGCCGTAGCTTACCTCTTAAGTGTACTCCTTTATAAAGCAAACAAACCTAAAGTGGTCACACTGGACTCTGAAACCTTTGATGTTGATTTTCACTGTTTTTTTCCGACACGTTTACGTGTTTACTGATTAATCAGGAAAATGGACTGGGTAGGATCTAATATCCTAGTCAAATAAGCCAGACTAGCGGCCTGTGCAGGGTGTACCCATGCGTCCTGCCAACCGCATGCTGCGATCGGCTCCAGACAACAGATGTGAACAGCCCATTCACCTCTGCTTTTCCATTATAGTGTGTTCCCTACAGTCCCAGGCCTAAATCCACAGCATGTCCTGGCATGTCCCACTTTTGCTATTTACCCAACCCCCCCCCTCCTTCCTGGGACGGAGGCCTCTTATCCTGCCGCTAGAGCCCACACAGACCATCAAGAGCAGCTTTGCCTTTTCTCAAATTCCCCCACTGCCTTTCTGCCTTTAGCTCTTTCTCTCTCTCTCTTGCGCCCACAGGCACACGACGGCTACCAACCCCCATCTGTCTCATCATAAAAGCTGAAGCCCCCTATGCTCCCTCCACCTCCTCTTGGCATTTGGTGCAAACAATGCTGACACAGCCCCCACCCTAATTGCTCCACATGTTCCACATGGCCCCACATGTTTCATTTCTTCTTCTACAACAAGCTAGTACAAAAACTTCAACACTAGCTAAGACTTCAATTTGACTTGCTCTGCCAGCACCCGGTGCACACACGAAGGCATGTGCACACACATGTATTCTCCTGAGTCATGATTAACCCTTAATCAACTGCTTTAAAGACACACTGAGGTGTGTGTGTGAGTGAATGATGGGGGGGATGGGGATGGGGGTGGGGGCTATTCTATGAGTGTATAGTCAATAAATTTCTTCCTGCTGGATTCCCAATAACCAGTGACCAACACACAAAAACTTCTTAAGTTGCCATGGTTACACATCTCTTCTCAGGCTGTGTTCACTCAGCCACTTTCTACCTATTTAGGTCAAATGTTACTTGCTTTAAAATTATCCACCCAACTCATATTCTCAAATAAGAATGTGCAAGAGAAACTTTTAATTAGTTATTTTCCTGGAAAATTGCAGTTCTTTGTGCACTGGAATTACAGTATCTGATTAGTCATTGTAAGCTTTAGTAATAAACATCACAAAGAAAAGCGAGAATATTAGCATGAAGAGAATAGGGGTGTTGAATCTGGCGTAGCATTAAAGTGTGAGCGTTTGAGCCGAGTGTTTAATGTGGTTATTAAATGTCTGTCTGGAGGCGTTTTGTCAAATGAGACAAATGAACAACATTCATGAACTCAGCTTAGGCGGGAATTTGCTTTCTTCTTCTTCTTCTTCTTTTTTTTTTTGAAAGACAAAGACTTTGCATCGGACACTAATTCCAACCTCGTAATTCAACAGCTTTCAACCACATGTTGGAAGCAGCAATTCTATGTCTACAGCAAAGCACTAAACAGAACAGCTTTGGGTTTGCATTGGAACCCCCTTTTTCTGACCCCTAACAGTCTTCACTAATTCAAAAGGCAAAGAGCTAAAGATTCAATTGTTCAAATTTGTTTTTTCAGTATCATTTATCAGCTAAAAGTTACCGTCCAAGAGCAGTGTTCCCTTATTCCCCACGTTAGTCCCTATCATTTACTCTCAGTCCTCTAATGAAATTAGCACAGTGCAATGTACAATCAGAGTATGAAATACAACACTGCTCTGGCACCAGATGCACAAGCATTAACCGTCACCCAGTGATCACTGAATTGTGCAACTTCTAACAATAATTAAAAGGCGTCCAATCTGCTCCCTGTCAGCACCGGAAACACAATTAAAACGCCTATTATCAAGCTAGAGTTCTGTGGTGAGAGAGAGGGGGAGGGAAGCATCAGGAGAGATCAGAGCTGAGCTCAATTAAAACCCGCAAGTTTAGACATTGGCCTGTTGGTTTGACAGCAGTTTCCTGTCCTAGCTTGCTCCATCCACGAGACGGAACAGTGGGAAAGAACAAAGGAACAGTCACCGGGATCTCCCACGCGCCTCCCACCTCTCCCTCCTACCCCATGCGGAAATCAGTACAAGGAGAAATTATTCCGAAAAAGGATGCTTCTTGCATATACAAGAAGACTTGTTTCTTCTTGGCAACACGTGGCACTAAGCCAAAGTCGGCTGAAAAAACTTAAGTTGAAAAAAACTTAAGTCTCCTTTTTGAACTGTCGAACTAAACAAGTTGACCTTGAAGGTTTCAGATTATCATTTTCTCATAAATAAAGGCTCACATTGACCAGTCTCCATTTTTTTTCTCTTTAGAGTTGAAAATCTGCATTAATATAGAGCTCACCTCAAGAATGTGCTCGTCTTGCTGCTCTCTGTCCAGTTTCCTTGAAGTAGTTGTAACCAGACCTGTTGAAGACAAACAATAATAATAAAATTAACAGATATAGCATTAATTATAAAAAGCAACAACCAACAGCAACAACCATTTCTTTGTTTTATATCAGCAATCATAAAACCACAAAAACGCTATCCCTGAAAATGCTGTATCAGTGCCAAAAATATAAACAGGCCAGGTCGAAATCTAGGTATATGCTGACAATGCTTATCAGAAATGTTTATTTATGTAGTGTTATCTTAAACAGATTTTTAAAAGTCTCAAATGTTGATATCAGCATCGGCCTCAGAAATCTCGTATTGTTCAGCTACGTGCTGGACAAACTAAATCACACGCTTTTGTTGTCTCCTTTTCTTTAATTAAAAAAAAACAAAAAAAAAAACAAAGCGACACTTTCAACAAATACTGGCTGAGTGCAAAAGGCCAGAAACAATATGTGATTAATAAAAAAAAAACAATCCTCCCACTCACTGTCAGGTGACATTAACTGAGCCCTGCTGGTTATCTCATCAGTCACCCATGAGTTAAGAGTCTCCATCTGGAGAAGCGCTCTCCCTGTAGGTCTTCCCTGCTTTTGGTCAATCCAGTTGCCAGACAGACCACCACACTGCCTTACATATGTGAAATATCACAAAGGTCTGCAAATCGAGACCAAACAGCAGCATAGCCTTGACACCCTGCTTTTAGTTCTTCCACAAGCTGAGTAAATAAACAGCTGGTCAGATGTCGCCCCAAGTCCTGAGCACTTTTTTGAAACAGAGAGAAGGAAACTTCAGAAAAGATCCTGCTGCTAGCTGAAGTATTTCAAGGATCTTTTTGAACTCCATCATTCATTTAAAGTAGGAGGATTGGTGTCGTGTGATATCAGTCACACAGAAGGGACTTTGTCGAGCCAGGCTTTGAAAAAAAAAAAGGAAAAATAAAACAAGCCTGAGTTCCTAGCTAATTCCATTTTGAATCAAATTCACAAACAAGGGAAGAAAAGAGAAGAAAATGAAGGAAGCACAGTGTAATTACAACTCTGCAGAGACACCGAGTGTAGACGAGCCAGCTTCAACCGCACCAGAGCTGTCTGCTTGCCACACTGCTCCTGATTAGCATAAAGCAAAGGATTTCCGAAACCCAAACCCATCAATGGCACATACGCTTGCAACAAGAATAGTAGGCCACAACTTACAGGTCCTAAAATAGCCCTCCCTCAGCACTGCAATTGAGGCATATGAGTGAGGTGCGCAAATGCCCCCCCCCCCCTTTTTTTTTATATCATCTCCTTCTTGGGCTTTATTTAATCTTCACAGTGAGCTGTGAAGATAAAGGTTTACTGATATTTCATAAGGAAAAATAAAAGAGCACCAAACGTTTCCCGTCTGCGTAGCCCCTGTTTTTGCTCTGATTACCGAACATAGTCACATACTGCTGGGCAACAAATTAAATATTAATTTAAAATAGCCCACTGAAAATATGAATGACAAACCTGAATTAACACAACGAGAACCCCTCTTTCCCAGTACTGTTACATACACCTCCTCACTTTGCTGAAAAAGGGATCTCAACACCGGCAACACGAGTTAAACTTAGTAAATTAATATGACCTGCAGGAATCCCTCTTTGCCATGTTGCATGACGTCTGGTAAAAAGTTAGCAAAAGATCAGTGTGGGTTACATGAAGTGAGCGAGCTGCAGAATATTACCATCAAAGCTAATAGTTCTGCTGTGTCACATCAAAACAGGCCGCGCTGACTAATTATTCATGTGCTTTAGCAAGGCTGGAGCTGATGGATGATAATGTTTTTTAAGCTCCCCTGTGTGCCATGTTAGGTAACTCTTCTCTCTGTACATGTATTATGGAGCAGAATACAGATGACAACATTAATCACACTGAGTCGAGGCCTCTGATTTATAATTCCTCTGCAAATCAGCTGCCTAATCAAAGCTTGGCTAAGTATCACAACACATGCAGTGCGTTCAGTGTAAACAGTAAACTCTAATGGCAACAGATAGAACATTGGGAAAACGAACAAAATCACAAAACGACTGGCCTTTATCTCGAGCCCACTCTAGAGAAAAGAAATTTCATTTTAGTTCTGCCTTGTAGGAAAGTCCCTTTTCACAAACATAATTTACACCTTGATGCTGCAACAGTGGCTACACGGGAAGATGAGTTAATGACTGACAGAACATTACTGTTTGCCTTTTGCTTCTGGGTGCACACACTAGTTCAATAATCATATTTTGGTTCAGGTGTAATCTCTCTCTAGCTTTCTCTCTCTCTCCATTTCTCCACTTGACACACAAATTAGCACTGCCACCTCCAGTCATAAATAGGGATGGGAATTGCGTTTAGAAAATGAGCTAGCTATAGCCATAACTGAAAAGTTATTTGGTCCTTATTTCATTATGGTTACCTGCTGAAGTAAAAATGGTGACAGCTAAATCTCTCAGGAAACCCTCCAGGAGAGAGCACGCTCAGATTTCAGGAACTAATACTCTGCTGAAATGTCATTGTCCCGAGCGACACAATGAGGAAGGTGTTTGGTGAGGACCGCTTCAAGATACAGTTGTGCCGTTGGCGACAGCGGGGTGCCAACCTTCTCACAGGAGGGCGGCGGAGACCCCTGCCCACATGTGTACTCTGAATACACATCTCAAATGCAGCAGAAAACCCTGCCATATAATGTGCAACCGCTTCTAATCCTTCAGTTTGACATAAGGTGTGTTCCATAGGTGGACCGAGGGCTGTAACTAATCATTCTCAATTAATCTTGACATTGAAGAAATTAAAATAGTCCATCACCGTTTCCTAAAACATGGTGTGATGTGTTCAAATCCAATGTAAAGTCCAAAACCCAGAAGACAAAGAGAAGCAGCACATCTTCAAATGGGAGAAGTTGGTACTGGGTACGTTTTGCATTTATCTCTGACAAAATTACTTTAAAAAATGTATCAACTGTCAAAACGCTTTGCGATCAAACAGATTGATTCAATCACTTATCATTTCAGTTCTATAATCGTCAGCTAGGCAGTTTTGGGGCTTGGCCTCATGGGGAAATAGTTTGAACCACAAGCTCAGTTTCAGTGCTCTCACATTTTTAAAGTTTAAGTATTTTAGAATTTTGATGGAGCACGAAACCTCAAGATGTAGAGATGTCTGAGATGAGAATCAAACATCTGTAAATGCAAAAAAAAAAAAAAAAAAGTGTTGCATCTGCATCTGTGGATGATTAAAAGTTATTTTGATACATGTGGTGTGAATGTTGTGGATTAAACTGCTTTTGTTTGCTTCTGTTCCATTTCTGTCCGTCGCGCTGCCAGCTCGCTGCCAGTTCGCTGCCAGATCTCTAACCACGGGACTTGCCTCCCACCCTAATGTCCAAGTGCTGATATTACTTTCGAACGAAAGCAAAAGAAAAAAAAAAACTTAACTTGCAAAAAATAGAATCCATTTAAACTCATCCTGCAATGCCACATGCTCACCAGGAACAATCCTTTTATGTAAGATGTTGCTGGCATTAGTGTTCCAGTCAATGAAGGTGCATACCTCGCCATCGCTACCTAAAGGTTAAGGAACTGTAAAATGATTGGTTGGTAAGCCAGAGCTCACCAAAGAAGTCTGCACTTCCAAACCGCAGTTTTCGTCACAACACACACATATACACACACATATATATATATATATATATATATATATATGTACACACACACACACACATACACACACACACATACACACACACACACACACACACACACACACACACAAAAGCCATCCTCAGGCGTGGGCTGAGCTGGGCCGACAGTAATTATAGCCATGCTGTTTTGAGAGGGGGAGAAAAACAACAGCAAAGCAGCAGTGGCACTCTCAACCATGTCCTTGAGTGCTACAACCACTGCTCCAAAATGGAGGCCTGGAGGGAGTTGAGGAGTCCAGGACATTGTTGGGCTTGTTCATACCCAGGCATTAATGCTGTGATTAGCAGTCTTGAGAGGTGCACGCATATTTCTGTGACACCCATTCAGCTGTGACTCCAGACAATCGGGTTATGTGCTGGGTGTCTGTAGTGTTTTGGACTTGCTGTGTAAATTTAAAATCTTTGAGATCTAAAAGTAAGCAATGAGAATTCATTATTTCAACACCTGTTGTTTCTGCACATTTTCAACCCGAAGAAACTGCAGCGATATTCTCGGGTTCATTATGATTCAAGTGTCTGCCAATTGAGCCTAAAACAACATTGTGAAAAGTGTCTGTTTTTACACCATTGATACTGTCAAAAGCAAACCCACGGCACACCAAAGTCCAAAAGGATTGTGTGAGTTAAAGAAGGGATCGGTGCATCAAAGTAGGAGCTGTTTGTCCCGTCCTTTGTAAAAATGCTGCTGAACAGGAGCTACTGACCGTTCTCTTTTACTAAGAGGGAAAGCGGTGTCTGGCATGCCATTTAAAAGTCTAGTCCAACGAGTATCCTGTGCCGTCATCCACAAACACGTAGAATTTGACAAATGCTACAAAGAGAGGCCACATTAGCTAAGGCAAACACATTCGTATATACTTTGCAAAAATGAGTAAAAAGGCATGGGGGGGGCATTGTTTACACTAGGATTGAGATATCTCAGCACCTCACAGCTGCAAGGCTTATTTGTAATCTGAAAAGGCAAACATGTCATGGAAGAGTTGGGGCTATAGGGGATTCCGGTTCCCTAGTGCTTGTGAAAGTGAATGTTATGCGGTGTTGTGTAAATGGATGGGATGTTTGGAAGCTGAGGCACCACAGTGCTTACTGGTAGCTTTGACCTCTGTAAATTGTGTTAAGTACACATAGAATCTGGGAGGTATTTAAGACATGGCATTACAGAAATATCATGAATGTCGATATTGCTGGTGGATGATTTGGTCCTCTAACATACTGATTGGTGTGTACATTCGAAGGCGGTGTTACATGAAAAGGAGTCTGATTGAATGATTTTCTGGTTGTCCTTAGAGAATTTTGTGGATTTCACACTGATCATTTGGCATCTATGAAATTCACAGACATGTAAAGTCAGCTAAGTCCCATTGCTGTGCCTTGTCTTAAGAATAAATCTGAGAGTCCAATTAGACTGTTCACCCTCTGCCAATGAGTGAAGAATGATGAGAGCCGAAAAGGCAGACGCCAACTGATTAAGTCCTTTAGCAAATGTTTTTTTGACAGACTTAGTGAATAGGGATTTTATCTGTTAAAAGGCCCGCATGGTGACACCAGCATTTAAAACAGTGGATATATTTTATGGCAAAATCAATTTATTCCGATCGCTGCGACTGGTGGACTCACCTGTTGAGACACTCCTCGCTAAATGAAATGATGTGCAACCCCAAGACTAAAATGTCAGGAGGGAGTAAATGGCAAAGTAGAGAAAATAGAGAGTTGAGAGCTGTTGTGACCAACTAACTGTAGCGTGTTACTACCTGGCTAGCGTGTTAGCAGCTACTGCAGGTCATCAACTAGCCCTGGGCATAATAACGAGACACACTGATGAATTTCACTGCACCTTGCTTATTGTATATCGGCATTTGACAAGTAAAACTTTGAAACTTGAAACATATACAAACTACATATTATAAGTGAGAAGTATTGCTCCCTTCAAATTGTAGCTTTGTACTGTTCATTTTGACAAGGCACTTTCACACCTTCCACGTCAAAAGTGCTTGCTTGTATGGTTGAGTACGAGCGAACGCCCTAATCGCATTTTGATGTGCACCAACAGGCACGACCTGGTCCATTAAACAGAGGTGTCTCAGAGCACTTCCACATTAACCCTTGAGAAGGAACATTTAAAGTGATAAGGCAGTCAAACTAAAAACCCTGCAACGCTGCATGCTGGAACTTCACCGTGTAGTGACAGTAAGTGTTTAATCTGTTCATCTGTCTGGCTGCATGTTAGCTTTGGTATACCTCACTCAACCTCCTTTTAACAGTGACAGTGAGGGCGTGCATCACAGTTTCTGTAAACACCCCCTTTCAAAATTTGACCAGAAAAATCAACAAGTCAAAAGCCTAATTAAAATGTGTCGCTTGATCTGTGTGGATGATACAGATGGTCGTCATGGTTACTATGCTTAATTTTACACAGAATGACCATACTGTGCTTATTACTTTTAAGCCATGCGGTTGGTCACCTGACACATAATGGTCTGGCATTGGCACATTCATTTGTCCAGCTTCACTTTGCACTGAATAAATCAAACTTGGTGTTTTTATGAAATTGAGAGTAGAGCTGAACAATTAATTGAAATATTATCAATATCACAACAGGGCCAATATCCAAATTGCAGGAGGTGCAATTTTTTGATAATTGTACCATTCCTGCTAATACCGTGACTCATATCACAATATCTGTCAAAAATAATGGTAATATGATGTTTTTGGATACTGTTCAGCCCTGTTTGAGAGATGAGTTAATCTCTACTTGTGCCCCTACCCAGTTGGAAGGAGCGTAAAGAAAATCTTGACACTGAATTTTTTGGTAAATTTTCTTCAATCTAATGTTCATAGAAAGCAGTCGTGATTCGACGAAAACTTCGTAAACCCGCAAAGCCAAGATATGGCAAGACATGGCTTTCTTTGCTCTTTGAAAAGAGAATGAATGCCACATGTTTAAAAAGATATCCTGCCACTAAGGCACCAGGCTGAATTACTTTCACATAGATACTGCGCTCAAACTGATTCTTAGCCAACTTGGCCACCATGGCCACTCTTTTTAATTTTAAGGGGGTAATAAGCAGTTTTTCATTTCCGTATTTTCTTCTCGCAATCTATTTTGAGAGCTGCAACAAATGTTCGGCCCCAAAATCACAGGAAACATCAGGAAGTTGTTGGAAGTATCCATTTCCTATCTCACTTCCCCTGATAGTCATTGGGGCTTTTGTAAACCACTGATAACACCAGTGTGTGTGTTTTCACTTCCAAACAGAGAAGGCGTTACTGAAAGTTGATATGAGCACCACGAAAAGCTGATGATTCTCAGCTGCAAAGTCCAGTGGCTGTTTTCCCTTACCTTTTCATTCAACCCTTGGGAATGATAAATGCACATGAAAACTCTCGAAGGTATCCAGGCTCGCCAAAGCATTACCCATAGCATTCCTTTTCAACTGATGACAATGACTTTCTCTCCTTTTCAACTGATGACAATGACTTTTTCTTCAGGCGAAGAAGAAGGACGGGCTAAGATTGTTCAATACACTGTTAGAATTCACTTGGGTGTATCTTTCTTCATTTGGGTTTAACCACTGGAATGAAAGCTGCCATTAAGGGGCAAACACAATCAGGTATAGACAGCCATATCCTATTAAAGGCATGTTCTTGTCAGCTGTAACTGCACCATTGTCTGGTGACGAATACAGATCGGCGCCGTTATTATAGGGTGGAGTTTTCAACAGGCTTGAGGCGCTCCAACTAGAAATCTCATGTGTCAGGTCAACATGGACTAATGATGATTCACTCTAAAAAGTCAACGGGCAACAGCGGGGCAATTAGAGAAGCTTTACAAAGCACTAATATTACACATAAAGAGGTAGAATAGGTACAGCAGGAAGTATAATAATGAGCATTCAGCAAGATAAGATTGCTATCATAGTGATCTTTGCTCCAACTCTCTCTCCTTGGCTAAGATATGAAAAACTTCCTCTGTGTGTGTGTGTTCTGACTGCATGTTCTGCTTGGTTGCCCTTCCCTAACACTTGCATGTTCTGGCATAAGAGTGCTGTTCAAAGTCCACTAAGTCATAGCACAGTAGAAGCATTTCAGAGAAGAGTGAGAGAGAGAGAGAGAGAGAGAGAGAGGGGGAGAGAGAGAGAGAGAGAGAGAGAGAGAGAGAGAGAGAGAGAGAGAGAGAGAGAGAGAGAGAGAGAGAGAGAGAGAGAGAGAGAGAGAGAGAGAGAGAGAGAGAGAGAGAGAGAGAGAGAGAGAGAGAGAGAGAGAGAGAGTGATTCACTGGGTAATGAACACAGCTCACTCTCCCACAGAAAAGGTGGGCAACTCGTGTCAACAACCTCAGATGAACTAGCTCCGAGTGCTGACAACTCCTTTATAAAGAGAAAATAAAACTAGACAGCTTGTGGGCTGGCTGTCTCAAGAGCTGTGTGTGTGTGGACAAACCATGCTTTTTCTAAATTTACACCTAAGTAATAAACAACCTTCACAATGCAACCACACAACACAATACAACCGAGGGACATTTTACACAGTACAGCACATACAGTAATTTATCTGTCTTCTATCCTACTGTGAACTGGTGGCAACCAGCGTACAAGTCTTTATCCAGGAAATGCAATTCTCCTTAGCCGCCAAATGAAGGCGCATGAAAGAGCCTGAAACAACTGTGGTCATGTCTGTGGGTGGGATGAGATCTGTGCCACCAGACAAACTGAGCACTGGTTCATCTCTCAAAAATGTCAGACCTGAGCAGCATTATTCAAATTCACTGATCTCATACTGATTTACAACACATAATTCACATCCAGCTGACTGGCACAATTTTCACCCCACATGGTTCTGCCTCATTTTTTTCCTCTCTTGTTTTCTCAATCCCTTCCAAAACGAGGCTGTATCAAGCCATTACATTCTGAGGTCTCAAGACACTGGGATTGCTATAGTGTCTGCTAGAGAGAAGAGCTGGCCTTGCACTTTAATGACAAACTAAAGTCAGAACAGTCAAAACAGCAGGACTTGTTTACTTGGCAGAAATAAAGTAGGCCTAAGCCTTTCATCCTGGGCTTTAGTGAGCCTCCATGGGTCTGTGTGGAAAAAAGGGCAACCAACACCACCCAAGGCGTCAAGCAAAGCCTTCATATGTGTTTGAAGCTTGACAGGTTACTTGAAAAGCAGCACAAGGCCATAACCCATGATAGAAGGCTAGCTAGTTAGCTTGGAACACATGCCTATGAAGTTCCAAAACCCACACACAAAACACAGGCCTTAACGTCTTTTCCCTTTTCCCACCCCTTCGCAGAGCTTTGTAGATATGCCAAAACACGGCCTATGCTTCCAATGCAATTTTAGAGCATATAATTACAGAGACTTGCATGTTGTAAATTTAAACATTTTCAAAAACCTGTAATATGCGGGCAAATGTCATATTGAGTTGATAATGTGGATAGATATCAGGCCTGTTTTGACCTTGTTAAATACCACAGATTTACATAAATAAAATTAATTTGTAATCATTCTCAATTCTGTCAAAAAAAACTGTCTAATTATGAATGTTGCTGCCGTTTCAAGTGGCCCTCTTCATAAATCACAGATTTCTCTTGCAGTCAGCTAAATTTGGCTCACTGTTTTCTCCCCCCACCTACCTCTCTACCTCCACTCGCTTCCATAAACTTCAAAAACAAAGAAGGAAGAAAAAAAAAAACTCAAGCATCAGAGCAGTGATTTAATGAAGTTTTCATTGTCCAAACCACTCTTTGTTGAACCTGACGCGAGGGGCTCTGGTGTCCCACTAATAAAAGTTTTAACATGCTTTGCTATGCATGAATGGATCTTATCCTCATGCTTCAGTGTCCTCTGTACAAGGTTTTTTTTTCCCAGAGTGCTCTTCTGACATGTATGAAAAAAAAAACATGTTAAGATACAGCCAATTCTCCTGTTAAGAGTTTCTACCCACAGTGGACTTGGCCATAAGCTTCATATATGATCTATAATCCTCGGAGTAGGAAATATTTACTTCAGATACGTGGGGTAAGAAGACTTTTTTTTAAAAAAGCTGAATAAGTGATGTAGTGTAACTTTACCGTGGACATTTATGATGGAATATAAAAGAATTCATCAAAATAGAAGGCTGACCTTTTGTGGGAAAAGAGATAAATATACGGTCTCGTAGCAAAATGAAATACTGAAACACGAGGACGTTCAGTTTAAGAGCAGCTGCTCCAGTGTAAACATTCATTTCCAGCTCTGTTCCCATATTATCTCAGGTTACTTGCTCACACAAAGGCAAAGAAACAAGAATATATGTTGAAGACACAAGATATTTTTTCTCCACAGCTTAGGATCAGTCCATGCCATTAAAACAGCATCAAGTGTGACTGCTCTGTTGGAAGATACATATTCCTTCAGTTTCCACTTTCCTTCTTCAGCATCCCAGACTTGTTATCAGCATGCATAAGCTGATCTTGTCATGCCTGCAGACAAAACACCAACCTTATGTGTCCGCATACCTAAGGTTTCCCTTTTTCCTTTATCATTCATTTTTCTTTCTTCCCCTGTCCATTGGGGAGAGCCCAGAATTACTTGAAGGCTTGTTTGGGAGGCACGCTCCATGATGAATCCTTATTTGGTCAGAAAATTCACATTGCCACTCCCAACAAAAATAACTCCAGTTTGTTGATGTGACTACCTTGGGAAACGGGACCACACACGTCACAGAGGACAAATTGGAGCAACTGCTTCACTACCCTTTCCTCATTGCAGTTTAATGAGCACTTGCATTCAAAGCAATAAGAGACCTGTGTGTAAGCTAGGTGAGAAAGAAAAACAATTTGAGTAATTGGAATTTCAAGAGGCAGATACAGAGTTTAAGGATCTCGTTTTGCTCCTGTGATATATATTTGTCAAGTCATTTAAATTCACACTGACTCATGTCCTTGGTTTCTTTTATGTTTTGATGATGGAACATCATTGAAGTGCAGTCAACAGTTCAAATGTAGAGCAAATTCTTCAGCACAATCACAGTTAAATCCTGAGTCCAGAACTTGACGAGAATAAATCTGTAAATTTACAAACTACCTCTGTCTGTACATGGAGCTTCACTTTGCATTACAAGTATTTTTTTCTGCTATTTAACTAAACATAGCCTGCTCCAGCAACTTTAAAAGAACCCAATGAAATATTAATCATCACACCATTTCCAGAGTACGCATATGAGAGCACACTTTAGAGTGTTTGAGTGGAAAAACCCCTGTAGGCTCAACCCACTCCTGTCCTGGGTTAAAATATTGTGTTCACACTGCTCTTCCTTTTCACAAGAAAGGAAACAGGAACCTCGCAGAAGCCCACCACCTCGTCATCCATACACAACAGAATATAAACCTAGCCCCGAGTCTCAAGGATAATGTAATATGTAGAACAATCTTTTTTTGCCACATTTATGACCTTTAAAGTAGTTGATGTCTTCAGATAAGGAAGATATATGAGGAATTTCAGGCTAAATTTGTTGATCATTTCTAGCCATGAATCAGTCAGGATATCTTTACTGATCCCTGGTTGTTGACTTCCGTGGAAATCATGAGATGTGACCATCGTGATATAGGACAGTATAATAAGCTTTTATTGCTAATATTTACTCATTTGGACTTGGTAAGATAAACTGTATAGTCTCAAGCCAGCAGCCATATTTAAGGTTGTCCTTTGTCCTGCAATATAAAATCAAGACTCAGAGCAGAGACTTCCTGCTCTGAAGAGGCAATTTACAGTGACATGAACTGCAGTCGCAGTTACAGCAATCTTACCTGTCTTGGTGTTAATGGCAAAGAAACCCTGGGGGTTGCCGCTTGTGATCCTGTAGGTGAGTTTATCACTGCCCTTGTCATCTGGATCGACAGCGTTTATCTTGATGATTGACACATCTCTAGGGGAGTTCTCCATAACAGAGGGGTAGTAGACAGGCTCTGAGGTTTGCGGCGCGTTGTCGTTGACGTCCTGCACTTGGATGTAGACCTCGACGAAGGCAGAGAGGGGCACCACGCCGCGATCCATGGCGTAGACTGTGAGCCAATAGTGAGGTGTTGTCTCATGATCCAGCAGTTCTTGTGTTCGAATAACACCTAAGAGATGAGAAAGACATAAAGATACTCTTGAGTCTGCATCACGTCAGGGAACATTTTTATGTGCAATGAGTCTCACTTTACTACCTGCAGTATCAATGATCTCTGAAATCACTTTCTGACCATGAAGAGAACAGAAGCTTGTGTAAAAGGAGATGTAGGGATTGGTTTGAAGGCTTGTCCACTGAAACATGTAAAGGTGGTATACCGACACCAGCATTCACTTACATTCACTGGCAGGGAAGTTTTTTTACTGCCATGAGGGGGCTATAGGCCTCAGCTGAGCAAACAAAGACCTTTCATAAACATGTGAGTCCTCTGAGTTGACGAAGCTCAATGGAAGAGTGGAGGATGGGTAGATTTAGCAATTTGGAAAAACTAAAGGGGACATATGAAAATATAGGACTGACTGAGAGTGTAGAAAGAGGATAAATAGCGTAAACATGTTTCGTTTTGCAGGAATAAATTCTGTTAAGAAATTGTGCAGGTCTAAGTTTTGTAACAATAAGGTGCATTTTAATGACACAGAATTGATATGTAATTGGTTTTAACAGCAACACAGTTCTACTGGACATGTAAATTACTTTGCTGGTGACCTGCTTGACTAAAGTAATGCAGCAATTATAGCATCTGTCAACACTAGTTTAGATGTTTAAACGGCTGAGAATGGCTAGCAATGTGAATGCTCTCACCGGTCTTTCTGAGGAAAAGCTAACAGCAAAGTTCACAAGAGAGAATTTGCTTTAGTGCTTTCCATCTCCCCTCGACCCCACTTACGAGCACTCACCAGGTGCTCAGTAGGTACATTTGGACTGCAGGAGAGGGGATAAGTGTGCATGTTTGCGTATGTTCAAGCAGTGGTAGGTATTTCTGTTTGGGGGAAGAGGATCTGTATGCATTCCTACTGGTTAGTTTGCTTGGGAATGCGTTTATATGCACAATAATAATTGAGTTATAACCATACTGAGGTGATAGCTTAATTACTGCTGTTGTCATTTAACATTTGACCAGTTTACCTTAAACTTGAAGTAAGCATAACCTTGTTGATAGATCTAAACAGGCCTAACCCTGTTTCTATAAACAAACTATTGTCCATCACACAAAAGCATCAGGTGGAGAAACTAGTTTATTCAAAGGGATGTGAAGGTCATAATGTAGCAGTTACCTTGATTGGTTACTTACTCAAATAAGTTTTTAGTGTCAATATAAACAAATTGAATGATGCTAAACAGATGGATGCACTGTACTATTCTTTTGTTTCTTCAGTGAATTAAATATGCTGGAAGAAGAGTCAGGATAAAAAAAAAAGGCAAGGTCTTCAGAGGTCAAAAGTACTGCAAAAAACAAACAAGGAGGAGCTGATGATAATGGAGCAACAGTATGTTATTTGGATAACTTGCACATGTGACGTCCCATTATTTCATCAAGCATAAAATATGAGGCTGCGGAGGGAAACAAAAACACCCCAACATCTTCCAGACAATGGAAACATTGACAACCTTTATAATGGCAGCCATTCTCATGTCTGTGTTATTTGCGATAGCTGTATAACTTTGATATCTGCAATGGAAATTTATAGCTACAACTGTACCGTTATCTGAAACCAATAAAAGTGAATCACGGTATAAGCACACCTGTATCATCACCGGGTATGGGTGTTGTCCATTTCCTACAATGACTCTGAATCTGTGGCTCAATTCCAGTCACTGCTGGCCCAGATAAGGAGCCGCCACAAAACCCTACACACAAGGACGAATTTCAAAGGTTCCAAGTGTTTACATAGACATATCTCTTTGCTGCTGCTGTCTTTGTTCACGAGCTGTAACTTGATGAATTGCAATGATGGAGTGTAACTGAGAACAGCCAAACATCTTGCCTTTGGTAATGAAAGATTTCTCCGAAAAAGAGATAGATAACATGCCAAATGACTTGTCACAAAAATCTCACATTTTACACAGGAGGGGAGATTGGGGGGTTCAACTAATTTATTCTCTTGCCCCGCTTTAGTTTAGCGTCCCTGCGTTTTCAGCCCTGGGATTCTCTCTTGTCATTAGTCATCATTACAGCTCTCTCAACTTATCTTGAGGCATGTAATAAGAAGGGTAGTCAGGCAAGGGAAAATAGGTAGCTCCCTGATGATCCCTAAAGCCAGGAGTCCCATGACAAAAACAACATTGGCCAAATATATCAAGAATGCAAATTAGATGACTCTGTTTAAGCAAACTAATGAGAGAGAAACACAACCAAACATTGGGAGACGTCAGAAAATAAGATTATCAGATATAAGAGTTTAGAAATTAAATAACGCGGTAATGACTAATTTGTGACAACACTGAAGCTGAAAACTTGCAGCAGATAATAAAGATCGCTACTTGAAGAAAACATGTGCAGGAAATTGCAAATATTAAACCCAGATAAGAAATGCAAATCATTTTGTGAGGTATATAGAGCAGAAACACTTAAGTATATGGGAATAAATGTTTTAGACACCAAAAGTGGAGAAGGGGATGTCACATAGTGAATGTTTAAGATGAACCAGAAGGTGAAAATGGTCAGATAGTGGTGCAAGTTGGTGTAAAGAAGAGGAGTTACAGTAAAGAAGAAGTGGTCATGCGTGCACATGCACACATGCTAAAAAGACAAAGTACAAGAGAAAAGAAGAGACAAACGAGAAGGTAAGAGAAGTTTTTAAGTTTTTCCAAGGAGATGCCCGTGCTTAAATGCTCATCTGTTTGACTGGCAGACACAAGCATAGCTGAACAATTCAACTTTCACCAGGGTCTTACTTTTTGTTCACAGTTCACCTTGTATCTATCAGCATAGACGATATATCTTCACATATAGAAGTTACAAAAGTTGAAAACATGAATACAACTGCAGCTCCAAGAGTGAAGTTACCATCCATATTTTTGCCTTTTCAAACTAAAAGTCAATGCCAACTTGCACACTAGAGAGTTTTGGTTCATATTTATCCCTGAAAAGACACAAAAACAGACCAACTTGACCTTAAAGCACATAAAATGAAAAGGTATCTGCCCTGGCCCTTGGGTGAATAGTTTCTAACAAAGCACATGAAAGATGAATCTGAAGAATTTACTTGCCACACCCATCCCATATACCTAGCCTACCCAGTAAGGCAGAAGCAAAACTTGCCCTAAGGCCACAAGAAAAAAAAAAAAACAGACTGTGCAACTGCCTCTGCCAGATTTGCTTTCCGCTTTTTTTCCCTGCTCTTTTCTTTCCCTCTGGCTTTGTTCTTCAAAGATACTTGAGCACAGTGGCAGCGAGGTGGAATCTTCAGACAGCCAATGGATTTTGAGCTATCAAGACCAGCAGGTATTTTACATATAAGTGTACTTAAATCAACATTCTATACAGACACACAATGAGTTTATTCTACAACAACTTACAGTCACAGTAAAGACACAGTTTGCTACAGTTTGAAGAGGGTGAAATCTGCTTTGGCAGAACTGTGTGAAACTGTTCACTGCTAGTCACAAGTTGTCCAGTGAAACAAAGTAGCGTGCTAAATATTGTATATGCTATCAAAACAAGATTAAGATCGACAAAATCCAGTTTGTCTCTTGTGCTGATTTTCACATTTCTGACTTGACTCTAGACATTTGACAATCAGCATTCATCATCTACCCAAACGTCCTTGTTCATTCTAGAGCTGAAAAGTTGGGGATTTGCTTTGAACTACCTTTGTTAATTCCACTCACCCCTACCCCACATTCCTCAGCCTTCTCAGGCCTCTGGCTCACATGCTTACATAAACTTTCTCAGTGCCCCCCCCCCTTCTCTTTCCACAGGCCTGGCAAAATGCTTCAAATTCCACCACCACGTTGTAGGACCTAGTGTAATAGAAAAGGTCCTAAACTAAGCTTTCTGTTACCCAGCAACTTAATATCACATCATCCTTTAGTTCCCAGACATCTGTAACGAAGATCTATATTTCAACCTTCAAACCTTTTAAAAATGTACAGAATAAAAGTAGTAGTCCAAGGCAATGAATGTTATATATATTAAAAGCATTGCCTGAGGCATCAATTTCATCATTTCAGTGCAATATGATGGGATGGTGATTAGTCAAAGACTCTTTAAACCTTTAGTAACTACAAATATTCTTTCGTTCTTATATTCAAAAGATACATTTTTCATTTGCACGAGATCAAAGCATTTGGATCAGGCTGCACCAGCTATTGATAAATCCATTACTAAGTATGTGTGTTATTCGTTGATACTTACTAGTTTTGGATTAGATTAACAAATTCAGGTTGCATTGTTGGAATTTAAAAAATGTCTTCACTAGTACACTCTTTAGTAACTTACATCAGATGCAAGGATGCATCTGTAGCACCATCCCATCAAAAGCAATCAACTGTATAAACAGGAGGTTACTGTGGCATCACAAGCTAGCATAACTTGCAATCTAAATGTAGATATTTCTTTTATTTTTTCTGCAAAAATGTCTGAGATATGTTTCAGAATCTGTATTATTCATGCAATTTAGCATGGGGAATGTTTGACTAGGCTAACCTAATGTCATTTAGTAAAACATTATTGGCATAAAGTTTTGTTATTTGAGATATCTTGTGCTATTTTTGTGAAATGTAATCTAAAATCTTGCAAGATTATATCATTATTGAACAGCATATTATCAGATGTCAGGTCAGATGGGTCAACCGTATTGCATTTCTTCCCCCTTCAGTCTAAATGTGTCATCTAATAGCAAGCTAATGTTAGGTTTGATGGCTAATTCAGTTAGCTGCGCAAGCCACACCTGGCAGTCAGTGGTTGTAAATATTTAGTAATACATACAATATTGTTCATCTATTGCTATGAATAGTCTTACAATAAGCACCATCACTTGCTGACTCACATTACTTCCTGTATCTTGTTTGAAGGGCACACAGGGGTCATATTACATTAGGATAGGTCTCACAGATGATCACAAAGATAATAGTGTCCCCACAAAAACTGTGTCTATATTAGAAAAACCCATGTATTCAATATCCTGAACAAACAATTACAGCCTATTGAGCTAGTGAGCCATTTCCACTTCATGCATCACTGTGCACGCCATATACAGTCACTACTGGCAGAAAAATGGCTGTCAACTGCTGGCTTAAGGGAAAATGGTACTTAAGACAAGCTCAATCATTTCACCCGCTTAACGATGGAGAACACTGATGCTCTGTACATCAGTGTAATCCTATTGTTTTTTTTCGTTTGTTTGTTTTGTAGTGGGGTATAAAACCGTTTCACAGCAAGTACTAATAATGAATTCTGAATTTCTTTAACCCTAAAGAAAACATAAAAACAGTTTATTTGTGAGCGAGTAAGCATTGGAAAGACACTGAAAAATTCCTTTGATGCAGTTGTTACACGTCTGTGATGTGTGAATGAATAGGGTTTATTTTCCCTGTTTTTTATAAAAAGTTTTGCCTATTAATTCCAGTTGAGATAGCTTTTGGGACTTAGCTGACGATACAAAGCTTCCATTGTTACTGGGAACATTGTTATTTCAGAACCCTTTGAACAGGCCTCAGAGCAATACTCCTTGATTCAATATCACAGTATTATTTAGAGGCAGTTACTGTACCTCCTAGTCCTCCTAATACTCTCTGCCTGTGCCTCTGATAACAATGAGAGAAACACATTCATGTCTATATCTGTACCCCCCCTGAATATTTTATTTACTATTTTATCAACAGTAAAGCTCTATATTTACATCTATATCTACGCTATTAATCTATATCTCCATTATATATAATAACCTCAGCTGGTTTAAAGAGGATGTAGACTCTCAGCTAACAGCACACAATTTCTCCAGGACAGCATAATGTGAGAAAACATTCACACTGTCTCTCCCAGATATCACTGCAGTGACCGGGACATGATCCCCTGCTGGCTTCCCACCTGTGCAGCCAGTCATCTTAGTGCATGACTACGTAGTCACTGGATTATATTATATTATGATGGCAGTGATGTCATCGACTCCACCTCCCTGAGTTCAAAATTCCTTTTTGCACAATTTTAAGAGATTTGACGAAATTAAATGTAGGCCTACTGACATTTGTCATGGAAGTATTATGGTCTACACATGAAGACACTTATCATATAATGTGATTGTAATGTTGCTGCTTTTGTTCACAAAAAAAGTATTGTTTAAATAGTAGTGTTATAGTCAGTAGTATGTTTGAATCAATTAATGAAAAAATAACGTAACAATTTAAATTGACAGGTGAAAAATTTTAGTATCAGCCAACTTGGCCGTAAAATTATGGGTTGATGGACAGGCTAATGTATTTTAGTACCCCACTGCACCTGAGTGTATTTGTGGTCAGGGCTGTCACTTGTCAAATATCACCCAGCATGAAATTGGCTATAAATGCTTGAAATAGTCTCTGAAATTTGAATAAAAGGATAAAAGCATGTCAGTATCTCTTATATCTCAGCCATAATTTAGCAGACAGAGCCCCAGGTGTAGATACTCAGATGTGTCTGTTGGGAAGATGCTAATGTTTTCCAAATATTACAGCTGTTTGTTCTACTAAATGCTATAAACTGCTATTTGAGGAAGAGGCTCTGTTTAGAATCATTAACTTGAAGTATTAAATGATAAACTAATAATGGAATAGGTTCTTGATCACTGTATTTGATCAAATCAAATAAGCAGATGTACTTAAGGACTTCTGAATGTTCCGTGGGGCCCACTTTGAAAGACACAGTTTTAAAAACATAAAATCTACAATACTATCCACAGTATCAACTGAATAGAAAGTATAGATCTAATTCATGAGTGTTAGCATGACATGAATTAACACACAATGAAGCACGTCCTCTGTACAAGGCAGCCTCGAGTTTCTTTAAACAGATTTAATGGACTGAGAGAACAACATACTTTTAACTAGGGAAAGTGTGTTTTTCATTTAGCAACCTACAATCAACTTTGTCCCGCTGCACATTCCTGGTCCCGTCTCCACAGTAACAGCACTCAAGCAAAGACTATTTGGAATCATGTGCCACTTTGCAGCCCCATTTCCATCTAAAACATATAGACTGAACACAAAATTAGGGACATAGGGTAAAAGTTTTTTTCAGCTTTAGCTTTAGTCAGAGGTCTGACCATAAACAAATGAAAACATACATTATTTCATTAACTGTTAAGAGTCTTTTTACTTTAACAGGAAAATGTGGAAAAATTAGGGAATGACTGGCAATTTTTTGTGGAAATGAAAAACAGGATTTTGTCATTATGCGTCAAACTGTTTCATTTGCTTTCACAAAGAACGCTTTCGAAGCACAGGCTGCAAACAGCTTCAAGTGAAAGGGCAATGCATACATTATCCAACAAGAAAGGGCAATGCATACATTATACAATCAGCATCTGCGTCTCATTTAGACTGAACACATTCTGCTCTGGTCACTTTGTATATTGGATAATTTCACTTCAAGTCGAGACACAACAAAGCTTTGAACATAGTTGTGTCGAGCTCCATACCATTACCTCTATGGCAATGTAGCTTTGAGTTACTCTTTCCTTCCATGTAGAGATGCACAAATTGATTATCCTGAGTTTGGATCACAGTATATTGGCCCTGATGTACTTATGTAGCAGTGTACCTTTACTCTACCTTTACTTTGAATAAAGCAGAACCGATCATTCCTAACTGTCCCTTGAACTATGCAACAAACTTGCTGTCGAAAAGGCCTCATGCGGAGGTGACTCTTTGTTTCTCCTTTGACATTCCAGCGTTCCTGATATCGTCTAGCCGTGCTTTTGATTAACTAAGGCTCCACTTCGTCTCCCTTAGTCATTCCAGACGATAGGACGTGAATAAACGGTTATTCATTGGCAATAAAAACGCCCTCGCCTTTTGTATCTGTCGATTCCGGTGTAAGGTGTGTCATGTTCAACATCAGCCAGGTGTAGCTTGAGGCGTGGAGACTTGATTAGGTTCATCGTGATAAGCATTGTTTTATTGCAGGTCTGTTTCAACTTGCAGTGGAAGCACTCCTCACGTGTTCATGTGTTCTTCACCTGAATAAACAACTGTTGGTACAGTTTATATATATTTTTTTCTTTTAATTATTTCACTGATCTGACGCTTTATCTGTGCATCATACATCACATATGCCTTTGACTACATTAAATTTGTGGGCTCTGCACAAGGAGTTATAATCCTCACGACTCTCTTCACTACTGACCCACATATAGTATGCAGTGCTGATTTAGATTTAGATCAATAAGGAGAACAAGAGAAGTCAAAAAGACAAAATATAATGTGCGACCACTTAATGAGAATATGAATTAGAATAGGGCCAGGAGTTAAATGCCATTTTGCTGTCTTAGAATTGTGTCAAATAAAAGTCATATAAATGTGGGTAATGCCGCAACCATTTTGTTATCTGGAGCATGCACTTCCTCTGTGTGAAATCCACGCCGTCACAAATTTTGACCCTCACAGACATGGGCGAATGGTGCCAAATAACCTCACACGAACCAAAGAAGATCCTCACAGACTTTGCACACTGGTGGCTAGTATAGGAATATATCTCACAAACTATACAAGGTGTATATATTTCTCAGTAGTTACTTGAATAAACCAGGGCTAAAAACTAATGGTGAAATCGCATTGGTGGATTTGCTCTGTTTCTGCTGAAACTAAGTTGGCTAATGTGTTAAAAATAAGCACTTGGAAAGCTTTTAGTGTATCAAGGTTCAGTTTCATTACTCAGAGCCTTCGTGGTCCTTATCAGTCAGAAATCGCTTAACTATTAGCAGATTTTCTGATTAAAGCGAGGAATGGTAAATTTGGTCTGCATGGGAAGGGGCCCAGAAAAGAATCTTGATAAGTTTTAAATTAAGATGGCACTGAGCCAGTGACCACAGCGCTTTTAATAACACAGAGAATGTCTGAGCAAACAGTTGTCATGGACTCCCTAAGCAGTCTGATAGAAAAGGAGCCATATCTGGAGAAGAAGACATTCAAAGTTTTTCTTTTAATTGATCAATGTAAATGAGGACAGAGTGGCATTCAATAAACAGCCATCACGGACACCA
Organism: Seriola dumerili; assembly: GCF_002260705.1. NCBI lineage: Eukaryota > Metazoa > Chordata > Actinopteri > Carangiformes > Carangidae > Seriola > Seriola dumerili. The sequence goes on from NW_019174290.1 coordinate 3,564,381, forward strand.
CATTTACATTTTACATCGCTATGTCTCACAAACATACAAATGATTGGTTTGCCTGTTCTAAAATACATCTTCTGCTCAGATTTGTTGGATACACCTACTTCACGAGACTCACTGACTGTCTTCTTGCATCAATGACCACAGAGTGTAGTGCCTTCCACAGCAAAAGTTTGTTGCCCGCAAAGTAGTATTGTTGTTTCAGTGTTATTGTGTATGTCATTATAGGAGGAATAACTGAAAGAATATTGATTTATATTGCGGTGAGAGCACAATATAAATACACTACAACACAGATTAAGACCATGCAATTGACTTTTGTGCTCTCAACCAACACATGCGCAAAGGTTTGGGATTACAAGTGTCAAGTAAAACAGGAAAAGACTTGAGTAGTCCTCCTTCACTCCTTCCCACTCTGGAAAAACAAATTCCATAACTGAAGGTGCGTGGCTCCGGGCATTTTTCCTTACACCACTTTTTCATTTGTTTTCTAATTTTAAACAATTTTAAAACATTCTGGTTACAATTCACAACATGCAGCTGCAGAACTGAATATACAGCGGGGTGTGCACCCGTGCTTATATTTTCCTTTTAGAGGCATAATATTCTAAATGCATATGGTAGCCTAACAAACCACACCCTTCATCTAGTGAAATCATAGGAGGGGCATTACCACCTTGGCTGTATTTAGTTGTCTACTGACCTCAGATGTAATCTATAATAACAGGACCCAACCCAGGACAATCCTATCATTGCACCTCCTGATAATCACTTAATATAGGCCTCTGGGATTAAGTAGAAGATCAGACCAGACTCCCTGAGTCCGTACACTACACAGGATTTTGGGTTAAGACATGGATGTCAGTTGCTGGCCTGCATATGGATCCATCTAATACTGTAGTACTGCACCTTATCTTAAATCTGCACTTTTCCTTGCAAAATTCAACTTCCACTACAGTCAATTTTGCACATAAACAGGGAAGGAATTATGAAATAAAACAGAACAGCAGTTGAAATTCGTGCATAAAGGCATTACAGTCACTAGTCACTAGTTCAAGCTTTAAATATCTCCACATCTCCATTGATAAAACAAAATTCTACTGCTAATCAGATGTGGAAGCATTAACACAGAAATAATCACAAAAGCATCACAGCTGACACACAGCCATGGAGGATGGATCATAATGGCTCATCTCAAGTGAATTTTACCACACAGAGGAAAGCATTTCCCACTGTTGAGGTTTCCTGTCAATTTATTGAATTATTCTGAGTCTTAATAAACATTAAATGTAAAAAAAATATAAACCACTTTTGTAACAGTCAGCAGAAGACTTCCAGCTTTTTAATGTAGATATGAACCTCAGAGGTTACATGTGCCAAGAGAAATCAATGTATAATGCATTAAGTTTCACTGCCTCATTTAGACATTAAACATGTATAGTGAAGAGAGAATTTTAATTTCATATATGGAAAAAAGTCACACTAAGCGGTCCAAGAATGTGGTTACCAAGTAAAAAAAAAAAAAAAAAGAAAAAAGAAAGGAGGGCAGCAAGCCAGGTCCAAAACATCCATATCAGGTGATTGCTGGCTTTTTGGGTAGGAACTCCTGAAATTCCAGACTGCTTATTTTGAGCTAATTTGAGTCAGCTGTTAAAATCATTCTGGGCAGCTGAGCAAGTATTAACATATTTTCAGCGACATAAATAAGAAACCCGCAAGTAAAGCCTTGCCGTCAGTACAATATTACAAATATGCTGTTAAAAAAAACATGTTTTAAATGCCATTAGAATATTGTATCCTTAGGTCAAACAGATTGGACTATTTTCCAAGTTTAATCTGTTTTAAAGAGGAGTGTGTATTTACACAGTGAGAGCATGACTGTAGAAAAGAGAGGGTGAAATCACTCTCAATCTTCTTAGTGCCACAACAACTACTCAAGAATGTCCACACAGGTCTGAGAGACAGCTGGTCCATCTGTTCCTGCCGTCAATTCTCCCAAAGAAGAAAAATGACTGGAATCAGAAACCTTACCCTCTCTCTCCTGGAAGACTCCCTTACCTCTTTGTTCAACAGCATGACATGACTAAAGAAACTATACCTGCGTGAAAACTTTGCTTATGCAAATGATGTCAAGCTAATGCACACCTTAACACAAGCTTCACATAAGCTTTATAGTGACAGTGAGAAAAGACACTCACCAGTTTCCTCATCGATGGTAAATATCCCCAGGCCAGATCCATCTCGTATGGAGTAACGAATCTCTCCGTCACGTCCTTGGTCTTCATCTTCGGCTGTTACAGTCGTCACCGAAGTCCCAACAAGTGCATCCTCTTTTATAAATCCCTTTTCCACAAATGATCGGAACAAAGGCCTGTACAGATTCTCATTCACATCGACCACATCCACTTCAATGAAGCAGGTTGAGGACAAGGATATGGGCTTCCCTTTGTCTTTAGCCTTGGCTGTTAGGTTGTATACCTGTTTGGTCTCGTAGTCTAGGTTTTGCACAATCCGCACAGCACCACTGAGTTTGTCTACTTCAAAATTCCCGTCTCCATTATCAATAAGGCTGTATCGTACCTGGCTGGAAGGTCCAATGTCAGGGTCATGGGCCTCCAGCCACATAATTACAGTACCGATAGGAAGGTCTTCCCTCACTTTCACGCGGTAATTAGGGGGGACAAATTTAGGTGGATTATCATTGACATCTTCCATGGTGATCTTCAGTGGCACAGAGGACACTAACTGCGGCTCGTTCACTGACTGGTCACGTGCTGCGATCTTTAAGATAAAAACTGGATGGAGCTCACGATCCAGCGGCTTTGTCACAGTCACCACACCGGTCTCTTCATTGATGGCAAATTGATCTGTGCCGCCCAAAATCGAGTACTTGACGACTCCGTTATCTCCTTGATCTTTGTCTGTCGAATCCACCTGGATGATTTCCGTTCCAACAGGTGTGCTCTCACTTATTTCAACTGAGTAAGAATCTTGCAAAAATTGAGGACTGTTATCATTGGCGTCTAGGATCTTAACATCCAAGAGGCGTGATGAGGATTTCTGTGGTATGCCAAGATCATAAACTGTAATGTTGAGGGTATAATGGTCTGTTGTTTCCCTGTCAAGAGGAGAATAAACCAACAGCCAACCAGTTTCCATGTCCACTATGAAGCGGCTTTCTGTGTCTCCTCCTGAGATAACATATACCAGTTTCCCATTGAAGCCACTGTCTGGGTCTGTGGCACTTAAATGGACAATCCGGGCCCCAACAGGGAGGTCCTCTTTAACCTCAATAACAGTGGGGAAAGATTCTGCAAACTGAGGAGTGTACCGGTTGACTGAGTGAAAGTCCATAAAGTTGTCATCCGGCTCAGTTTGAGTGTGGATTTTGCTGCCCTGAAGTAGCTTTTCAGCCAACATGGTAGCGACACCAGTTTCAACACATTTTAACTGGACAGGCTTGCGCGCCGTGATGACAGTTATGTTCATGATCATGGGCCGGGTCTCGTGTTCGCCGTCGGTTGCGATGATTTGTAAACTATGAAAGGACACTTTAGCTGCCTCTCCCTCACTCAGCGTTTGCTTCAGTGAGAGCATGCCAGAGTTTGGGTTCAGTTCAAACAGATCAAGATCATTCCCAGCTTTAATATTGTACCGTACAAGCTGCAGTTCATCAGCATCTATGGCAGACACTGTTGTTATCTGTTCTCCCACGCCGTGGTCTCTCGGCACCGTCACTTCACAGTCCACATTTTCAAACAAGGGCTTATTGTCATTCAGGTTATTTAATGTTATGGTGACTGATGCCTCCACCTCTCTCCGGAAAGGGGATCCCCAATCTGATGCCCTGACTTTGAGATTGTAAATCCTGGGCATGAGCTCATAATCTAGGACCTCAGAGGTACTGATGACACCAGAGAAGTAGTCGATGACAAATGGTTGAGGGCTCAGATTGGTAATGCTGTAGGTCACATAGCCATTCTCACCCCTGTCTAGATCAGTGGCTTTCACCGTCACCACACTGGACCCTATGGGTACATTCTCATCAACGATGGCCTTGTAAGATGTCTGCTGGAACTCAGGTGCATTGTTATTCACATCAATCACATCAACGATCACTTTGGTCACCGCTTTTTTGTCACTGGTAATCACGTCTAGCTCAAATCGGGGGGCGAAATCAGCATTGATTGGTCCAGTAGTGCTGATTAAGCCAGTATCTGGATTGATTGTAAATCTGTTCTTGTCAGATTTGTGTCTAAAAGCATATTTTATCTGTGGATACTTTGGCACAGCTGTTACCATAGTGACAGGTGTATGAAGAGGGGAAAACTCACTCAGATTGACTCTGTAAACTGCCTTTTCAAATATAGGAGGACCCACTTTGAACTGTGCAGAAGTGACATGTACCAATTTAGCAGATGAAAATTGAGGAGGGCTGCCTTTGTCCTTCGCCTGTAAGGTAAGGTTGTATCCAAAAGGCTGGCTGTCCCAGTCGACATCTTTGACTGCCTTTATTTTGTACTCTTTGCTTCCAGGGCTGCTTCTTATTGCCTTAAACTGCTGAAGGGGGTCGCCAGCAACAATACTCAGTGAGGCTATCTCTCCATTTGGTCCCTGGTCATTGTCCTCCACTGTCACAATAGCATATGTAGGGTCATGGTCCGTGTCAGAGGGAGCCAAGGTTACTGCAGTGATTACAGGTGCATGCTCATTGGCCTGCTCCACCCTCACGGTAAGTTTGGCCATGCTGCTGAAGCCACTGCTGCCGTACAGCTTCATCCCTCTGTCCACTGCGAGGATCTCCAACTCATACAGCTTTGTCTCAGAGTAGTCTAGTTTGCCAGTCAGTGTCACCACGCCACTTGTTGGATGAACTGCAAACATGTCCGTCCACTCTCTGAAACTGTAGTAGTATTCTCCATTCGTACCGATATCTGCATCAGTTGCCGTGACCTTGGCCACACTCGTGCGTATGGCTGTGTTCTCTGGCAGAGAGATGCTGTAGGATGTTGGTGAGAAGAGAGGCCTCAGATCATTGGTGTCCAGTACCTGCACCTTAACTCTAGTGCGACACTCTAAATTGGTGCTCCTCTCTGAAGCTTTAACAGTTAGCATGTAGTGGTCTTTAACCTCCCGATTCAGAATGGCAGTGCTGCCTCCTTTGGTCCTTATTCGCAAAAAACTGAAATCTCCCAACAGGTAGTCCTCAGCTTTGAATAAGTTCTCATTGTCTCCAGAGATGATTTTGTACCGTATCTCCCAGGATGGATCTGTGATATAGATCCCCATCTTGGTGTGACTCTCTAAATAAGTCTTAGCAGCAGAGTTCTCATATATGGTGGCGTTGTAAACAGAATGAGTGAACTGAATGGAGGCAGCCCTCGCCATCCTTTGGTTCCCTGCACAGCCACAGAGGAGCTGCAGGAGCAGCACAAGCAGTGAAACCAAGTGCTTCCCCATTATCGTACCGTGATCTTCACAGAACCACCTGGAAAGAAGCAAAATTATGATTGTTAATGTTACAACACTTAATGTTACAATCACACAAAACTGGGTAATTAACTGTGATTACAACTACTAAAATTTAAAAAGCAAATACCCACATACAATCATCTCATTCCCTGTGTGGGTAGCCTGGGAAGATAAGCCTAAATACCACAAACCTTACTTCTTTCTTCATTGTGCACTTTCCGAGATTTTAAATGCCACGACAAGTGATGGTTGGAATGATAAATGGCGTAATAGGCTCCATATGGAAAAGATGAGACAGAGCAGTCAGTCAGGTGACAAGATGTAAGCCTGCACTGCTCCCGTGTCTGCACAATGCCATATGCCAACTATGAGCATTTCATAACAGTAGAACCTAATTTATCCAAACATCAGCTTTAATGAGCTCATAGAAAGAACTGCTATTATGAAAACACATGAATCTTTAATTTCCTTACTGCAAAACGCAAAAAAAATCTTTCCTATCTAAGCCTGTGCACATTGAGGGCCACTTCCCTTTTCCTTTGCATGGAAATGCAGTAATTTTTACATTTCTGATCATTAATCTAATCACATTTACACACGGAGTAACAACTATGCAATACAACAACTTACAGATACTGGACTTTTCTGTCAGTAATACCAGCAGCTGCACAGAGGAAAAATCTTCCGAGTTAAATCAAACACAAGGGTGCTCTTGCAATCTTGTCGAGCTACAATCATGGTTAAAGCCACAGGGGAGATGAGTAGGAAACTGCTTTGAAATTGCAGATTCATTCGTTTACAGCCGCTTTACAACGTCTCGGGCTCTGCGTGGGAGTCCACACAAAGACAAATAAAAGCAAGACGTTGCTATGTCTGCGCAAGAGTGCTGTATTATAAAACCCACATTATTTGCTTTTGGCGTGCCAAAATGACCCGACCGGGGTTTAGTTATCAGTGCTTTATGTGGGGTTAATAAGTGACAGAGTCGAGCTCAAATCACCTTAAATCCGAAACTATCGCCTGCAGGTACAAAAGAACCATCTGCTAGTGGAGGACCATTGTAAAAAAAAAAAAAAAATTCAAACTTAAACTAAAACTTGTAGTTTATTTCCACACATGAAACAAAAATACAGTGGGCATTTGCAACATTTCTCTGCAACCTCTAACCAGTGAGCCGTTTTTATAAAAGGAAAAAGTTAAATGTTTCAAGAAAATAAGTTAGGTGCTTCTAGACCATTTCATTTCTAACCCCCATCCCCCAACTAAAGCCATTCACTTCTCTAGACGATGGCAGCCGTTTGCTTATAAAGAGAGAAAAAAAAACACCCCATACAACCTTCTAACATAATACAAAGCAATGCATAAACTACTGTCAGAATGAGTATCGGATATTTCAAGTCCCCGTGCCATCAAAATCAACGATAATCCTTTAGCTTTGTTGAGGCTAAACTTCTCCGAAGAGGTAGCGAAAGCAGCGCTGGCTGGTTTCTTTCACAGCCCGCTGCTCACAATAGCCGACCTAACCTCTTGCAACTTTTTTACACGTTACACAGATGCCGAGGCTAACCGTCGCTGACTAAAAAACGTACACCCAGTGCAAAAACAATGATTCACGTACCTCTTCTATTGTTAATCTCATAGATTTGGAGGTTTTGCATGTAGTTTATATAGTCCAAATCTCGGCATGGTAGTACATGGACTTCTCTCCTCTCCGTTACTCCGACTACCACCACCAGGCAGCCTCTCTCTCGCTCCCTTTACTGCTTCCCTTTCCCTACCACACTAGAGCTGCCCGGTATCTCTCCGCGCTGCGCACGTCCGGATCTACTTACCGGCTGGCAGTGGGATAAAACCTATCCGCTCTGCCTGAACCCTGGACCAGGGCACTTTGATATAGTGACCGACCACATGATATATAAAAATATATACAGGCGTGTGTGTACAATATTCTGAAAATGGCCGAAGGGCTGTGCTCAACTGAAACAAATGAATCTTAAACCAGTATCCACCACTTCACCTATAGCCTCAAGGCAGCCTACTCATTATTATAGGCGTAATTTTACTGAAATGATTTGTTACTCCAGTTTCCAAACCCCATTCACTTCCACAGGAAAATTTATTATGGCTATATCTGAAGAATATTAGCTTGTAATTGTTTTGCTCAAACTGCTCACATTTAGGATATTGGGCACACAAGATATAACTAAAGGCTATATGTGACTCCCTGATATGACTTTTTTTCACATATGAATTCTATCCAAATTAAAACAACCCACAACAAAGTCCTCTTGAGGTTAGGGCACGAGATATCCATACTGAGCGCAAAACCTTGTCCTGTCCAAATGGCACTAACCTTTAATCCAATATTCACCTCTCCATCTGCAGCACAAACCACTTGCGTGTCGTGACGAGGTTATTTTGTGGGGAAAATAAATTTTAAAAAAAGTTTAGTTTAATATGACCTCCATCTGCTGATAAGCAAACAAATATTATAATACAGAATAATTTATGGTCGCCGTGCAGGGAAACAATTGACTCGAGAATTCACATCAACATTTTGTTGTCAGCACAAAAAAAGGTGGATTAACTCCGTTTTGCAAATGAAATCGCAGTTCAGGGCATCACTGATGATGATGAATAGGTTCATAATACTTGCAAATGCAAACTTCCTCGCGCGTGTTGTTGTATTTTATGTGTTATAACAACAATTCTTGGGATTATCTTCTCATTATTCTTACTAATGCTATTGTATTTTTAATAGCCCGGGCTAGGATGGAAATATAGCGCCCAGCCGTGCGTGCCTGGGTCTGTATTTTGGCATTAGCGCAGGGTGACTGATGATGGAGGTACAGTCGCCATGAAGGCGCTGATCCCATCAACCCCCCCATTCCTCCTCCTCCTCCTCCTCCTCCTCCTCCATACACAGTCATCCTGACTGCTCCTCAGCCCAAAGCTGCACTACCTTCCCTCCACAGGCGCTCAGGAGTGTGGCTGCTATGCGATTGATGGCGCTGTCTCACTGCTCTTGCCCGGACTGCAGTGATCCAGCCGGTGCGCCTGCAGAAAGCCTGTGCTGCATGCAGCTTGACAACTTGTCAACTTGTACTGCTCCTGCCTGTGATGAGTGCGCTAAGCGTGCGTATTTGTGCATTTGGTTGTTTGGCACAAGTCACACAGAGACACTCACTTTTTTAACGCCTCCCCCTAAAAGATGCTTTGACCTGAGCGTAAAGTTTTTAGGGTCATTTTTAACCTCCTTTAGAAAAAAAAACTATGAGTCCTTGTCTTTTCATTTTACTCAAAGCTACTCACCAGACCAGCTGGATGATCGCCGGCGGCCGCTCCAAACTTCCCCTTCACATAAATCTGGGCAATTTTTGGTGAATGCTCTCTGCGAGCATCTCTAAGATCAGTGTGGCTTCTGCTGGTGGGAATCCGTCAGTTTGTCTCTCCTCAGTCTCTCACAGTCTCAGAGCCGTGTGTTCCGATCCGCTCAGAGTCTCAGAGTCATCACACATGGTGGTGGCTTGATACAGTAGAGCTGTAGGCTACGCTTTGCCTCGCTCCTCTCCTCCACAGCGGTTCAGGTGGAGTTGCATAGTACTGTTGCTGCCTTCAGGTGATATCGGGAAATATCGCAGTCCTGATAGGAGCGCGCAAGAAGAAGAAGAAGAAAAAAAAAATTAAAGAAATAGCGAAGTCGTGATTTACTTGTCTACAGTTCTCCGGTGCGGAAAAGTGACAGAGCTACTGGGGGTGAGGGGGTTTGGGGGGAGAGGGGGGGGGAGGGGGGGAGCGGAGCTGAAAAGCAAGTCACAGCAACAATGATGGAGAAGTATTGATTTAAAGCTTGTGTTTTTTTATTCGGGCTTTCTGCTACAACTACTAAATAAATCTCACATGATAATGACTTTATTAAAACGCTAGTTTTAGCCAGTGGTTGATGCATGTTTTCTCCTTCAGTTTGATGCATTTAAATGAACAACAGCCATTAAAACATTTTCTTACAGGGTCATTTTTAAAAAAAATTATTTTCTATACCAAAACCACTGGAGTGTCATTGGAAAATCCATTAAGTTTGGAAGCGGGAGCATATGAGATCTCCTTGAAGGCACCCAGAATCTGAAACCTTCAGTCACAGAGGGACAGCTCTGACGTCACAGATTCCTGTCTCATGCCTTTCATTCACACAGCTCAGTGTGTTTCCTGTTTATTCTGTCCAAAAGCAACCACTACACAGCATGTTTTAAAAAAAAATCACTTTCAATCATTTTCTCAAGTCATTATGTGAACTTCTTTCTTCCAACCTTTAAGAAACCACCATCTAGTTCTAACAGTGAGCAGTAAATGCACTTGAACATCAGAGCAGCAAATGTCCTCATTCAGCTCTTCCAACATGTGGTTAACAACTAAACTCGACACTGCGCTGTGAAGTGGCTGCCAAAAAATGCCACAGCAGAGAGGGCTGCTGCAGCCGGCGGTCCAGCGTGAGAATCTCTGCCTAATGTCCATTCAGCACTGGCTCATTAAAGTCACATTTGCCCACAGGCTGAGTAAACGAACGAGACCTATGGGCTTGGTGTGTGTGTGTGTGTGTGTGTGTGTGTGTGTGTGTGTGTGTGTGTGTGTACATGTATGTGTGTGTGCAGGCGGGAAGGAAGGAGAGTGAGAAAGATTGAGCTTGTGTGTCAGGGAGCAAGTGTGTAGCGTTTCATCTCTCTCTCTCCCTCTCTTGGTCTCCCCTCTATCTCAGTCTCAGTTTTGTCTTAGACAATGTTAGGTATCTGGAACAGCTTTTTTCTCTCTCTTAGCCTCTCCTCTGATCTGCCTGTAAAGCTTTAATTGAATTCAGGTCAGGTGATGCCCAGGGCTGGTTCCACTGCTTTGATCTCACCAAGTGTTTGCAGTCCTGGCTGCTGGGGGTCAGGTCCTAGAGCCTTATAGACCTTATGGATGTATAGTGTTTGCACAGGGGAACTCTTCCAGCCCCTTAATAACAAGTTAAATCAACTGCAGAGAGCAGGCACATAAGGCGCAGTGTTGGGCAGCAACTCACTACTTAAACTGGAATTATGCTTCTCCGAAGACAAACATAAACATCTATGCAAACCTATGCAGAGAAGGGTGTTATGGGTAACAAAAGGTCACAGAGGCTTAGAGAGGAACCATCACACAGACCTCCCAAATCTCAACAACAGATTGCGCAGTCCTGCACTGTAAAACAATATCAACGGAAAACTAACATGCTCATTTCTAGTAGGCACAGCACACAGTTAATTTAACCATAGAGTGAATTAACAGAAGTACATTTTGAGATGTGATAATATGAAATAATATGTAAGTCTAACATAAAGTTCTAATTTGATCTTAAAAAAATCCCTGTCCATGTCCACAAGAAAAAGCAAAAACACGCAGTCAAATGATGTGAAGATTATTATTTATTACTGGTTCTGGTGGGCTAACAACAATGATGTCACAAGCCAAACTTCTGTTTCCCTGTCTACATGTCAACATTGAAAACTTAGTGTCTGAACATCTTCACCCTGGATTTTGCAAAAAAGCAGTTTTCATTTACCTAAAATGCAGTTTGCATGTGGACAAAAGGCCCAGGAGAAAAAAAATACCTGTTTATGTGCTAGGCCTTATTCAACAGATAAAAAAATCTAAGTTGGAAAAAAATTATGTTAAATTAAGTTAACTAACTTGCTAGAAAAAAAAAAGTTTATTTTTTACGATATGTGCGTCAAGCAAGTTCATTGCTTAATTCAACTCCTGTTGTGAGGCGAGTCTGACACTGAGAAGAAAACAAAGAAACCGAAAGCAACAACCAAGCGAACTGAATTTCTGTAATAACATTACAGTTATTAATCTATGTAACACTCTGTTACTCTGACAGTTTTGCTGGAGTCTGAGGGAGTGTGAACACTGCAGCTTCACTGTGGGTAGAGGACTTTGGAAGTGCTGCTAATATTAAGTTAGCTGTGGATGGTCAGTAATCTCCACACTGTAGGCTGGCTGCTTGAAAACCACAACATCATTTCAAATTCTACATGTATTACGGGATTTGTATGTGGGTGTATAGAGGATGTAGTTGTTTCAAGTCGTCTTGGATGAAACTCCGCCGAGTAATGAAAGTAATTGATTCCATTTTTTTTTTTTTTTTACAACGCTGCTGAGGACTAACACCTTACATCCAGGAGACTTTATGTTGGGGGCCAATTTTTCTGTCACTCTGAATTCAGTGTGATAGCTTGATGACTGACCCACCACTCTCCACATCCTGTGCCATACTATAGTGTGAAAGGCACCACAAATGCTCATTCTAGATGCCTCCCGATGTTCCACTCCACAGAATGCTGCATATTTTCTCGCACACTGCAGGCTCAATTTCCTCTTAAAAATCATACTAATCCGCTACAGATTGTCTTCATGTTGTTGAGAGATGTTATAGGAACAGGCACGGACCGGCATGCTGAGTGAGTTACTTCTCCTTTCCCCGTGACTAATGTTTTAAGCTGTAGGTTCCTCTGCAACTTGAAACTGGATAGAGATCTGGAAAAGATACAGATGATTTGTAGTGTGCCTGCAGCAATAGAGCACCCAGGTATCTCTTTCTCCCACCACCAAATCTGTGTAGAATCTGATTCCTGAGGCAGAGCTTAACCGTAAAAGAGATTAGAATTATTCAATATCTAACCGGCTGAAGTGTCCTCAAGTGAGGACACTGACCCTCTCTGAGCTGGTGTCACTGACCCTCTGTAAAAAAAAACAACAAAAAAAACAGACTACATCATCGCAAAACGAACACACTGCACAAATACTGTGATTTTGGGCTTTATACTAAGCTTTATTCCATCAACAATGTACCTGACACTATTTTGGTATGGGGATTTTTTATTTTTTTATTTTTTTTTATAAAATAACACAAGAAATTTATAGGAAATAATAATAAACAATTTACATTTCCCTTGCAGCTGGAGACAAACTGCTGTGCTCTGAAAATAAAGTCTTCGGCTGCCTCAAGCAAAGCAGGAGATTATCTTAGCAAAGCCCCTTGGTTGTAGAAGCTTCCGTAATTACCCCCAAAAAAATGACACAAGAATACACTGCACTATATCTGGAGCAACCTGTTTTGGGAGTTAACATTACTGCATTATTTATCGGTGTTGTAACTTTAAGAGAGCATGCAAGTGAAAAATTTAAATGTGTGAAATGGATTAGGGCACTTCTCTCTGCATGCAAGGCTATCATGAAAACCTATACCGTATCCTCAGTTAAATCAATAACCTCCTTTTTTCCTCCTCATAAACTCTATATTTGACTCAGACTGTGTTGCATTTTGAAGTTCCTTTTGTTACTCACTGGTCCATAACCCAAATAAGATGGCTACATCCCTGGAGATGTCCCCAGGTGTACCACAGAAGTGCATTCAAAATGTATTGTAAACAGGCTGTTTGCCTTATTAGCCCCCAAGAACAAAGTCCATCTAGTCACCCAAGAACAGAGAGGGCAATGATGATGACTCACACATCACGGCCGGGCTAGCCTCTGTTCCATTAGCTTCTGTAGCTCAATGCAGTTTCTCATTCAGCAGTTATTTCATTGGCCTGTGAGGAAAAAACAAACCATGTTTCTTGGGATTTCTTTCAATATATAGGAGGAATCACCAACCACTGCAGCTCTGGCTATTAGAAGCTGAAACATTTGTGATTTTAATATCAAAGCTTACGAGCCATTTATTTTTAGCACCCAAATAACGACAGCTCCCATGAAACAAAACTACAAGCTACAATAAAAGTACAAACAGTGGGGATACTTAACATCATCATATATATATACAAAACGTTTTTGTTAATTACTGAGCTTTAGAGTTGTGAAGCAGATTCTGTTACCTTTTGACACAGCCAGGGTGGCTGTTTCCAGGCTTTATGCTAAGCTAAGCTAACTGGCTTCAGACCGTAGCTTCATGTTTAATGAATAAACGATAAAGTGCGATCGATTTTCACACGTAACTCTTGGCAAGAAAGTGAATAAGCTTAATTCCCAAAATGTCGTTTAAAAAACTATTCCATTATTAAGCTTATCGCAGACAGTGTTGTTATTGGTCTTGTTTTTATCATGTAGCTAAGACGCAGTGAAACATCTTCCTTTTTTTTTTTTTTTTTTTTTCCCCCCCTTCACAGTCAAATCACCTCAGCTCCTTTCCTCCAGAGAGTCTGGACTCTGAAGTGCTGATTGACTGGTTGGTAGAGTAGGTGGCTTGGGGAGATAATATCTTTGAAGTGTGCTAAACATATCATGACTACTTACCAGATGCAGTGCGGTCTGAGGGGTGTCACTGCAGGCACAAAGCTAGATTGAAGCAGAATAAATTGTTATGATATAGGATAAAGTAATTTAATCTGCTTTTACATGCAGACTAACACTCTGGTTAGGCACAATATATTTTATTGTCACACATAAGAAAATGTTCCTCAAACAGACCTTGTTCAGCTTATGAGTGGCCGGCTCTTTCATGTGATGTAATGTATAAAGGCGGTGGGGGATAAACAACAAACTGAGCACAACACCGACTGATATTTTTGATGTACTGTATTCCAGTCATTTTTTTTCCCTTCCTTGCTAAATCCTAATCCCACAGAAATTGTGTCGGGATTATACACAAAAGGCGCATTTTGGACATGGATTTGCATGGATGGATTAGTAAAGCCTTGTAATGGAGGCTCGTGTTTGTAGAGAAACCTCCATCTTTTTGTTGTTGCACATTAAAATGATGCGGCGCTCCACTTCATGTTAACACACATTACTCATCTCCCACCCTGGGAGAGCCTAGATAATTTCTCATTGCTATAAAAGTTGTGAATTTGTATGTATCTGCAAGAAACAGATGCCCAAGTCAGAAATATTCTGCTTTACAAGGACAGTTTCACATGTCAACAATCCACTCAAAACAACCAGCTCCCAATGCTGTATGTTCATTTAGAGCCCAGGGCTTTAAGGCAGTGATACAGAGGATTGAGAGTGCTTTGAACCCCTGAGGATGATGTTGCCTTTCACTGTCACCCAGCCCACATTTTCACTTGAACAAGCCGGTGCTGAGAAAATAGAAAATTGCTAATAAAACAAAACCATTAAGCACTTCACAGTGGATTCATTCAGGCTCCACAAGACACTGCCTCAGTCTTCAGTTGCATTCTTTACACAAAAACAAGCCAATCATAGTCTTCTGGTATTCATGTATTTACAGACACATTTGCTTATCTAATAGGAGCCATATCGTGTCTCAGATTTAGACAGCTTAGGGAATGCCCTGGGGCCCTCACGCTGCTTTCTAATCCTCAGATCTGGGGGATGTCAAAATCACTCCTGGGAGTGGATAAAAGGACCTAAAAGGACCATAGTTTCTCTCATTCTCTCTTTCTGCCTGTCTTCTGTACAAAACAGAAAACATTTGTGTGACTAGCGCTGAAATAACTCGTGTATGGCCTTGGCACAGTCACAGCAGATGATGGGTGCTTGGTCTTTGCCTGCAGACAATATTTTGTGTAATCACATCTGCGGCAAACAGACAAGCCACCATGTTGACACCATATCCCTTTTCACAGGAGGTACAAATTAAACTTGTGTAATTATCGGTGTCTCGTTACTGAAATCCGTGAATCACCAGTTCTTTGTCACAGGTAACTCAAAACTGCAGATCACTTTTATGCTAAATCAACCACTAGCTAAACCCCTTTCACCCGCCTGAACAGCAGTTGCCCAGACATAACTTAATAGCAACTGTAACTTGGCATGGCAGGCCTGTCAAGCTTCGGATCGCTTCACATGCTGAGCGAGTGTGCCTTTATATTTACCCCTTACATGTTAGCCAGTTTTAGGTGCTAGCTTAATTGGAGTATGATATCAAGTTAGCTTCTCTGTCCTGAATTCAGTTGAGACTCCAGCAGCCCAGTCGATAGCTTAGATAACCTTTGCCAAACATGTAGCATTAAAACTGTAGCATTAAAATTTAAACATACAGTTAGAAAATACAAGCCATTAAGCATATATCTCATCAACACCTCTGTGCTGCTTGTTCAACAATGTTTTTCTATAAGCATCCAGAGAGGATTATGCTAGTAGCCTTCTGTTGTCATTTCGGCAAGGAAGGAATATCGACAGTCGCCAGGTAGAATTGTGAAGCCTGCTTATGTCTTCCTCCGTGTAAAATCAATGATCCACTGTTTAAGAAAGCAACAGGAGCTAAGGCATGTGTGGCTTAGCGAATGGTCAATTCAGTGCTTATTCAGTTATTTAGATGTGGTTGGTTGTCGATTTGGTTTTCAGAGTGGCAGCCAGAAATATTGTTTCATGCTTGCATCTTGTTCCCCAGAGTTATTAACATTCGAGGGACATGAAAGATGTATTCTCACGGTGCATTATGTGCATGAAACTGACACTGTGAGCTCTGCCTCCTCTCCCCACAGACTCTCAGCAGGAAAATAGCAAAGTGCTTTGGTGGCAAATAATCTGCCCTCAGGACATGTTGAGAGAGGGCTGCGCTGGTGGCCCTAACACTGTTGTCATTGTAATAAGGCAATATATTCCTCTGTGTGTAATGCTTGTGCGCTTTAAAATGTGTAACACATCACATAAACGAGCCGGCTCAAAAGATGCCGAGTTTAATTGACGTGCATTTGCATGTTTTAGTCCCTTCTGCAAGATTCAGAGCTGGAAATCAGTGCCAGGACAGAGATGCAAATCAGTGGAGCAGCAGGCGGAGAGTGGCATTCATCAATGTTTGATGGGCTTCTTTCTTTCTTAGTGGCAGTCTGGTGAACTCACGACAGCACGGAGAGATGAGTGAGCGGCAAACACACTCAAACCGCAGCACAGAGGGTCATTATCGTGTCATGTTTTATCTAAATCAATATTCACTGACGTAAACATTAAAAAAAGAATAAAAAGCCCCTGAAACAATAAATCTTCCCATTTGCAGAAGAGCCCTTTCTTCTGTCTATCACCCAGTTGGGTAAAATGTGTCTGCTTGCAGTGCTCAGGGTTATTTCTGATACATCATTTTCCGCCCTCTGCCCCTCGAAGAATGACATCACACACAATACTTGCTGACATTTTGACTTGTTGCAGAATAGGCCTGTCGCCTTTTGAGCAGGTTTGCTCAGTAATCCAGCTGAGAATTTTTTTGGAAGGAGAAAAAAAAAGAGAAGAGTTTTAAACCTTGGAACTGCTAATGCTGACAAAATATTAAGCTGATTTGATGAACTTATTATCAACACTACACCTCATCAGCATAATAGAAAGTGGTAGCTTAAGTGATGCTCATGTTTTACATACTGTATGCTTCTTGAACTGAATAATGCCTTGTGGCAATATAGGTGTGATGCATCATCATCATATATGAAGCTGCCTTTAAGCAAGATGCAGGAGTATCGGGATTAAGATGAAGGTTTCTGAGGCCCTCATATGTCGCGTATCCAGGTTGTGTTCAGATCTAGTTGAGAAGGACAGCTGTTAGCATCTGGCATCAGAATACATTTCATGTCATACCCATTAGGAAAACAGGGATATTGCATCTGTGATGTCACATGCTACTTTCTGAACAGATGTTTCCAAGTCTGGAGTTGACTTTGATTTGCTTGTTGTGATCTTGGCAGTTGTTAAAAGCCTAAACATTCACATTCAGAAATGGGACAAGCAGGCAATAAGCCTGTCACTCAAAGCGAACACACCTCAGTACATATCCCATGATATCTTCTTGATGAAACAGTAATTGTTACAATCACGATGTTAGAAGTTAAAGTCAACTAAAATAATTGCATCATTTTTTTTGCAGCAATTTGCTGTCCATTATTTAGTCATCTTCCTGCTGTGTCGTTCTTTTATCTTTTATTGTGAAACACTTTGTGACATCTGATCTAGAAAGGTCCCAATCCAAAAAGAAAAGACAATTTAAAAAAACAATATGGGGACAATGATAGATATAGTTCCAAATTACCGACTAAATTAGCAGTGAAAGCCTAACCTGATCACCAAGAGGACTTTAAAGCATTGTAGATCACATGGGGACTGCTGAAAGAACATCTATTGCTTTCTGGCGCCCTTCCCTCAGACTGCACTTATTAGCTATTTAACAGACATTAGATTGGGCCTCGTTAGCTAATGACCCGCCACACAACCGTACTGCTGATTCAGCTCAGATATCCAGCCAAAGCTGAGCGAAAGCGCTGCACATAACACAACAACGTGCATCAAATGAAAACAAACTTCCAGTGCTGAAATAATACGGCGTTAATACAATTAAATGCCACTGTCCGACTTTGCACCCGTGAAACTGAAAAGTTCACTGTCTGTTTTTTTTTTTGCTTATCTAATAACAATCACCTCTCAAGTGCATGACCTTTTCTGAGAAGAGGGATCAATACGGCTTGCCATGATGCTGCAAACAAACCACTGTTTACTTTACCTTAGCGTATCTTTCACTCATTTAAAAAGGTCAACAGACTCTGTTATACTGATAGGGCGAGAACCCTGCCCTTTCTTTTTTTGGATTGATCTGCAGGCTGCTGCAAAAACGACTGTACTTGCTCCTGATATCCATCTTTTCCCTATGTCATTTGATGTATGTATGCCCATGTGAGTGTGAGTGTGAGTGTGAGTGTGAGTGGGAGCGTGAGCGTGTGCGTGTGCGTGGATCAGTGAGTTTGTGCAGCGCATGTGTGCTAATGTTTTCGGTACAGTTCACGTATTGTAACACTCTTCAAAGAGATGGGTCAAAACAGTGTTTTATCATCAGGCAGGTTCGGCTTCCCTTTGAAGGTCTAACGAATGCTTCTTGCAGCCCGGGCCCTCTTTGGGTTTGTGTGCAAAACATTACAGGGGCAGTTGTTGTGGGGGAAGTGGCAACAGCGGCAGCTATTGAAGTTTGGGAAGAATGAAGGCTGAGGATTAGGGTGTTCAAACATTGCTGTCCTGTGCAAGCCTTGATATGACTGCACCTGGGAACAGGCTGTTCTGTACAGTGGCAGTTTCCCAGAGTCCAGGAACAGCACTGTCAGAGCAACACAGCAGTCTCAAAAGAGTTAGAGCAACAAGCGCAAACCCTAAAACGTACAGCACATCTCTTGGACAAGTGTGTAGAGATGACACTGACTTATACACCGATATCATGAAATAGAATGCAACATTTTAACTGTATTCATAGCTTAAGCAACTTTGTAAGAAAAGGTCAGGTTTTGTTAAATTTGAATATTTTACTCATAGAAAAACTTCACTGAATTCAGTAAGAATGCAAACTCATATCTGTCACCCTGACCTCCGCAGCTTGACCCTCCACCACTCTATTATCTACAGGGGAGGTCAGCATTTTAAGAAACTGTGCTCATTTCTTGAAACTGTCAGAGGCCAGGCCCCAGTGACTGAGCACATGCAGCATTCTCTATCCACCGAATGTGCTATCACTATCACTCAGGTCACTTTGGCTAATTTTAAATATACTTAAATAATATGCAATGGTCAAATTAACACGTTCTATTACACTAAGTCAAAATTATGTTGTTGAATTCCTCTTCTTCTTGCTGCAGTCAGATAAAGGTTTCGAGATTGCACTGCATTAGCAATAGTAGCAATACAAAACTGAAAAATAGGTTTCTGGTCAAAGATCGGATCTTCATGGAGACATGTAAAACTGGACTTGAAGTACACCTGAGAGAAAAAGAAAAATGACAAAAGGCAGAATAACTGTATAAGTTTTGTCTTGGAGCCAGATAAATGGAATGTATCCTTCTGAGATAGCTAAATTCAATATTTTCATAAGGGATCAGATATTCATATATTATGATCTGGGAGAATTCCAACAGAGGGGGAAAATGATAAGGTAACATAAGTACAATTGACAGGCTGCCGTGACTAATCTCAAGGAAAGCTTTCATCTACTATTTTCAGCTTGCAGCACATTTTAGGTGAATAAATGCAAGAGGGGAAAATTGGACTATTTTTATACCATCTATACTTTGGAAGCAACAAAGGGGAAGTGTAGTCTGTCCATTTTCCACCTGAAACACTTCCCTTAAAGAGAGGGTTTGTCAAAATCTCATGATTTATGTTCCCGCATTAAGAAATACAACACAGACAATACGCTATTATGCGCTGATACAGATACACAAACACACCGACAGCTAACTGAACTGACTGAGCTCTCCCGTCAGAGTCAATAAGGCTGCATGTTTAGTTTTAGCATAATTGATGAAGTGCTGTTGTACTCGTAGATCTAACAGTTTGATATGGTGCTCTGTAGTGCTACCTGTGTCAAAAAGCTGTTACAGTCAACTCCCCGCTGCTTTGTATTTCTGTCAACGCAACAAAACAGCATTTTTTTCCCCCTCCCTTTCTTGCTGGCTGGAAATAACAAGGGGAATATTCCCAGACTTGTCTCATTTTCTTGGTATACCCCCTGCTCCTCACAGACAGGAAAATGCCAATAGGAGAATATTGAACCAGATAACAGACTATGGCAGTGTTGCTTTAGTGAGGTGTCAGTGACATTACAGAGGATTGCTCCTGAAAGTGGAAAATCCAATCAGGCTGTGACTCTCCCTGGAGCTAAAGGCCCACAGACTACAGAATGATTCATTCAAATTCTTTGATCAGGCCGAGTTATCTCCCAACTCCTCTGGGACTGAAGACAAACTGAGGAGATCCGGACCTTGAGGAGGGAGACAAGAAGTCGTCTTTATACTGGGATAATGTCAAGCGAATGTAATGTAGCGCAGCGCTGAATCATTGCAGCTGGTGCTATGAAATTGTCGAAATTAACAAATGGGTTTTATTTCATCCACATGGTCATTAGTACACAACAGAGTAATGTCTATGTGCTAAGCCTAAAGGAATAATATTCTTAAAATAATGTGTGCAGCATGTGAATCTGTATTTTTTTTTTGTGAGAAGCCTGAAAAATAATCAGTGTGGAAGTTAAAATATTGATAAAGAATAATATGACTATTTTTTTCATAAGCAGTGAGGAAATCATGAAAATTGCAGGGCCCTTGCAAAGTTAGTGAAATTGAAGTGAATATTTCATTTCTTCATTTCATCACAGACTGACATTATACAGCAAACTGGGCACGAGTGACTGGAGAGCCTTTGGACATGGCTGATGCTGGAGAATCAAAAATACATTAGATAAGGCAAAAATATTTCACATCACTGCGGGGGTAACCTGGGATGTTATTATCATCATCATTCATTTAGTTCCACCCTGAAAATTGCCCTTGGCTAGTGAGAAATGCAGCCCACTCTTCAACCCTTTAAAATCTCTGGCATGTTTATGCCCTTAGTCTTTTTTCATTGTGTGAATGACCGGCGCTCGGGCATCAAGGCGTGTCATTAAAGGATCATGAGCACGTGACCGAGGCTTGCAGGTTCATAGTAAAACACGCACACACACAAAAAAATAAAAAAATAAAAAAATAAAAATATCCATATACATTTATTCAGTTCACAGATGCCGATGTTGTGACCTATAAGTCAAGGGGAGGGCAATGCTTCTGCAGTGACATCTGGGCATTATGCTCAGCCATATGTTATTATGTGCCTTTATTAAGGTTCCTTCTAAAAATACCACAATTAAATGCTCGGCATCGGGTTCATTTGGGACTATCTTCATGGATATTTAATAAAATGTATCAATCACATTGTTTTTCAAAAATCCTTAAGTGACACCTGAGGTTATTGGTGGAACCAGCAAGTGCCATGTAACGCAGGTTCCACCTCTGGCTATAGGAAAGTGAAAATTACCAGTGAGGCTGACATCATTTTGATAAAGCTACAAACAGTAACAATGGATTTCATGCATTCATCATTTCCTGTGTATCCTTTTTGTGTAAGTAACATGAGTCTATCCAATAAAATGAAGATCTTGACTAAATGCAAACTTTTTTTTCTATTTGGCCTGTATACATTTATCTGTCTGCTGGCCCCTATTAGGAGAAATAAGAGTCACCTATAAAGGAGAGGTTATCTGCTGTTCTATCAGTGATATAGTGTAGTAGCCCACTGGCCACTAAACGTGTGGAAAAGTTAAACCATGATCTACTTTACACCAGTAACATGTTTGTTTTTAAAAAAAAAATACAAACTGTTTATCTCTAAGACTGTATTTCCTTGTCAAGGTTTATCACGATTACAGCTAAATGGTGTCTGAGCTTTATCTATGGAGAGGAAAAAAATCCAACAGTTAGAGTCTCCAATTCAAGCTATATTGACGATAACAATCTGAAATTACAACTTTCTATTTCCACTGAGAAAAGAAAAATTGCCGCTGTTTGCTTGAGGTACAAAATTGCCACAATACAATTATATTGTCCCCAACAACTTATATATTTCACATGTATTGAGTGTGTCTGTGACCAAAAGGTACACGCTTGCTTCCCCCCCCCCCTCCAACTCATTTATTCTGAGGACGGTGCTTCCACTGTAAATCTCTGTCAGGCTTTTATTTTCTATCGATCTCTTAAGGAGCTAAGTACCATTTTGGTGGTGGGATATCATATTAGAAGAAGAGGGAGACAAATCAAACGGAATTGATTTTGTGAATTACAATTAGGCATTCATCTTTGGAAGCCATAGTTCAATATCTTCAAAATTCAGTCTCTTCCTGTGCTATCACTTGGGTTGTATTAAACTGACCAACTAATGTTTTTTTTTTTTTTTTTTCAGTTTTACAGAATGCAGATGTTGTATTTTCTTATAGTATATGACCTTAGAATGCAGAAAATCCTTATTTTTATTTGTATAATTGTACCTAAGACTGATGCTTTATGTTGCTTAGATAGTTGGCTTTCTTCACCAGACAACTGCCAACCTGTTTGCCAGCTTGTTTGTTAAAAACAGCTGCCTGCTGCTGCTGCTGGTGCTGCTGCTGGTGCTGGAAAAGGTTTGTTGAGAACACTGTGACCCAACCATACGGTAAAAGCAAAACACAGTCTGATTTGATTTAGTGGTAATGTAGGATATATTAATTCGCTGAGTTTTAAATTATGACAAAAAAAAAGGAACAGAACATGTGTAATTTGTTGATTTGGGTTCCCTGGTGGCCATTGCACTCTGACACACAAGCAGCCACTCTGCTCGCTAATGTCTCAGCAGCAATTTTTAATGATGAAAGATATGATGAAATTGCTCTTCCTGCCACTGCATTTAGTTCATTAGGCTTCCTCTACAGCTAAATGGAAATGCCCTTCAGTTGAGGCAGTAGACCACCCAATCTGGCCCCTGGTGAATTTATGACAGCACCCCCCCCACCCACCCCCCCAACTTCCGAGCAGTTGTACCCTGAGGTGACAGGCACGTCACCATTATTTACCCTCATGCCACCACCCGCAGAATCAGCAACTGGCTCAAAGGTCAGCAGGCCGCGTCTGTCTGCACCTCAGCCACCAGACGCTCACTCTTTTCTCAGCCCGCCTGCGCCTCACGGACACTCCGGGGAAATCTGATACCCCCACAGCTGCAGCTACCAGAATCAACAAGTACAGATTCTGTGCAGTCCCACAGCACATTTGTGGCAATGACAAATAGACCTAATTAATTAGCAATTCATTCTAATGTGATCTCTGCTCTCTGCGATCCTTGATCAGCTGCTTTTATCTATCCTTTGTTGAATACAGTGACATCAACTCACTCGGCTTGTTAGTTAACATTAACAACTGAACCATTAGCAAACATACCAATAGTATAGGCCATATATATAGAGAGGCAACAGAGTGCGGTAGTAAAAATACCAGGCTGTCTCCCTTACAATCAGAAAAAAAGGCATTTACCTCCACCACTACTGCTACTACTACCACTAAAACTAATAGTAATAGTAATAACATTAATAGAGTACTATTAATAGAGATTAAAATATAATATGCCCATAGTATTTTTATAAGGTTAAAAAATGTGTCTTGTGCAGTGTTTCATTTATACAGATTTTATGTAGGTTACTGTCATTAACTGACGACTTGCTGAACCTCTCCACTGAACAGATTGTCGAGCTTAGCAACCGCAAGTAGGCATGACAGGCCTGTCAGAATTTCTCTACATGCTGCGTGGTTGCGAATGGGACCCTAATTAGAGAGATACTTGGTCTCACTAGTGTCATTTCTTTAGTCTTTCCAAAATCAAACACACAGAATGTGGAAAGTTTGAAACAGGGTGTTTGTTTCTTTAACATAAGCTGCAAATTGTAGCATGTCCAGCTAACTAGCTTAGCCTACTACCTACAGTGGTCACCTAATGATGTGCTGTGTTGCATTTACCTCGGAAGTCAGAGCTGGGAATGACTTCGCACCTGAGTTGACTGGGCTCCAGTACAACAAATCGGACGCTTGTTATTGTTGTTGCTTGCTTATTGTTATTGTCGGCCAGCTGATGATGACACATTACGCCGTATTTTGCACATACATGTCCTCAGATAGAATTTGGATATTACTGTGTGCGCGACTGATTTAATGAAACACAACTGATACTACAGCTTTCACTTCTTTTGATGCTCAGATCAGCCATCTTGGATTTTGAGGTCTGGAGTGGTGAGATTCTCCCGTCGTAAATTTGGCTTCAGGAGGGCATTCCAGTTGAAATTTCCAACTGGGAACTCCAAATCAAATGTAATGCACCATTACTTCAGAGGTCAAGAGTAAGCATATAATTACAAAGCTATTTTGTATTGTGGGGTTAAACTTTACAGTGGAAAAAGCCCCAAATGACAATTTCCAGTATGTACTAGCTGCTTGGGAGCTGCTCCTAGCTACCACCAATAAAAAGTTACAATGCTGCTCCTTTTTTGTCTTCTTGCTGCATGGATTGTCTTTTTTCCTGGGATATGCAGCGTTAGCTTTAGTCTTTGAGCATGATATATGCAAGCAGCCATCATGTGCATCATTAAGAACCTTTTTCAGGGCTTGTTTTTCTATAGACTATTTCCAACCAACATACAGAGTTAATGTTAATCAGCTAGCTAGCTAGCTAGCTAGGGCTAAACAGCTAAGGACAGTCATTTCAGTCGACAAAATCAACAGTTGCCAGCTAGAAATGGGAGGGCATTGTTTCAAAAATTGCTAAAAAAAAATCTGAGTGGTAAAGATGCTACTGTTATCATTGTAAACTGTTCATACGCCATGCTAGAATGAAATGCTTCACAGATGTAGCAACTGCAAATAAGAGAGGCAGGGCTCAGTGAAAGGTCAATTATGTATGTGATCAGTAAAAAAATATATTTGTTTTTAAAATGCAAGAGCAGTCCCTTCAAATCTGAGAAACATCTGGGGTCTCTTCTGTCATAAGTCAGAAAATGTCTCATTAACACATTTTCTCCTAAACAGAGTGTTTGCATCTATGTGGTATGAGGTTTCCATTTTATCCTCCTTGGTTATGGAAATAAGAACTCAAAATAGTAAAATTGGGCTTGAGATATAAAAGCATAGAGGAGGGTAGATGGCAGATTACTGCTCAAACAGACAGATAAACTAAAGATAGTACTGAGCTTCTCACAAACTATGTAAAACCACCAAGATCTTGTTTCGACTGTACTTGTAACGTGTCTTCAAAGCGAAGCCGACATCACATTTAAAAACATTAAGAGATCTGAGTAAAGATACTGAAAATGTCAGCTTTTCTCATATTGAGAATGTTATTTGCTTTCTAAATAAGGGTACATTTTGTACATCTCCATCATGTACAAGACTGAAAGGAGTGTGAAGCCATAAGACATCTGTTCAGTATGTATGTGTGATGTCTGTATTTGTATGTGCGTGTGTGTATGTGGACCAATAATATGCTGGTCAGTCATATGACACAGACACTGGAGGCTCTATGAAAGAAAATGAAGCATTGGCCATTGGTAACTCCCACATAAAAACTGTATTAAACTATAGTATGGCAATGGCTGTGATGTTACACCCCACTGCACTTGATTACAGCTGTAACTGCACTGCTCGTGGCCACCAACATGTGTATGTGATCACTGTAATCTTGAATATCCCACAGTTATACTATTATCAGCACGGGCATTCTAACTTCTCGCCTGATTCAAGACCTGTACTTTGCTTTGGGCCATTATTTTGAAATGCATCCCAATAGGCTTGAACTTAGAGTGGGGTGCAGACACCGAAAATTCGCCTTGGTGCATTATGGCGGGAAAGCAGGTAGCCACTGCTGCAGAGTAAAAGTTTGTGGTGGTGGCAGAAGATGATGTGCATCATGGGAAGAAATACTGATTTCCAATCTGGGCAATCAGAATCACATTCAACTCCCAAGTATACAGCATGAATAGGGTATCGATCATAATATCATACAAAGTATGCATGAACAGTCACTCTCTGATGAATTAATATTATGTCAACTCATAGTCACAACCAACATCATGCTTTGCTGGTTTTTCATGGTTAATACTTTTGGGAAAAATGAAAAGTTGAGCCACTGTGACCATGAACATCAAGCAAAAGTAGGAAACACTGCACACCTCTAAAAAAGCTGCACAATTCTCTGAATTCATTATTGTGATAAGAAAAAAAAAATCTTATTTAAAACAAAATCTGCACAGAGCAGAGTTGCAATTTGCGCACAAAGGTGGTTCCAGACAATCACAGGATATTTGTACAAAGACTAAAATTAAAGAGTTTCAACAATTTTTGACTTCAGTACCTGTCTGTGTGGGCATCAGCCCAAAGCCCATTGGTTGCCACTGGAGACATAAAACTTTAAGGCTGGGTCACAAACAGTTAGTTTCACTTTTTGTTTTGTTTTTTTTTTTTTAAAAAAAGGATCTATAGTTTCCTTAAACAGCTGGGCACTGTAGTTTTTAACAAATGTTATTCATACAGGAGGAAATAGTAATTTTGTTATTTTCACTATTGAAAAAATACATCACACTGATTGGTCAAAATAAACTGCGGTTCCCGAGTTAAGTTAGGAAAATTTCACCCAGTCCGCACTGTGGCTTATATGTTTTTTGACAACAGTGGAGGTCTATGGCACAGAGGAAAAAGTTACTGTATATCCAGCCTTGGCTACACAGATAAAATTTGTTAGTAGGACCAATGTGTTGTTGGCTCTGGTCTTTTAACAGAATTTGGTGCCAACAAGAAAAATATGAAAGATTGCCAGGCTTGCCCTTTAAAGTTCCTCAGTGGAGGTAGGTGTCAGAGTCTGATTTAAAGACAGGGAGATGATTCTTGGCATTAAAAAGCTGGAGAGGGCTTACAGTGCTAAAATTTTAGTAGTGTTATTTTATTAAAGAAAGGGGACCCCAGAAACATGTTCTTTCATCTTGTACAGAGTTGCAGTACTTACACTCAGAAGGAGGTACACATACTAAACAGTTCAACTTTTCAAACAAGGTACAAATTACTTTTAGTGCTTCCAACAGCGAAGATCACAAGACATAAGTATCAACGTATCAAAAAGATGTCTATCTTCCACTAATAAATATGTAGTGAATCATAGTGCTAGTTGAGCCATGTGGATCATAGAATCACAGCTGCAAGGCAAAACATCAAAGAACAGTCCACATGTGTGAGCTGACTTTGACAATTTTGGAAATACACAAATCAACCCCAGAACTGGCCGGCTGCCTTAGAACATTAAGAATTATTAGTTGTTATTATTAGTGTAACAACATGTTACATATTTGTTTCTGCAAATCTAGAAAATAAATACTTTAGCCAAAAAACCTTATTAGGCAAACGTAAATATTGCTGTGTGATATTTGTTGAAGTTGTTTAAACAGCTACTTTTGCCAACAGTTCTCAATACTATCCAATTTCCTTTTGTAATGCGGCCAATTAGGATGAGGGGGATTTATGTGTTGTCTCTCAGCACACAGACACACACACACGTACACACAGACGAAGACGCAGACACAGACACCTGAGACCGACACCGTTAAAACCGGTACTCTTCTGGAATTATAAATCTGTAAATTTCATAATATTGAGCTAAAATCTATTATACAGTTGTTTATCTTTAATATATAACCTCATAACACATGCACTGCACACACACACACACACACACACACACACAAAATCCCCGGAGCCATCGTGGCAGATAGCAGCTGGCATTGGCTTGTCGGCATGTGTATGCAGCAAAGAAGTGCAAAAAACAATCAGAGGGCATTGCTGGTGACCTCTCTGCATCTGCACTTCCATTGGACCATTAAACACACACAGCATCCACACTGCACTAGTTAGTGTGAAGCATTGGGCAAAAACACACACACACACTCGCATTTACCAAAAGAAAAGAAAAGCCTTGACTCCTACATAATCCACAAAAGTTGTACTATACTGTAAGATGCATTCTGGAAATATCTGCATAAGATTCAGTTGGTTTTTTTTGTTTTTTTGAATAGCTACCCATGATATGCTTAACCCAAACATAAATACTGTTGAATGTAACATTTTTGTAGTGTGGGTATTAATACAGGCGTGTTGGAATGAAAGCTCTCAGTATTATACAGAAATGTGCCAGCATATCTTTTCAAAATAATGTGATCAGAGAAATGTGTGTGGCCATCTTCTCACAGCTGGTAGGTTGTTATATTATACAGAAAGGCACATTTGTGTGGTGTGTGTTTGTGTTGAAACCACAAAGCTTTGCTCTGTGTGGTGAGACACACATCCTCAGAGACTCCTCTTCATCCTGCCTGGAAGCTTAGTTAGCTGCATAATCGCTTGTTTGCCTCTGAAGAAGAGAAAGGAGGTTTGTTAAGATACAATGGTTCTCATGGGGCAACATCCACACACACACACACACACACACATGGCACCGCATCCTTATTGTTTTCAGTATGACTCTGTTTCAATAAGTCACTGTAATTGATGCCCATCTTTCACTGAGACAAAGACTACTGCATCAATTCATCCATCCATCTGTCTGTCTAACTGTTGATCATTCATCCACTCACTCATTCACTTGTCTGTACATCTAGCCATCCACCCATCAATCCAGCCATCCATATGTCTGTATATCTATCTATATCCATCTTTAATCATATATCCAATAATGCATGTCTGTCCATTCATCCATTCATCCACCAGTCATTTATTCAATTCATCTATCATCCATCCATCCATCCATCCATCTAACCATTAATCATCCATCCATCCATCCATCTATTTATCTTATTAACAGTATGATGTGATGAGAGAAAAAGGCAGACTCCTCTGTCCTCCTTTGTCACCACTGTAATACATATGGGAGGGACTGTCATATAGATGTTATCTGTAAATGTCACATCTGTATTCCAGCCTGTTTTACGGAGGCATTTACAGTTCCCTCCTCTATGATTCATAGCTCACTTAAGGGAGGTTTTGGTCAAGAGAGTGCCATTACCCAAAGACGCGTGGGCTCCTTTCAGACCGTTCACTCTTGAATTGACATGAGAAATCAAACAAAGATCAAATGCAGATACATTTACATGGGTTGTTTGTGGACTCATTCTCTAGATATGTTTACATAACTAGAGAGCAGTTGCCTGTGTTCATATGGAACGCAGTATCTGGGCAGACCAATATGACATGCAGTGTTCCCCAAGGCCCACTCCTTGGGCCTCTTTCATTTAACACTGACATGAACCTTTGTGCCAAATAATGCAAAGCTTTGTCATCATGCAGTTATATCCCCATAGATTCTTTTTCCACAATAAACACACCAAAGATTGGATGGGACAAAATTTAAATTTAAATGAGGACACAAAACACAACTGCTTTTGATGGAAAAGGAGAGAAAGTTTTCACCTTGACTCTCTGTTATTAGAAACCAACATACATAAACTTTTGCTTTCTATCATCTGTAAACCAGTAAGAATCAGATGTTTCATATCCAGGTATAAGTTTAAAGAAAGTTTTCATCTCCAGAAAGTTGAACTATACTGTAACAGTCTCCCCAAAGGAACTCACAGTCATCTTCAGCTCATTGAGAAAGCTGCTACGAGGCCTAACACGGAATACATCACACCTATTCTCAGGTCCTTGCACTGGCTTCCCGTCTCTAAATCTCTCAGTTGTTTTAACCAAAACACATCTCCGACTGTCTAGTACATCTCAGATCTGCAGGGCTAACTGTTCCCAGGGTTCAAAGTAAACATGGAGAAGCAGCATTTAATTACAGATCCACAGAGCGGGGACACACTGCGAAAAGATATGAAGACTTGCCCCACTTTTGACTTCCTTTAAATCTAGATTAAAAAATGTATGTTCTTCGCTGCCTGTGACTGGAGTGAAACTTAAGTTTTCATTTTTATCCACCCTGTGCTTACATCCTGCAGTTCCTTCAATTCATTTTTGCATGCCCTTTAAAATGTTCTCTATCATTATATGCTTAATTTCATGATTAATGTTTTGAATTACCCTTTTGTGGGAAATGTGCTATATAAATAAACTTGCCTCATCTTGCCTTGTCATGCCTGGGTGTATTTGAGTGATTATATGTATACTGAGATTGGGATAACATTATTCATTTGTTCAATTTGCTCACCTGCTCATTCCTGTGCAGGGTCATGTAGGGGGCTGGAATGTATTTATACATGCAAAGGGTGAAAGGTGGGAAGTTGAGGGAAAACATGCACACAATATTGATATTGTTTGCATGATGAACATTAAGTTTCTTTCTTTTTGAGCTTAGATGTTTTCTTGAGCTCCCCAACGATTTTTATATTCTGTATTTTATTATGTTCTCAAATGCAGCGCATTTTGTATTTTACCTTATTTTTGGAGAGTTGAATCCTATACATATTAATCTTTTATCACACCAATGCTTCCTTGTAGAATATAAAACTCTCAGAAATTATATAGAGGTTAATTTATTCCTGAGAATGCAAAGAAGTTGACTTGTACTCTTGAAACATGACATTTCTAAGCTATAGGCTACTCATGTCTCTTTAAAAAAAATCTTTCAAGGTACTGTATATCTTGTGTGCAGAAGGACTATGTCATGTATTTACATACATACATGTTTGGCTATACTGAGGTACTGCTATGGAATCTGTATGGCTGTAATAAAATATGGTCTCTCAGGGCACAGGCTTTGCAGACTACAGTGCTCTGTATCCCAGTGTGCAGAATGAGGGAAGAATCTATTTCCTTGCTGTTTCTTGCTTGTAGGGACAGATTTGCGGTTAACAACATCTGAGCAGAATCCCAGAGCAGCAAGCTGTTCCACCTGCCAAGGGAATGTCAGCCCTACAACTACAGAGCTGCAGATAGACAGTGAAATAAGAAAACACACATACACATAAACTCACATTCAAACAGCATAGGGTAGGAGAATTTGTTTTGTTTTTTAAATAAACACCAATGCGTGAAGAGAATATTGTGAAAGGTCTCTATAAAGTGCCCACGTATTCATTTTCATTTTCACCTAAAAGAAAAAAAAACAACACTATAAAATAATAATTCAGTACCCTTTTGATCACAGCTATAAGCTGCAATAGATTGTCACAAAGGGCAGATCGCATGGCGCACAGAGTTCATGTACTGCTTGAAATTACTTGCCAGTCCTCCACTATGGTCTGAATTGGCTTGTGCTTGTGTTCTAAACAAAGGCTTGTTTCTCCTCTGGAATAATGAAGTCGCCATCTGCAGGGAAGGTGTGTGTGTCTGTGTCTGTGTATGTGTGTGTGTGTGTGGTGTCGTGTCTGTGTGTGTGGGAGAGAGAGTGGGTGTATTATGGTGTGCTGCAGCTGTGCATGTGAGAGGGGGGGGGGGGGGGGGGGGGGGGTGTGGATGGGAGGGGGGGGGGGGGGGCGGGGGGGGGCTCGCGTGGGGGGGGGGGGAGGGGGAGGGGGGCGGCCGCGCGGGGGGGGGGGCGGGGGGGGGGGGGATGGGGCAGGGGGGGGGGGAGGCGGGGCGGTGGGGAGGGGTGGTTTATAAACACATTTCCAACGGTAAAGAAAGGTTGTCAATCCCTCTCTTTTCTTCCCTCACCTTCACAGCTCATTTACTCCTTCCACAGGAATCAAATAACAGTACAAGTCACCCATAAGAAAAGCTTCAGAGTTTCCTCTCCTCTCTGATAAGAATCGGGCCTCACCTTTTGGGCAGGAACGTTTGGAGAAGGTGAGGCAATTACTCTTTGAGGCAAAAGGCTTTTATCGGACTCACAATGGCATTTTTTTTTTTTTTTTTGCTGTTTGATATGTTACACACAGAACATCCATAACTGCCAAATTCCACATCCCTCTTAAATGTTCTGACATCACAAATACCATGAATTATACATGTAAGTTTGCATGTCAAATGATGTTCACACAAGCTCTAATCTCTGGCCTATAGGTTACTCAGTAACTAACCAGGAAGTGTGTTTTATGGGGAATGATATATGATGCTGCTACCATGGGCTTTACTTGATTAATGACTGGGAATGAACTGCATGTTTTGTTTGTACAGCAGTGATCACAGCTGTTTCGACACTGAACAAAGGGTTAAAGCTTTACTAAGCAATTTTCTTATGTACAAATACACAGATTGCATGAGACTTAACTACAAAGTGAAACTGTGGTAGCAAATGCCCATTCCTACTAAACAAATCCACTTAGATTCACCTTATTTGACCAAATTGTTTTCGTGTGTTGGGTATATCCAGCTTTAGTATGGTCCAGGATATTAAAATGTGTGTTTTTCCTGTTAATCTCACAGGTAGGTTGAGTTATTATTCGTCCCTTTAGCTGTATTATTAAAGTAGGAGCTCTTAGCCTATTTTAAATGTGATAATGCTAGTAGGAGGTGTTAATTCACAGCAAGAAAAATAAACACATGGTCAAAGTGTGTCTTCCAAATGAAAGAAAATGTTATATTTTGTGTTTATTTAGAATGTATTTCCATTATTTTTAATGAGCAGGTAACATTCCTTGATTATTATGGCTTCGCTAATCTGAAGAAATGCAGTGCTCTTTTAAATGTGAATTACAGTATTCTCCATACATATAAATGGGTTAAAACAGCACTTCAAGTTTGACTTATATACAATTACGAATATGTAATAATAATTGATGGGCTGGAATAAGAGATTTATGATTTCTGGTTATATATAATTGGAAGATTATAAAGCCACAGTTAGGATTTTAAACATTTCTAATGCATTTATTTATTTATTTATTCCCTCTTTAGCTCTTATGGTGTGTTTACTGTTGATTTAAGGAGTCACATGACCACATATTTTATACAACACTGAAGCTTTTATGCAGCATCATTCATCCACGGATGCTGTACTTAGGGAGTAGTTATACGAGTTAAAGGTGCCCTGTGGAGTTTTCTTGCAAAAAAACAAAATATATGTTTACACTGGATATAACTCAGCAAAATGCATTGTGTGTATCCTTGAGCTGTAACAAATGTGTTCAATAAATTTCCTTCCTCATAAAACATTCAGAAAGTATTTTAAATCCAGTGTTTTGTTTTTTAATCCATGTTTACTTGCTAGAACTCTTCTTCTTCACTTTCTTTGTTGGCGTGTCGCTACATTTCTTAGCATATTACCACCACCTGTAGATCAGTGGAATAGCGTACTACTGTTGGCAGAAATTATTGCATCATCTGCGTGTGTGAAAAACAAAATTGGGACCCACTCATAAAATTAGTTCCATAGTGCAACAAGAGATCGGAAACTCAGGGAACGTTTAAAGAAACTGTCTATAGAATGTAAATAAAGATGGACGTAGCCTTTGTGACATCACCCATATGGTTACTGAAGAGCAGTTTTGAAGCTCAGAGTGCGCTGCACCACTGTCACCATCTTGGCAGTGCTTGACACCACCTAACTCCCGGCTAAGAGAAGAAGCTAGTACAAATAGAACTGAACTCATCAATTTTAGATCAGTTATCTTCTGTCACAGTTGCAAATCACACATGTAATCCACCTCATAGAGTCCAAACTGGCAACATCTTTCATGTCAAAGAGCATTGCTGTTGGGCTGTTACTTGTGTACAACATCCTAAAAATAGTTAAATATACTAGATTCACTAAAACAGTAATTGTAGTATGTAAACATAATATGATGGATATATATAATCCTACAGAAAATTAAAACACACAATAAATAGACAATGAAATAATATAACAGCCTTGCAATAATACTGCTACTTGGACTATTGTTTTTGAATAGTATTAGTATTATATTACATGTATTGTTATTGTGTCCAGCCCCTCTATAGCGCAAGTGTGTACTTCATATTGCTGCACTGCATGATTGATATGAAGTACATGACAAATTAGATGGAATTTTTAAGTACACATGTTCAGTGGATAAATCCAAGAGAAGTGCTTGAAAGTGCACACTCCATTCACACACACACACTTTGTGTTGGCCAGGTCCGTTTAATAGGAAAAACATTTAGAGCCACTCTGTTAATAAAGGCTTTATCTGGAACATCAACCCTGAAGTGCTTCCATTAATCCCTTAACTGTGAAATGTTTAGTGTTATTCAGTCCTTGTAATAGCATTCACTTATTGTATTACATGACTTAAAAAGGTGTTCTATCACTAAAAGAAGGCTGCGTTCAAATAATTTAAAACAACTGAGCTTCATTCATAAGTATTATCATTACAAGTAATGCACTTGTCATGGCATAAGAGTGTTGTTATTTATACACTTTAGTGTTATAACAACCACACAGCCACGAAAGAAAATAGTTAGCATCACAATTCATCCAAGGCAGACCTCTGAACTAGACTCCTCTGTGGACAGTACAGAGTTGGTGTACTCCGTCTCTATGCAGTCTGAGTGCTGCACACAGCCCACTCTGTCTATCAAACTGAGCACACAGATTTATCTCTGACAAATAAATTGGGAACTGTAATGATGGACTCTGACTTAGTCATGACTTGTAGCCTGCCTTCCCCACTCATCGGCCACCAATTGGCCTATCTGTCAGTCATTCGGCCCCATGATTTTCGTGTGCCTCAGATTATGTATCGTTTATCATCTCAGCTCATCCAACCCCTGCAGCTGTCTATCATTTAACATAATCATCTCTCTCTTCCCCTTGGAAATTTGCCTCTTTTGTGGCTCCCTTATGGATAATTTTTCCTGTCATAGGCAAACTATAAAACCTGCCGCTCCCGTTTCTCCCTCTTCCACGCTCTCCTTCTCTTTTCCTCATCTTCCCTCCCTTGCTCCCTGCCCTGGATTTAAACCTAATGAGTCCTTTACATTTCCCCCTTTGCCTCCAATAACATTCAGGACTGTTCCAGCTCAAGAATGGCATATCAAATGGGCAATTTATGAACTGTATCCACAGGAAGCCATTGGCGCCACAATACAGTAGCATATGCCCTAACAGAGGCCAATTCAAAACAGGCAAAAACACTTATCAAAATGCCATTATCCATCATGTGCTGTGAAAAGTCATTTGAAATCATATACCTGCATAACAAAAGATATTTTCAAGCTTTATCATTTCCATAAAAGGTGGCAATGTCAAACCATACAAATCCAAAAGGTGGTTTCATCCTGATGTCACTTGCACTCCTAAATCGCCATGTAGGCTACTGTATAAAAGTGAACTCATTTTCATGGGGTCTTCGCAGACAGATCAATGTGACCTGCGATATCCTCCCAGTGTCGTAAATACTCCCAGACTACAGTCTAAGGTGACAGTTCCTTTTCAACTGAGTCCTTGACCTGTGTCAGACACGATCGACCATTAATGGAATAGTGTTGCTGCGCGTCCAGCAACCCGTGTGGACGATCCACCTTGAGATCAGGGTCCCGGCTGAGTGTGTGATGCGGGTCACTAGATGAAAATAAGTGAAACCGGTGGTTAGGTGGCTGATTTACGTAGTCAATTTACTTGCTAATAAATAAGGCGAGAGCCTCCCAGGAAATAGAGCTAAAATATTTTTTGTGCGAAAACACTACTTATCATTAAAGTGACTACTCTATAATCTCTGGTGTGTTCAGCATTTATCATAGTCAACACTTGCACATTGCTGCTGGAAGTAGGGAGGGGGACCTATGGGAATCACTTCAATATCATCTTCAAAAAGAAAAAAAAAGAAAAATGGTGCTTAAATCTTCTCTGCAACTCATGTTCGGTGTTCAGTGTTCAGTGTTTGTAACACGGTTTAGTATGTAGCCACTTTAATTTCCGAGTGCATGAGAAATGATACAGTGTGCACTGTAAAATTAGAATTTTACTCACCAGCCTTGTTAAAGCCAACTCCTCATTACTTGGATTGCATTACTCAGCCAGTAATGTAGGCTGCAGGAGATTTATCTTATAATAACAAAAATACATTCACTTAAATAACATTGTTCAGCTTCACAAGGTGACAAACCTGAATTCATTGTCATGTCTGCTGCACAAAATCTCACCTGAAACGACCTTTTTACTAAAAGGTTGACTGATTTTCATGGTTCTTTGCAGTCAGATCAACGTCGTCTAGTTTGACTGTGAAAGCATTAATGACACATTATTGGCAGCATCAATGTTGCTGATACAGACATCAGCAAAGGCCAAGTGTAATGAACAAAAAAAAAAAGCAAGGCTAATTAAAAATAATGAGCTGTGTGGGCTGCCTCCATTGTAGCCTTGTAAACCATCATCAGACACTACAGCCTAGCAATACCTTAAAGCTAATTATTAGCTTATATTAACAATTGATCAAAAATAACTATATGTAACATGATTCATGTTGTTAGTGATGTTCCCTCAAAGCCCTAAAACACCAACTACATGCTAACTGTTCAGCACCAAAGAGTGTGGCCTACAGACAACGTTAACGACTAGCTGGTGAAAATAACGGAGCATTTAGCAGCTAAAGAGGCAGATATTTCCCTCAGGAGTTGGTGGAGAGTAAATAAAGAGCTAAAAGAAGAGGGAAAATAGGACTTACATTAATTCAGACGAACGAAACATGACTGCAGATGCGATATTATAAGGTTACACTGTATCTGTTTGATGCAGCTTGTTAAGGTTGATCCCAAGCGATCACAAAAAAAAAAAAAAGAAAAAGAAAAAAAAATCATCTAATGCTGGTTTAAAAGTGACTTTGCTATGACCACGATCTTTCCCTGACCTTAACTAACTCTTTCAGTTGTTCATTCACCTGAACCACATCCCATTTCATTTCTGGTCTAAACAGAATATGAGATTCATCAAGTATAATTTACAGTAGGGAGACATGGAAAATGTACTGTGAGAGTGAGGGAAAGCATGTTTGTGTTTCTATTTTATCCTCAGAAGAAATATTAACTTTTGTATTCCTCATCTCCTCCTCTCTCTCTTCTCCTCCCCGGCCTGTCATGTGTAATAAATGTATGACCTAATGGGCTGCTGTGGTGAAACTTGAAAACTGAACCACCGCAGAGCGTCTCTGGCATCAGCCCAGTCTCAGAGAAAATTTCCTCGCTGCCAGCCAGCGACTACTTGAATCAAGTTGAGACAGAGCAGGCTGATATTAGGGATGAGGGGGCGCAGAGAGCCTCTTCTATGTGATCTTCATATCTCATCTCTGATGGAAAAAAAAAATAAAAAAAAAAGTGAGTGCGTGGGTGTGAGTACATGCAAATGGTTTGGGGAGGGGCAGACAGGCAGACGAACAGACAGATTGAATTGTGAAATATTCCTGAAGACAGCGAAGCAAAGATGTAATGAGGAATGAAGGCCGTGTTGATCGAAAATATTCAGAGAAGTAGAAGAAAGAAAATGGATTTCTAATTTTAGAAGGTCTCACATTCAATCAGTTCTGTGTCACAGACTCCACATACAAAGCACACACATGTTTGATTGAGTGGCTATCATCTCAAAGAATACATCGCTCCTCCTGATCTATTGAACATCAGTGACACGCAGCAGCTCCCGGATCTCAGAGTTGAACACAGTTTAATTAGAGACTAAAACTTAGTTGTTCTTCATTTAGGGATTTTCTTTCTTCGTTTTCCTTAATAATGCAGAAGAACAGCTGGGCAGAATATAGGCTGCACATTCATTTGAACTCAAGGAGCTGTAAGTACTGTAGAAGATAAAAAATGACTCTTCAGTAAAGTGGGATTGTCATTACTCCTGACTCAATTAACACTCATTACAGATGGATAATTTGTGCATAGAACATTGTGATTGGGATGCCCTCATTCACTGACACTTCCCCAAGACTCACTCGACCTCTTGACTCATTGTGCAAATCTTCTGCGAGTGTCCCTCCTTAAATCAACTTAGATATTCAGCAGCTCGTCCAGTCTCATTAGATTTGATCATCGCGATATCCACACAAAAGTAAATAATTGATTTTAAAAGGAATTGTTGGGATCAACAGATCTGATTTCAGCAGTGAATTAAATCCACAAACTGTTAGACCTTTTGTTTGACATGTGAATTTGTGACACTGAAAACAGCGACCTGTCGGTGTCGGAATGTTGCAGCTCCGCACGCCACACCTCACGATTATTTATGTTCAGTGCCGGTGTTCATCGCCAACGCAGGAAGCAGTGCGCCCACAGTGTAGCATGGTGGAAAGTAAAGGTCTGGAGATCGGAGTGGTGCATAGACATAGAGTGTGGCTGATTTCCATGCAGGAGTTGCTTCCCATCACAGACCTGCAATTATTATTTTCCTGTTTATTAACTATAGCAGCGTGTTTCCCTAACCTACCTAACCGTCACAGTACTTGTACAATTGTTTATGTTAAAAATCATTGTTATCTATTCTAATTTGGGGTTTTAAAAAACAATAAATATATCAATACATATACGTATATATATATATATCGTAAGTAAACTTACTTAAACTGCAACAATTCCTGCAGCCTTTCACAAAAATTGCATAGTTTTTATATTATCACAATGAATATGCTCATCCAAGCTACGGGCTGCATGCACAGGGGCTTGAACTTCAAAAAAGATACATAAGAAAAACTGAAAAACCACAGTCTCTCCAATGTTACATAACAGCTGGCCAACATTACTGCACAATCCACATGTTATGTCGCTAAATTAGTGACAGCACCAGCTTTCACAGGCACGAACAAGTTAATGTTGCTCTGCCATATGCTGATGCCACTGCAGAACTACATACTGTTCTAGGCTGGTGAGATGGTAAGGTTGGACTCCTCAATTATCGGAGGCCTTGTGCTCATCAGTAGATCTATACTATGATCATTACCTGCAAAAAGTTCTGCGGTTTAAATCAGCAGCTTAGTTCATAGTAACTGCGGCAGAGTGAAACTCAGATGCATATGAACCTCAGATCAATAAAATCAATTCCAATTTCATCACACATCGCCCAGCAAAAACTGCAAGGTCAGTTTTAAGAATGTCTATGTAAATAAAAGAAAATAGATTGAAGGGGAACAGTAAAGTTTCACGGATAACAGTTAAAACTTTAAAGAGTTACCAACTGGGAATATTTGCAGTGTCAGACTTTGTGGTGCAAGGACCCTTGACTGCAGTGAGATAAGGTATTATCTGGCTCTCTTGTTCACTGTAACTCCCCTCTTTGCTCTTCTTTTTCATTTATTTCCTTCAGTCTGTCAAAGCACTGGTATTTTGTGCTTCCTACTCTGTTGTTCACTCTAGCATCCAGCTCATAAAAAAACTGGTTAGAAATCAGCCGCTGTCCTGACTCCCTTACAGATAGCCGGCTGTTTCCTGCCCTGAATTTTACCTGTGAAGTTTTTACCGTTGGTTAAATGTCAACTTCACAAGCACTTTTTCCCCACGTTATGACCACTGTTGTCCACATTTTTTTTCTGCACTTATTTCGACACAATAAAAGTTGTTTTTTTTTCTAAATCTGAATCAAACATGGGCAAATATACTGTAGTGTATAACTTGCAATGGATGTTACCATAGAGTAGAGTAATTTACAGTAGAGCACACACCCACCGACTAGCTAAACCATAACACACAAAATATATATTCACTGTGATATACGAATATGCAGTGTATTAAAATGTGATGTCACTGCTCTCAGCCATGTCCCATGCCCCGCCCACTTAGACCTACCAGCCAACATTGCAGGATTTGGGTTTTTCCTGAGTGTTTACCTGAAATCTGTTATATTTTCATTTGATTACACAGAAAACAGTCAGCCAATCAGAGGAGAGGCTTAGAGCCTCTCTTCTGATTGGTTCACCAACCTATTGTTGCTAGAGCTCCAGAGAGAAGCCTGAGAGAGGAGATGTAACACTATATTAAGATGGTTTTTGGTTCTTAAAACAACAAATATATGTTCTTATGGATCAACACTTCAAATGTACCACAGGAAAAGTCTAAAATATGTGACCTTTAAAAAAAAAAAGAAAGATTCTCTCAAAATGCCATTTCATAGTGACTGTAAAATGCTCGGCTCAATCTAACACAACCAAAACTCATCCTCTGACATCATCCTTCCTGTTTATTATGCCTCGGATGTTGCACGTTGACACCGACTGTGTAATGTATTCACGTCTGAAAGACAAAAAGGGGCCTTCTGTCTTTATGGTATTAGAAAAACACTGAGCTGATTACAGTGTAGATCAAATATGGCTGGTGGATACACTCTGACCATATTCAGTTGAGTAATGATCCTCAAAAAGGCCAAGCTTAAAGCGCAGCAGTATTGATGAACAGCTGCTCATGATATAAATCTTGTTTTGAGAGCAAGTAAAATGCAGAGCAATGCTGTGGAGACTCTGAAGGTAACTACCTGCATATGTTAAAGGTGCCCTGTGGAGTTTTTTTTTTTTAAATAACAAACAAAAGTTAACATTCAGAGACTGGTGTGTATCATCAAGGTCTAACAACCATGTTGAATGCATTTCCTTTCTGATGAAACATTTGCAGAGGCGATTTCTTGTAATATTTAAAATTGTGCATTGTGTACATGAGTGTTTTCCTCTCTGAGCCTCGGGTCAGAATAATAAAGAGTGACATAATTACTTAAACCTCTCAATAAAAGCACACAGTGTGCTAGGTTGCTCACAGGGGCAACGGCCTGTATGTCCTGAACCCAGAGTGAATGATCAATTCAGCTGTTGGAAAGTTGGCATTGAGTATGTTTTGAGAGAGGGATTGATACCAAATGCTTTTGGTGACATCTTTGGACTCCAAAACATCAGCTGTAGTATCAGGAGCCCTGGTGGAAACTGGCTCATAATAAGCTGTTACTTTAGTATTAACACTGGCAAGAATTTCTTGGAATAGCTCAAAGTTTTTCTCTGTGGGAACTTTCTCCATCATCATTAGCCTCCACAGCAGAGGGCTACGACTGCAATGAAAATAGAGACTCACAGACGACATGAAAAGAAATATGATAAAATGAGCGTAATTAAATCCACATTTGGATGGCTTGAAAGCGTTTGAGGCAGTGTAGAAAGAAAGAAAAGAGCATGATTGATAGAAATGTGTTATTGCAAATACAAAAGTGAGTGACAGATGGATTGAAGCATCACCCATTTAGGAAAAAAAAAAAAAAAAAAAAGTTCAGCAATTCATTGAGATGTGTGCATAAATTAGACATGGCTAACAAACACCAATCCCAATGTTTTGAAACCTTTATATCTTTTAGAAATGGAATATTGTACATTCCATTGTGATTCAAATACATTTAAATTCAAATACAAAAGGGGAGAGATAATATTATTCCACCACTATCTGTTATCACTGGAGAACAGCCCACATCTTTGAATATGGACACAATAAGCGCTGAATAACTGGCTTATTTTATTTAGAACAACTGATTGGTTCTGCTGGATTTGTCAGTGTGTGTAGGCTCTAGATATTTTAAAGACGAGAGGAATTTAATTATGTATTTGACAATGCATCGGACCTGTAACTATTGACAATGGTAAAGGCAATCAAATATTTTTTTTTAGAAATTTTTAAAAAATGAATATATTGACAAACTTAAGAAAACAGACTTCATCATTGTTCAGAGTTCCCACTCCGACTGTGGGAACTCTGAACAGCTGCCTAAATATTACTCTCCGAGCAGGGTCAGTGTTCCTGTGCTCAGGCACTGGCCGACTGTTTTCACTGATTTCCTCTCACTTTGGCAGCGGAGAGTTCCTGAGAGGCATTTTGGCCACGAGTTGTGTTATAGAGCAGAAAGTGTCATGGGACAGCAATCATCATCTACATGTGATGTGAAACCCAAAACAGTACAATAGTACATGCTAAAGTAACAGTTTAAAGGCACAGTATGTAACTTCTATCACTACTGGTCTCTCAATCAAAACAACAACAAAAGACAGCGTTGGGTGACGTCGTGAAATAGCGAGGGATCATGGGAGTTGTCATCATCGCCACCATTGCCATATGCTTTTCCCAGTTTTGATTCCTTCAGTGTCAGTCGTTGAGGAAATCAAACAGACCAGGTGATTATAACCATTAAAAACACTGAATAAAGCAGTTTCATATTTAAAGTCAGTGTTTCGCAGACGCTGTAGAGCGGACACGAGACGTCAGGGAGGGTTTGGGAGCTGAGATTGCTGCTAACCTTTGTTTTGATTGTTTCTCTGACAACTTATGAACCAGACGTTCAGGAGGTTTTTTCTTTTTTTTTTTTTTTTTTTTTTTTTTTTTTTTTAAATCAGCAGCTGAATTCTCTGCACTGAATAAAGCAGTTTCATGTTAAAAATCAGTGATTCACCTGAGTTGAGCTGCCAAACATTTGCTCGGCATTTTTCTCTGATAAAAGTCCATTTTGAGCTTCTGGCAGAAAACCACAATGCCAACACATGCACACAGTGGATATGACACCATTGACAGGCTTTGAGATAATGTAAGAACACAACTCAAAATATAGATAACATGTCTAGTTATTTTTAGACATTTTAATGTGGAAAAGTTACATATTACAAATGTATGCACATTTTAAAATCAATCTGAAACGTGAAACCCATGAAAGAGAGTCAACTAACCCTAGTTTGATACAGGGCAAACTCCACACTGAGCTGTTGGCATGAGAAATGCCCACCCAGAGAGGCTCCACTGTTCGCTTACACAGAGAGCAAAAGGAAACGCAGCTCAACTTTAAAGAGAGAAAGATGAAACATGATTAAATACTTCTCAAACAGTGGACGTCTCACTCATAGCTCTTTAACTTAAGTGTACAGCTGTGTTCAAATAAGCCAAAATGGCATCTCCTTTTTTTCAGGGGTATAGTTGTCGGTTGTCGGTCAGGACCGGAGGGTTTCTTTTACTCAGTACACTTTCAGTCCTTATCAGCTTCCCGCTCAGTGCTGAGAGCTGACCTTCAGACATTATCTTTCCCCACTCTGTTCTCATCAAAGGGAGAAATGATAAGAACTGACTGTGCAGTGATAGAAACCTTCCACTGCGAGTCCCTCTCCATGTGCTCGCCTCTCACAGCCCGCAGACTGGCCGGCTCTGTTCTGGGGACTCCCCCAGCAAGAGATTTACTGCATCACTGGTCATCATGGGAGTAATGGGAGGAAGGGAGCGGGGAGGGCATCATTCATAGCACCAGATCAAAAATGAGACACGACCTTGAGGTCAAACACACAGGGAGACAGACAAGGTTCAGCAGGCTGAGGTAATACAGACAGAACAAAACATTTCAACCGAAAATCTTTTGCATAACTTCAAATCATAATGTCAAATAGGAGCAATAGGGGTGCTATTGTTTAAGCAGTAACCTCAACTCAGCTCTTACTGCCACCCTGTCACAAGCAAAAATTTGTCTCGTCCAAAGAGAGTAACAAATAATTATGACCAAGGGCGTTCCTGAATTTTTGGTGTGAGGCCACGGCTGTGAGGTGGCATTACACACCCATCTGGTTGCAGCACCTGGTGTTGGTATGTTCTGTTCGAGTGGGATGCAATTAATGTAACCTACAAAGGCAGGATTTGTTTGTGCTCATTGGTTGGCCCACCTGCAGCTGCTTTTGGCAGGAGACTATTCTGAGAGTGGCAGTCAGGGGAGATGGCTCCTTCTCCATGTGTTAATTAACAAGGAGGTGACTCTAGGGCGTTTTTTTGGCTGCGTTTGTGCTGTGGAGGTGTGTGTGTGTGTGTGCGTGTGTGTGTGTGTGTGGAGGGTGGAGGGTGGGGGGTGGAGGGTTGTTAGCAGAATTCATCCAGCTCTATCCAATAAATGTACTCTCATGTCAACTCGTGCAGGGAAACTGTTTAAAAAGGGCTGTCTCTTAGTTCACCAGTTTGAAAATGCATATGAACTATATGTTAATTAAACAAGCAGATATTACAGTGGTGTTGACAAGAAAGCCTCATATACACTGAGCCACTGTGTGCCACTTAAAAAAAAAACCAACCTTATTTTAGATTAGCCATTGGTGCCAGCCTAACAATCTACATTTGTTAACAGCCTGGCGTCTTAAACAAAACTCATTAATTCCTTTGTGTATTTGAAAAGATAATGAACACAGAGATAACTTGAGCTGCGGTGTCCAAACTGGGAATAAACACTCTCATGCTGCACATTTTAAAGCATTGGAAGCCAGTGGAGGAACTTGCAAGATTTAAAAGCATGAAATGTCCTTCTTGACATTGAGAGCAGGAGTTTGACAAAATAATTCTAACTCAAGGTGCACTTGCTAGGTTATAAAGTTTATTTTTTAAATCCATAAATGACATTATTACTTATTTTTGCCTGTGCAGCAGGAATAGCAGCAGTAGGTGGGACCACTGCAGAGTAGGTTCTTTGAAAACCCAGGGTTTATCCTTTCTTCCACTGTTTTTTTTTTCTTGGATAGATGTCAGTAGAACGGCAGGAGGAGAAGAGAGGGGAGAGAGAGTGGTATGGACATGCAACAAAAGGTCTCCAGGCTGGGTTGGAAGCAGGGACGGTGTGGTAGCCGATGGGGTAACGTGCCCCAACCTC
This sequence comes from Seriola dumerili, assembly GCF_002260705.1. NCBI lineage: Eukaryota > Metazoa > Chordata > Actinopteri > Carangiformes > Carangidae > Seriola > Seriola dumerili. The sequence goes on from NW_019174290.1 coordinate 3,608,664, forward strand.
CCACACTTTCATTCCTGATGGTGGTATACCATCACTAAAAGGTTCCCTCAGCTGGAATCACTCCTTATTTAACAACTTTATCATGTAACACTATTAATTTGTAGTTTACAATACAGACAATTATGCCATAAATATTCACTGCAATATCAATACCATCTTGTTACCCTGTAAATATATTATTATGCTCTGTAACTGTTAAATAGGCAGTCAATAATTATACATACAATTATGTATGCCCTTATTTAGTAAAGTCGTTCCCCTGTCTTCACATATTTGTCCTGGCATGCGTACAGTTTTTTTGAAACCCCAAATGTACATAATAATTACACTGAAATTAGTGGGTTGTAATCAAAAGTGTTACAGAGGAAGTGGCAGAATATGAAACATTTGAGTTGTGACTGCGCAAATATTTGCTCTGAAGTCTATTCACAATACACAAAAAATTTTGATACGCACTGGAGATTTCAAGTCGTTCACCATCTCAGTGTAAGCACCATTGCGGTGGGTACCCTGCAATGTGGTGCATCTGTTAATTTCCCTCCAAGACCTGTCTGTGTGTTCGGATCCCTGCAGTGTAGGACCGGTGAGTGGGAGCTGTGGAGAGGAGGCAGGAGTGGGCTGCTGGCGCAGAACGACAGCCCCACTGATTTATACCCTTGTGGGCCATTTTCTGAGAAATTTGTACTGTACTTAACACAGATGACTCACATTCCACTCCAGTATGTTTTTATGCTCGATACCAAGAGAGCCTTTCGTAGCTGTACTGTACATCTTTGTTGCAATAGCGCAGAACTGTCAGGTTTATTGCAGTATCAACAAATCTAACGTTCACTCTGGGTGGACGTATGTCACAGCAAAAGTTCAGCATGAAGTTTGAAAGTTCTCTGTAGCTACAGACACTGATTTCAACCAAATTCAACTAGTTTTGTCTTGTAATTTGTGAAACATTGTTTTTTTGGGTTGTTGGTTTCTTCTTGTTGAATTCTGACATTGACGTCGACACAATGACATTGACTTTCACTGAATAAATGTTACCACTGTATTACGTGTCTGAGCACTATTTTCCTCCAACAGTTCCTTCAAAAGCGACATCAACAAAACAAAAGACAACAACAGAAGACAATTATTTATTAATACCTACTTATCAGCTGCCGCATACATTCCTTCAGCATCGGTGAGTAAAATACAAATTAATGTTTGCTTTGTTTAAGAGACGGCAAGGTTGGAAATACTACATTACTGCACAGCAAATTGAGGCAGTGAGCACTGTGTGAAGTGAGATAATTATTAATGCATTAGCGATGGGCTTTTGCATGCTCTGAATACCTTAAATGGGCATTGGATGTGTCAGACTTAAGCAGACGTATTCGTTGTTTTGCTGGAACAATTACCCCCTAAAAGGCCTCTCCAACTAAACCATGCAATATTCATCATAGTTTTCTGGCCAGCGGCCCTTTGAGATTGCTTGTTTTGTGTCCATGCACAGGGATACTACAAATTATGAAGCAAGGACATCATTATTGGAACGGTGGCATGTCTAGACTTATTTATGCCTGAAAGAATCCATAGAGTGGTACTGCCCTCAGTGTTTTCAGTATGCAATAACTCCTTTTCTCTCGCTCCTTTGAAAGTGAGGATAAACAGCAAAGGAAAGTCAGTGTGTGTGTGTGTGATAAATGGAAGTTACTGAAAGTAAGCTTGATGTTGACTCACCCTGTGCTTCACACAGCAGGTTTCCACAGGATCCCTGTGGCTTTCAGGTGTGCGAGTTAAACAGTTCTGCTTATTCGTACAAATTCTTACTTTCATGAATCACACACACTGAAGCGTTACTTTAGATTGAAGCCATATAGATCCACATGCGCTATACCCACACCCTCTTCACTGCACTCTGCGCTTGTTGTGTATTTACTGTTGGTGTGCCCTAAAAGCACCACTAGCAGTCTTTTCTTAAACTGAAAGGAGAGTGAAAGCTCTGGTGGGTGGAGGCCAGCAAAGGTAGACATATACACCAAAACTTTTACATGAGCAGAGTTTGAATCTGTCAGGAAAAGTGAAAGGTGTTGTAAGGGCCATTGCGTAGGTTACATTTTGAATTAAAAAAGTGAAACTAAGGCAGTATTAGTATGACCAAGATGTTTCAATGAATTACATATGTAGAGTGTTGTAGGATATTGAGAAAACATAATTTCAATCTGTTACTTAAACCTGCAATGGCAGATTTTTTGGGGAAACGCAGAGGCAGTATAAACAAGCTATAAATACAACAATGACATATTAACATCTTTTATGTTGATATGGCGAACAAGTAAGCAAACAGTTGCCTCTTTCCACATCCAACAGATACAGAGCAACATCATCGTTACTTTTCTGGCCCTTTAACCTCTGTTTTTGGTCTCCACCAACTCCTGAGGGGGAAATGTGGCTCTATAGCTAATAAATGCTTCACTTTGTACATATTAACTTAAATGGTTTGAGCAAGATCATGTTGCCTTTTGTTTCTTTTAAAGTCACATGACATGAACATAAAATGTAAAGTTACATTTCTGTCCACTCAAATGAAAGCTTTCATGTACGGGCATGTTTCCACTACATCATTTGATGCATTTTCATCCTGGAAATGCATGTAATTGTGTTGAATACCTACACAAAGGTCATTGTGTTTCTAGAAATTACATGGTGTTGGAGAAAATTAAATCACAACAGGTAAGTGAACGGCCAAAACTGGTGTATTTTCTGCCCTGCAGTCAGATGTATTTAATGGAAAAGAATTCAAAGGAAAGAAAAGAAGCTCTTATTTGCTTTGATAACAAACTGCTGCAAGTCCTGTTTGTTAATATGTCTTTTTTCTGTAACTCTATTATCTCGGTCGGATATATTTTAGCGGTGGCCAATTTATGATTTTTAGCATTTAAAATTAAGAACCCAGCGTCTACAGAACAGATAGAAAATTTGATTTCATCCACAGAGAATAAATACACAGGTGTTAAATAAACATGGATTGCAGAAAGGCTTGTTGGTGATGAATGATGATAGCTGAATGTAGATAGTTCAGCAAAACCCTTTGATAGATAATCAGGAAGACATGTGCAGCCCCACTCCCAGCCTTCAGACCATTAGATCACTCTCACGGATCACTGCTTAAAGAACTGTCACCTTACACAGGAGCCGCTATAGAGTTTTGAGGGCCCTTTGCAAGATATTGTTCGAGCTTCCTTTGTGAAGCAGTTTCTCTAGTCATTTTCTACAGAGCAAACTGAATCTGTTTTCGCAGTGGATGTTGAGCAGGACTTTCTGCCGCAAAGGCTGTTCTACCATAAATTTGATCCTATAATGAGATTTTCAGTCATGCTAGCGGCAGGGATGGCAACGTTGGACCAATGTTTGGTTTCAGATTTAAGTATCTAAACAACTACTGGACAGGTCACAATGAAATTTTGTGCAGTCATTGCCCAGTGATCCTCTGACTTTTCTTCTAGTACGACTATGATGTTGACATTTGTGGTTTTGAGTGAAATGCCTTTTCCTTGAAATATGCTCTAGGCTTATACATACATCATTCGTGTTATTTCTGCATGAACTGCAATAGCTTTATTGATCCCCTGACTTTCCATCATCACCATCAGGTCAAAATTTTATTCAGTCCAACACTTTGGTTTATAATCAATACCTGCTAAACTAATGATAATCCAATCAGTTAGTGCAAATTAGCATGCTAACATGCTAAACCAAGATGGTTAATATGGTAAACATTATGCCTGCCAAATCACTGTGTTAGCATTATCATTGAGAGCATGTTAGCATACTTGCGTTATAGTAATTTTTTCCATGTTTCCTGTCCCAGGTCAGAGAGAGGAGGATAGAGCCCATCCCAGGGTCTTCAACTGGCGGCCCATGGGACACATGTGGTCAGCAACCAGAGCCACTTGGTCCAGGGATAATGCCAGACTGATTTTATTGATCGCTACTTTTAATCACTTTTTAGATGATTGAATTAAGTGAAAAGATATTTTCATGTCGTACATTACAGATGAGACAAAATTCATCAATGATCTTGTAACAATCTCACCATGAGAAAATTGTGCCATGGATGGCAGCCAGTGTGTAGCTCCTGTTCTTTGTGTCTTTCACCAAGACACATGTTTTGTATGCTTGCATGCTTGGGTAATAAAAACAGACTCTGATAAGGACAAATCAGTAGGTGGAATTTGCCCAGGAGTCAAGGATGCAGATGTTAAGATTTCCTTGTTTTTTTTTTCCTTTATCACTTTACGGATTAAAGATGGTTTGATTAAAAGCTGAGGTCTTAATTTCATTCTTGACCTCAGAAAGGGTTAAAGCAGTTAATGCAAACACTTTCACCATTGGGTGAATTATTTGTCCTATAAGTATAATTCTGCCCTTCAGTTACAAAGGAGCAGTTGCCAACATCTCACAGTCCAATCAATTGCCACTGTACTGTTGCTGGAGAATGATATAGCTGCTGGTGGGCTGATAGCTAGCGAACAATCTCCACATCATTGAACAGATTAATATGATGGAAGCTGGCAGCTCCTACAATTATTGTATTTAGACCATTTTCTTTAAATCTGTTTTTTGGTTGTTAAATGCTGTTCTAATGCATTTCTTCCCCTTATGTAAAGGACTGTCGACTGCCTGTGTGTTTGAAAGGTATTATTCACATGACCTTGTCCTGCCTTGACAGGGGGAGGCACAAGTGCATTATTTGAATGCACCACACCATCCAGTTTATATCAACAGTTACCTCTATTCACTCCTTGCCAATTTTGGTGCAAGTGATGTCATTTCAGTTACTGAATGGATGCAGATTGTTTACAAATTTCAGCACAAGGTTACCACGGTATTGAGTTTTATCCGTGATAACACAAGGGTTGTTTCCTAAGTAGCTTGTGCCTTGAGATCAAAACACTAGAGTGGCAATTTAGTGTAGCATAGTAGAATAAAAGAAGATTTTGTTAAATAATGTTCACAGACCTTTTAGTTTTGCAGTATTCTTAATTACCTTTCAACACATACCTCTCAAAAACTGATGTCATGGCTTCATAACAGGAGATCATTTGTGTTTGTCATATATCTGAACTGGTGAATGGCTGGAGAAACCCGTGTGGAAGGTTTCAGTTATTTCAATATATAAAGTTGAACATTGGGATGCAGGAAATGATTTTTTTTTTTTTTCTTTCTGAAAAATCTCCTGCTTGTATTTCTTTATTTAAGCTCTCGTCCATGGCTGAGTGTGAAGAGAAAAGCACAGCATCCACCCATGGAACAAACCCAGAGCCTCACACTGGGAGAGGCGAGAGTGAACAACAATGCTGCCTTTCTCTCTCCAAAGCACCAGAGACAATTTGGCTCCGTGTCCATTTGGCTTCTGCTCTGGCCATCCATCCATTCCTGAGTACAGAGCCCTCATCCAAGAAGTGTATTATGGTCAACATAATGGTTCAAATATAGAGCCACTTAAGAATGAATTCAGCATTCTGGCTTTCTGTCGGGAGCCTTTGGCCAACCAGGTGTGATGGGACTGTAAATGAAAGAAAAATGTGTGTGACAGAATTCAATTTTCCGTTGGGAAAGTGTAAGAAAAGAACAAGAAAAATTAAATATGCCTTTGAAAATATGCCAAAACATGGAGTAAAGTCAAATTTCATAAACAGAGTTAAAAAAAACCCAATAAGTAGCAGGATATTTTAATCAGTGTCGGCCTGTAATTGAACATTCTCCACTTCTCCATTCGCACCCACACATACAAACAAATCCATCCGAACACAACTGTTCACTCCAAAAACATTTAAGCCTTCATGGAACTGGGACATAATAGATTAAAGACAGGATAAATACCAATCAACTGTGAAGTTTTTAACAAGGGTAAAACAAGACAGTTAAAGGTTGTGGAACGCTTATAGATAAAAGACGCAATGTTGACTGCTGGTTTGAAACAGGGAACAAACTCTCTTTCCTGTTTCAAAGTCCTGTTTTTTGTTGACCCATCCATTCACACAAACTGCTTCTTGACATGGACTTTGTCGCTCAATATACTACATCAGCTGATTTCCTCCTTTACTGGTATTACTACAGCATTGCAGCAAGGTTGCAAAACAATAAAACATAACTATGGCTGGTAATAAGCTGCTGGCATCTGCGACTTATGGCTCTTCTTTTTTTACAGAAGGACAGTGTTTTTATTATTGTAACCATGACAACAGTCATCTTAACTTAAGTACATGATGTTTTTCCTAATGCACAATTTTTGTGCCTAAATCTGAACAAATTGGGACTGTTCCATAAGTTTAAGTGGGTATGTATTGTTGTAACCATGACAACAAGCAGACACTCCTACGGTCGTATCAGAGGGTAGGCATAAACGACACGTACGATTGTTCAGGTTAGATGACTTGTTGGATAAAACAAAAGCAGTATTTCATTTTAAATATAACATATCATTTCAAAAGGCTCAAGCCAAACACTCATTACAAAAATCCCTAATTACAGTATTTATTTTGTCTAATTTTCTTTTGCATAGCATTTTACTACATTCTTTATTTAGAGGTTCTAATAACCGACGTGGGTCAGAGTCTTCTGAAGAATCGCCTGACAATGGATGCAAGTATCTCTAATAAGGTTGTTGACTGAAGATAACATAGTTACCAAAGTCAATAAAATTTTGAATGAATAACATATCACGCGTGACTGTGCGTCCTGGACCGACCATGTTTCCCCTTCCCACCTAATAAAATAATGTTATTCAACCTGAAGCGTGGGTTGTTAACTTGCATGCAACCCCAGGATCAGACATTGATCCGTCTATGTATTTCACTCAGCACTGCAGTATAATGAATACAGCTAGGGTGAAGTGGTCTAAAGGTTGAATATGGAATTCATTTTTATAACACTACAGTTTTCAGTCACATCAAAGCAGACCATGATCTTTCCCTATCCTTAACCCAGTGCTGCCATGTGCCAGTTTTCATAAAATATGTGGTTCAATTTAAGCCTGGTGATGTAATGAATAAGGCCGGTTGCTGAAGTACTGTAGCTGGTGATCTTACTGCTATAGCCACCTGGTAACATGCTAATTCGACTAATAACAGCATGTATCTCAGAGCTGGTCATGTGATGTTAAAATCTAGTTAGCTTGGTTAGCTTAGCTTGGTTTGTCTGCAAACCACATCTCTGTTTGGAGCAGGTTCTACTCTGACAAAGGAGATATAGTTTATAGTTTATATAAAACATAATCTGACTGCAATTATGTTTCCTACAGAAAGTATTTGCTGTTGCAGTTTAGTTGTACAGAAATGTAATTTCTAGGACAGAGGGATGTGGTCCGTGGTGTGAATCCACAGGTCAAAGTTGAGCTTGATGCAAGAAACATTTGCCATTTTATATATTGGAGTGAATGCTGCTTTCACTGTAGTCATAGCTATACATCTTTTCACTTGTATCAAATCACATCACAACAAACAGATTCAATTCAGGGGAAAAAATGCCTGACATTTTATAAATACACAATTTAAATTACTTAATAAACTTTGACAGGATGCTACGTCTTTGACAGCTTTCAAAACCAAAGCTTTTATGATTTTTGTGTTTCCTGAATGTCACTAGTTTTATTAACTTAGGGGCTCTAAAGTTTGTGATTTCTTGTTGACTAAAACTTGAGCAATTTTATGTTCTCAGATTAAGACCCTGTCATCCTTTGGGGAGACATGTTAGAAGTGGAAGTTGTTTATGGTGCAATAAAGCCTGTGAGTGTCATCATCGCCTTGCATTATGGAGGCCATAAAGCCCAGAGGGATTCAAGAAGACTGCTCAGTGATGCCAAGGTCAGAGAGACAGACAGGTGGCTTTCTTATTGAAGGGCTGACTATCATACTGCAAATGCCGTCAGTGCTGCAGGCTTCAAACATACTCAAAAGCTCATATTGAAAAGAAGATGACATCATTTCCACTAGTTTCATCAGAACTCCATATAAACAACATGCCGCACAATGTTGATCATGAGAATGATTAAATCACATTCTTACTTTATTTACATGGCAGGTCAGAGTTTAACCATAATTCCCCTACCAATTGTCTGCAGGACAATGTACATGTTAGGTAATAGCAATTTTGCCTTCAGCAATGAAAGCACCTCCCAGCAGCAGCAGCAGCAGCAGCAGCAGCAGCAGTCCATCGAATGTCCTCAACATTTCAACAACCTGCACCCTCATGGGTGGTAGTGACATTGTGAAGGAAAGATCTCACTACACCAGCCTCAGCTGTGTTACTGTTGCAGTGATTCATTTTGTCTTCCTCCCCTTTTTGTTTCACCTGGATTATGTTCCATCTGCAGGCAACTACCACAGCTCATCAGCAAAGATCTGAAAAGTTAACAAGACTCAGGAACAAACAGCTTTTCGGTAATAAATGTGTCTGAGGCAAACACGGCCCTGTTTCCAATTAGGACACATTGATCTCATTATTGAAAGAAAAAAAAAAAAAAAAAGCCATCTATTTTGAATTTAAAATGGTAGAAAATCAGATATTAAAACACTGTTGACAACTGTTGACACGTTTTCTTTCTCCATTTTTCATTACTACAATAATTTTCGGAGCTGTGTTGCTCCTAAGAGATGGATCGTTTCCTAAAAACTCTCATTGGAGCAGGAAGGAGGCACAGAATCGTAGCATTTTATTCTGTTTTAGTGAAAAAGGGTTTAACACAATATATATAAATCTATAAAGTACAGACTATTTGCATCCTGTGCAAGAATTCCTTATAAAAGCAAGCGTTAACAACCAACAGATCAAATTTTATCGTAGCATAAAAAGATCTAACGTATCTATTACTTAAAGAAATGTGTCTCAATCATTCACACTAAGTGTCACTTGAGCGCCTGCCAGTAGAAACAAATCTTCAATGGACTTTTCTTCCTAGGAATGTACAGATTTTATTTTATGTCTAAATTACTATGTCTATTTTATGTTTAAATTCTATTGGGCAAAGGGAAAAAGCTGGCAGTTAATCTCAGGAGCGCTACAAACATTACTTCAGAAGAAGGATGGCTCATAACTTCAGGGAATCCCTGTCCTTGAGTGTGTTGACATCTGAAGGATTTATTCAGTGAGGATGAATATGCTGCTCTAAACATTCATCTTTAAAAAGCTAAGTGTAACTCACAAGGGAAGTCTGTGGCACTGAAACCTGAATGGTGTTATTAAAAAAGGTCAGCCTTTGGCTCAACGTCCAAATATAACAGTTTACTAAATCAGCCTGTCCAGAGAACAGTCCACTTTATAGTCCACTGGAAAGATACATCACGTTTAAGAATGAGCATACTGATGTTCGGTTTAAGCACCTATGTTTTTAACACAGGAGAGACTGTTCCAGATTCTGAGTTGACGAATAAACTTTTATTGCCGTGTGAAAAACAAGAGAAGAAAAGTGAGAGATGGGAGAGACTTTGGCGAAGTATAGGAAACCTCCACCTAGACAGTGGAGGTGGTGATGGGGGGAGAAAGCTGGAGATCTGGATGTGATGTGGTGAGTGGGCTCTGACGGGGTCGACCTGGCACTGGATATGAAGACCGGAGGTGGACGGTGCCGAGGAGGGTTGCAGAAATACGCACAGACAGCAGGAGAGAGGAAAACAGCGACAATGTGATTGGCTGGTTGAGAATGTGGCAAAATCTCATTGGTTACAGAAAACACCTGAAGTCAGCCGATTACAAGAAGTGGGGTGAGAGGGAGGGGTAGAACTGTTCATGACTGAGGCATAAAGATAAAGATAGTCTTCCTGATTGAACTTGTACTCGGATTGAACTCCAGTGGTGGAGACAGTGTTCTTAATATCTAACCACCGCAATCTTTCCTGGATCTTGACACAGTGTCACAGCTGGCTAACATCAGCCAGACTTTGTCCGTACCATGCGCGAGTATTGTAGAAGTAGTTAATAAAAGTTTATTCAGCATCAATCCTCTATGGGCTGGAACAAAACTGAAGAGTCTACAGCCATGCTAGACTTTAGCTAAACGCTAATCTTAGCAAGGTAGCATGCTCACAACAGGCCATCTTTGCTTAGTTTGTTGAAAACCTGAAAACATTTGATGATGAGCACTAAACACAAAAATAATAATGAGGCTGAGAGTGGATTTTTTTTCATTAAGCAAATTAATTGTTCACCAAATTCATCCTAATTCAAACTGGTGAACATGATTGTCTGAAGCAAAAATAACGGCAATAGTTGTTGAGATATTTTACTCCAAGATGTCAGCCTCCTGGTCATGCTAGACGAAGAATCAGGGGATCACCTTGGTCATCAGGACACATCCTCTGGGGAACGTGAATTTAAATGCAAAATTCTTACAACTATCTGTCCAATATTGGCTACGTATTTTCAAACTACACCAAAGTAGAGAAAGAAATGAGCAATATTTCCACCCCGACAGTCCCACTGCTGATGCTAGTGATTCAATTTTTTTTTTTTTTTAAACGCTTTATGTCCCTACGTCCAGGTCCGGCTGGGTGTCATTCCTCACGTCTCTCTCCCTACATGTCACGTGCTTTCAGCTGAAGTGTCCAGTAATAGGATACTTGGGAAAAAATGTTACATGTGTGTTACACTGGAAAGGAGGACTAAACATCGCAGAGGTTTTTGGTGCGATTCCTACTTTTGATGCGACAGGTGGCACACTGACATGGCCAAATGGAGCACAGGCGTTGTTCACTGCAGTTTATACTATACAAACATAGTTCCAAATTTCTGGTTTTGCAAAGACAGTGTGAGAAAACTCAACTCAGCTGCTGCTGCTGCAGCTGTTTGTGTTCCTCAACATGATTAAAATGGTTACACTATTTAGCATTTTAACTACAAATGGTAATTTCAGTAACCAATTTTCTGAAATAAATGAGTTGCTTTTAAATATTAAACCTGCAAACACGGCATCAGGAAAGCATTTTAGTGAGTTGAGCATTTGACTTTTGTAACTTAACGAGCATGCATGTTTACACACACACACACACACACGCACCCACATACTGAATACGGTCCATTTGGCATATGCTCCCTTCCTGTGTGAGGAAAATGAAGTCAAGGGGAGTGTGTGAGCTGAACTGAGAGCTGGCTAACTGTGCAGAAGAGGAGGAGGAGGAGGAGGAGGAGGAGGAGGAGGAGGCTGACTAGCACGACCATATACCACACCACAGCCCGCAGCACTAAAGCACAGAAAGAGGCAGTAGCCATCTACATACTCCATCTGTGGAGAAGACAAATGAAGTGCAGTTTTATAGCTTATCCTGCTGAGCCGGAACATAAGAATGTGCTGGAGGTTTTTAGAGAACCAATTGGTAGGAAAAATGGTGAGGGAAGTGCTGACTTGTGGGGAACTAAAAAACACACCAAACTAATTTTACTGCACAAAATTGAGATGGCTGGCTGTTTAAAAGGCTATGATCCTGTGATGAGTTCTTAAATTGACACTGTTTAAAAACACCCTTTTTGTCTTACGCATACTGGTGGCTAAGGTTTCCTCTAACAGAATATATAAAGACGGTGAACAAAGCGCTTTTCAGCAGCCTATGATCTACAGACAATCATTTGTTTGTCTCTCAGCACACGTACATACTGCAGTCCCCCGTTTCTCTGGTATCAGCCACACCTCATGCCAAATGCACTAGGTAGGACGATAATCGCTACAAAGCTGAAATGCTGGCGTCTCTTCACTGGTTACCTGTTCTGCATTGATTTTAGGATGATAGCGCTCGCTTTTAAAGCATGATTACATGGCCTCAAGCTTTAATTCACATCAGCATGCAGCCTTAGATCCTCAGGGCGCTTTAAACTAAAGGTGTTGAAAAGACTTTGAAAAAAGTTGCCCGAGTAGCGTAGGGTCACAGAATTAGTATCATATGTTTAAACACTCAAAATCCTATTTTAATAAAGCTTCTCTTTGATGTAATGTCTTTTATTTTGTCCTTTGCATATGTGATGTTTTATCCTGTATTTTTTGCGGTGACCTTAAAGTTTTCTTTATTTAAGTTAACACAAAATGAGTGAGGCGATAACACGGTTTGACAACATCAGAGGTTTAATATTAAAAAGGCCCCTGCAGGTGTGCTCACTTATTCACCTGATTAGAGTCCCCTCAGGACCGTGTGGGTGTGCAGACTGTGGCTGACTGACATCTTCCTCAGGCCATGTCCACACGTACACAGCTATCTATTAAACATGCTGTCAAACGCTATCAAAAGCATGTCAAACCAAAGCAACAGGCTGGCGATAGAAACCTAACCGTAAAGCCACGTTGCCCAATCAGAAGCCTGGAAAAAAAAAAAAGTTACTACTGGTTCTGGTTGGCTAACAACGATGACGTCACAGGATTCCTTACACCGTAACTATTAACAGTCCATGAACATGAATTCCATACTACAGTACACACTCTACAGTACGGTGCAGTATATTGTTCTATCTTTAGGTCTCTGTTGTTCAGTGTCCGTGTCAACCAAAGTGATTCAAAAGACATACATATTAGCTGTTTACTACATACAGTATATGTATACTATTGTAATGCAATGCACAAAGGAAATGAAGCTACTTGCAGCTGCAAAAATTGCTGGTTTGTGGTGGTGGTGGTGGTTACAGAGCCTACTAAAAATTTTGGAAAAATAATTGAATTTCTCTTTGTAAAACCTCTGTAGAAGTTTCTCAGACCACTGTTGCAGTATAACCCAGTAGCAGTGTGTGTGCAAAGCTGCCACATCGTCTCCAAAATGTCTAAAAACATTAAACCCATGTCAGTCATGCCCAACCCTGCTGACAGCTCACAGGGAAGGGCAGGGAAGGGCGCACAATGACTGGTTGACTGGCACGCTTTTATATACATTAAATTGACAGATCAGCCTGGTGACACCAGGAAAATCTTGGACCAATATTCATTTGTATACAACTCAAGGAGTCAAATCAATTCATTGCCAAATAATCCACCTTCTGAGTTGAGGGCCACAAGATTTTCAGACGTTACACAAAAAACATTTTTCACAGAACAAATAGAAATTTCAACAAAATTCCAAGAACTTCAAAAACTTTTCATTAGTTAAAAGATTAGTTCACAATAAAGTAAACTTTCACTAAACAGACACCACTAATCAGTATAATTCTTTAAAACTCTCTGAAAGCACATAAATATCGTTAGACTGTTTGTTTGGTTCATCATGTTTAATTAGTATTTCTTCTATTGTGCTATGGTTCATATTTTTTGTATTTATTTTAAAATGAACACAGTTTTATATTTCTGAATGTACAAATGATGATTTGCACCTTGTCTGAATCATAAATTCTGAGAGCATCAGACATGAGGCTTGTTACAAACTCAGGGTCTTAATGTTGTGACGGAACTTGATCATGACAAACTCCCGAAAGCATCTGTGTAATGTTGTGTGTTTTGTGTGTTTTATGCGGTTTCTATTCGCACAATAACAGCGGGTGAGAGCTGAGAGTAAATCTTTGTAGAGGTGCTTGGCTCGCCGTCTTGGTGCTAACTGCACACCTGCAGAGCATAGATTAGACCTGAATTATCTGAGGAGCGAGCCTCCACTGCTGCCTCTCCTTCCCTAATCTCAGCTTTCATCTGAGGCTTGTTATTGCTGTTTTTCTCCCTCTGAAGGAACTACTACAGGACTCGGTGTCTCTCAGATCACCTTGGATGTGGATAGCATGTTAACTGCCATACAAATGTTTTGTGTTACAACACCAGCAACTGGATTATAGAAAACTGAAATATATGAGTGCTACATACAAGGCCGTGCACCTCTGGGATGATAAAAGTTTTTTAATTAATAAATTCAATGACAAGTTCTGACATGGACTCTTCCCAAGCAAAACAGGAAGTCCACAAAAGCCATAAAGTCTAGGATTATAGCATGGATTCATGGATGTGGATAGATCAACCACATACCGTCTGTGTTACCACCTGCTTTCATCTTGACTGACCCCAGTCACACAGAAGATAAAGCATATTTGAAAACTTTGATATTGCACTGCCAACAAAACATCAGCAAGCTTTGTTCCAAAATCCAACCATGACTGCTCCGAACGTTACAAAGACCCAGACAAGAAAATTGTGTTGAGGCTTGATGCAGACGTTGGTATTTATTAAACTACCTTTTATCAAACTACCTTCCAGCTATTCGACCAGCAGCCCTGCTTTTGTGTCTCTGCTCATGGCAGTGAGTTTTTATTCAGACATTCCACCTGATTTTGGCTGAACCTTTCACCTCTTAAAAAAACTAGGCTGACTTCTCCTCAACATTGCACCTGCTCTTCCATTGACTGATGGTTTGTGAATAAAGCTGGGTTTTCTCGTGATACCATTCCAATTAAACATGGCAACAGATAAGTATAAGTGTTGGGATGATTGCTTCCTCTGCAGTAGCTGTTGTAGTATTTAATTGAAGGCAACAAGGTCACCTGAACGTAATGACATGCCAGCGGTACAGATCAGGGATTTCTGGGAGATAATAGTCTGCAAGGTTTTGGATGTCATGTGACTTAAATGCGGAAAAAGTGATACCATTTCACTTTTTTGCAAAATATTGCTTTTTCGAATAGTCTGAAAAAGTTTTTTTTTTGTAATTCATTTGTTTCCATTACTTCCAAATTGCTCACATAACAGTGTTCACAACTGGCCTATGGCCTTTGCTGTGTGGTATACTGCTTCTAAAGATGAAAGCTTCCAAAATATGTATTTTTCTGACATTAGCAGGAGTCTTTATTATAGGTGAGGCCGACACTATAATTTGCTGTGGAAATTTTAAATGGCTGTTATTAGTGTTTCCAAGTAAACTGCGCAAAATTCATGAAAGGTTTCAGCTTTATAATTTGAGAAAAATATTGCAAATCCAATTTTTACTGTATTTGTATCTGCAAAAGGGAGACCTGACAGAAGATAACCAGGAGCTACTGCTTTCATGTATTAAGAACAGCAAATGCATCATATTCTAAAACACTTATCGCAACAGTGTTTGTGTGTCCATGACTCTGAAACACACGTGACAGGTGTGTGCATGCCACTGCATTGGGGAGGTCATTGTACTTGCAGCATTTCACTGTTTAGTGTGTATGACAATAAGGTTGATATGATGCAAAGTAAGGTTGGGTAATATGGCGTTGAACTAGTGATATTGATCTGATAAAATCCCATGCTAGCTAACACATTAGCCCGTGAGGCTAACGATACAAAATAGAAACACTACACACAATTGTAGCTTGTTTTGTAACACAGCCACAGTTGAGATCAACTGACAACAGGTAATTGGACCCAAAGGAAAACTTGGGACTCCAGGCAGGTGTTGTTAAAAGCAGTTCTAATAGTATAAAGTTCAGGTCTCCAGTTGGTACCTGGCAGACAGGTCAAAGTCAGGCAAATACAGACAGAATCAGAAGCCAAGCAGGAGAGTACAAGTTGAGAGAGGGATTTCAGGCCGAAAACAGAACAAACACGAAGCGGAATTGGCCGGGCTGCTAAGACACAGAAAGAACATTGATTATCAGGCAGAAAGAAAGTGTGAGCGCTCCACGCTATACAGCATTCTGGGGCTAATGACAAATGGGGAGCAGCTGAGCAGGCAGAGGACGAGGTCAGGTGGTGAGCAGAGGGCCGATGCTCTGAAGAAGTGATTTCAAAATGTTTGCCAAGAAAAAGGCCAATAGCAAGGCCACAGTGAGAGGACGTGTGAAGCTTGACTTAGATCATTCAAATGTGAAGCTACGCTGTGGCTGATGTGCACCTCAGCAAAAAAACAAAAAACAAAACAAAACAAAACACATACATAGGGTTTCGGTGGCTACAATACTGTATGGTGGGGCTGCACGAACAGGTTCCTGGTTCCTACAGGTTCCTGATGCTGTTGGAAAATGTTGATAATAAATACTACAATGAAACATAGTCACTTATTAAGTCATGAGATAAGATAAAATAGAATTTTATCTGGATGTAACTCCCATTAAATAAACACAGATGTAGCCCCATCAGCGCCGTAAACATCAGGCCTTCTGGGTTTTTGTCTGGAATGTTTTTTGATTAGCCCCAAATCTTTCTGACAGAGGAACAAATCTATAATCATCACGCAATGTAAATAATTTAATTCCCGACCACCCCCCACCCCCCCCATGTGTGTGGATGCAGAGAGACTGAGGGAGCGGGTGGAGCTGGGTAATATCCTCAGTCATTGCTCTGCAGCCTTCTTTTGGCATCTGCGCCACTGAGCCACGACACTCTCAAAACAGTCCCACAGTCCCAAACTAGTTCACGTTCATTTCCCCTTCCCTTTTTTTTTTTTAGAACCGCTCTGAGCTCTTCTTCTTCAGTAGACCCTCCTCCTACCCATCAATCCTATCATCGCCAACTTTCCAAACGAAATGAACTATTGTTTGGCATCACAGACGGCTTTGTTTTTGGTTGCTGGATTTCTCCTGGTCTGCGGCAGTTTCAAGTCAGCTGCTAGGGGTCTCGCGTGACCGGGACCCAACGGGCGCCGTAGCTGGGGAGATCCGTGAGAGGGGCCCATGTCCAGAACCATAAACGCTGCATTTTTTGAATTGCCAGATCTCACCATGCCGGACTCATGGCAGTTGCTGTAAATCCTCAGGTGCCACCTTTAAACCGCAGGTCACACTCATTAGTTGTAAACAGATACGTTCAGTTAAATTTTCACAAAAAAAAATTCTTTAAGTGTGTTCATGCACAACACTGACTGAATCTAGTTTAAGAATAAATACATGAGGATAAAGCAGATGAGAGGGAATGATTCCAGATCATGCACTAGGACTTAGATTGGAGGGTAGGACTGATGCTTCAGACCAGAGTCAACTTAAACTTTCAAATTTCATTATTGTTCTGATGGAAATTTTGCCATTTAAACATACATAACAGAAATCCTCTGTGGTCACAAATACGACTATATATCATTTAAAAAAAAAAAAAAAATCCTGGTCCACATGAAAGCTGTTGCCAGGAAGAGTTACCCGTTATCTGTAATCCAGGTGAGGAATCATGAGACATACCCCATGCAGTGTGACATGAAATGTGGCGCAGGGTCTAATACATGTGTAGATTTACAGTGACACATTCTATAATAGATGACACACGTCATGTAACACCATCTGTTTGAGACACAGGGTGTTGCCTAAACATGTCTCCATTCATCTGAATGACTTTCAGGAGAAAGAAAGTACGTGAGCGAATCGAGCGTTACACAGTAAATCACGGGTCAAGGGTTTCAGGTTTTAACACAACAACAATGTTCCCCTGCAGGGTTTTTTTTTCATCCCAAACAAGCTTGGTCTCATTTTTTATTCTAACCATCAATCCATTAAAATCCTTGAGTGAGGTTTGCGGGAAAGAGACAGAAGCTGGTTAGGATGAGACCATGCAGCTCCCACCATGCTCAATGGAGCATTTCAAGACACAGCAGGGAGCTGCTGGCCATAATCTGGGGATTTCAGATAGCAGTCAAGTGTGAAGTGTCTGACAGACAGAGAGGTCAGCTGAAACTGCAGGGAACCAATATCACTGCCCGCTATTTTGCTAAACACAGAGGGGGCACAGCTGCAACAAACACTGAGGGTGACGCAGGGAAAAGGAAGTCACAGTTTAATCAAGGTTTCTTTTTTTTTTTTTCTTTTTTTTTTAACTATCAAGGACATACAACATAGAATTATAATGCATCAGAAATTTTAGCCTATTATCTCTTAAGGGCCAACAATACAAAGTGTGTTGTGTGTTATCATTTAACACAAATGCAGTTGCAATGACCACATTCATCAAAATCATTTCATCTGTAACCCCCACATGGCTTCCACATACAATACAACATGATTTACTACATCTATTAATTGCATTTTTACCCAGAACACTTGTGTTCTGTTCTTCTGTGTTTATATATTCAGCATGTGTGATAACTGTGCAGGTCTTCATCTTGAATCCAGATTTATGACTTTCAGGTTCAGTGCATGAAGCATAGGCTATTTTCTTTATACAACAGAAACCAATACATTTTAAAATAGAGCTATTCATGTGTGCATGGATAGCTCTGATAATGGACAGCTATTCTGCCATGTCCATGACCACCCTGTTCAACAGGCATTTAGTGGGAGAATATTGTAATGGCAATGCTCATTTATCAGCCCTGATGGCTCCTCAGACAATGACTCTGTGATTTCAGGAGCCCACTGAGACTAACAGCAGCTCTCACATTCAGAGAGGATGCTCAGCCAGCTCTGTTCTTTGCTCCTCTCTTCTCACGCACAGCCACAGCCATGTATTCTCCTCCTAATTAGGTGGCACAGAGGATCAGATGGATGGTGACAAATGAACCTCCAAACGGCTGTTGTTGGAGCTGGAGCACCTTTAGTGATGCTTTCCCACTGTAACCATGCAACTCTTAACAAGCTTCAAAAGAGGACTTTTTCTTTTCATCCCCCTCGTTCATCTACAGCTGTGAGCCTGTGATGAGGATGAGAAGAATATGAGAATGTTTTCTGTTCGGAGGGAGTGGATAAGTTATTTAAGATTGTAAATAAGATTGTGAATTTATGTTTTTTATTTCCTTAATCCTACCACAATGCAACAAAAAAAGCCCTAAAGCCCTGCCCCTCTTAGACATTGTTGCTACACCTGTCAGCCTTTCTATTCCCACATGGCACATGTGCAGTTTACAATTATAACGATGGGAGATTTACAACTGAAAATAGATTTTTTTCTTCTTTTTAAATATTTGGTCCTTTCATTTCAGGCAGTAGTAAACAAAAGCACCCCAATGTTGTCGGCTGAAATTACCACTGTCACCAGCAGATAGCTCATTAAGCAAATGTTTCCCATTAGTTGACTGAAAATGTGCCTCTAACTGATTTTTTAATGTTTCAATTAAAAAAGAAAAAAATGACATCCCTGTAAAAGAGGTCAAATATGATGGTGGCTACGTAGCTGCATGATACAGTGATAAAAGACTGAAACTAAAGTTTACAAGTCCCAGGCAAAAAAGTCAGCATGCTCACCTGTTGATGAGAAGAAGAAGACGTGGAAAGAGAACAGCATTGTTTTTGTATTGAAGTGTGTACAACAAGTATATATAAATATGAATATAAATAACATACATCTAAATATGATGAAGAAAAATGTAAACTAAGGCCCTATTTTATTCTGATATGATATTGTTTAGCTCCAATACAGGCGTTATAGATTTATGCTTTATTGTTAGTATTTTAATACAGTATCTGTCTCTTAATGTGATGAAAGAGAAGGCTTTTAGGTTGAGGAGCTATGCGTTAGCAAAAATGTACTCACAGAGCTGCTAGCGTTAGCCTAAACTCTACTAGACTACCATGGAGGATAGCTATGTATATACCGGCATTTTTTGGATTTGCTATCATGAATGAGACTTTTTTGACATAACCTGTAAACCCACATAATGTAGTGAGCTAATGAAATACTCCTTGGCTTTGAAAGTAAGGCTGGGTTAGATTAATAGTTTAGTTAGCTAGATACCTGGCGAGGCTAATGTTTGCACATTGTCATCCATTCTTTATACTTTGGTTCTTAAGTTTTGGAAAGGATAAAAACTAAGACCTGGTCCTACAATCTATTTCAGCACGACATATTTCTTTTATCAAAGCCTCGTGTATTTTGGCCTGTGCAGAAATTCAAAGCCTGAAAGACGTGTTTTCTTGTTATGTTAAGCTAATTGACGATCTGACAATTGCTGTTCAGGAGAGGAGGTTTAGCAAACGATCGATTACACAAAAGAAATCCTTTTAACTGAAGAATAACTCACCGAACGCTCAGCTTACATACCCCTGACTGCAGATGATTTGTTTTATTAAATCACATTCATCAAGACAATTGAGAAATAAATAAAAAAATGTATTTAAGAAAAAAAAAAAAAAGAAATACACAAACAGCCTCAGTCTTTTCATATCAGACAACACTCAGACATCCAAATGACCCATCTGATTAGATAGGAGAGGCAAACCTGGAATGCCTGATATACAATAGAAAATAGTCTACATTTGTCTGGTAAATTGATCTGATCATTTGAAAATACAGAAGAAAACAAGATGTGCCCAAAACACACAGCTGCTCCCAAACTGTTTTATCTCTAATCTGATTTCAGGTCTCTGCCTGTGACCACGTTGAGGATCAAACTACCAAAGCTCACCCTCCAAGCTGACAGGCCTGTGGTGGACACTGTGATCTCTGCAGGACTGACCACTGTCACACTTCTCTGAGGAGGAGCTCCAACAGAATGTGACCTGTTCCGACATCTTCTGCTTGGCAAACAGCCAGGAAATACTGTGTCAGAATGATTTATTTATTTATTTTTATTTTACTTTCTAACCAGGAATTGATAGCACAATATTGTGATGAAGTGATGAAGTGATTAAAAGCTTGTAACCACAAATAATCTTGTCGTGTTTAAAAAAATAATAATGTTAATAATTAATTAACATTATGAGTCTTGCCGCAATCAGCCAGACCTAGGTTTTGTTTCCTACCATCAGAGCCTGTAAAGTAAATACATGTGTGGTTGAAGGATCTGCCAGCTCTGTTTACAGGTGAATCATGTCACACTTTCCCCATCAGCTGACAGACAATAATTGAATGCTGTGTCAAAGAGAGCACTGTTTCACGTCACGTTGTGACAGGCTCTGAAGTTACTGTGATTAATTACTCTGTCTGACCCTGAACTTAGACTGCAGTGACACAAACTACTACAGACTCCAGTTATTCAGTTAAGTGTTATAATATATATGTGTTGCAACCATTAAAATGCAACAACAATACTGCAACCTAGATCTACTAATTCTATTCAATGCTATCCAACAGCATTTTAGCAGTAATGTTAACAGTTCACAGTTGGCCTCTCAGCTCTGACCTGAAAGAAGGAAACTCCTTCAGTGGCTGAGAGGACTTTCCTGATGATTAGCTAATGTCTTTAGCGTACCTGTGAATAGATTAACCCACACCACAGCCTAATAAATCCTCTTTGGATCCCCCACTTTGTGGATTTGCTCATGAAGAACAGCAGACGCATGCCTCAGAGGCATCAGCTGATAGGGCTTATGGGAGGTAATCAGGGCTGAGCCCAGCACCAAGCCCCCAATCCATTTGTTTAGCAAGATTTGCACCTGTCGCTCTCTCAATTCTGACAAACTGAATATAAACAGTGATCAAATACAATTATCCGTTCTCTGGAAAGCAACTTGGCTACTTTCTTCTGTAAAAAATTAAGCAGTCTGACAGAGCATGCAACAAACTACATCGAATCTTTACACGTCATTTGTTTCACCGGCAGTCTCTGGTGGTTGGTAAGTCATGGGTCAAAATCGGTTTTACACAAAGCTGAGTTTTCTTTACATTAAAGTCTGTAAAGCACTTTGAAAGTAGATGTAAATTTACTGCTGTAAACTGCAAATGAATTTAATGGAGAAAAAAAAAATCAATAAATTTGCCCTTTAGGTCATGAATTGTGATCTGAAGGGGAAACAAACAACCTAAAAGGAGTGACTCAGAAGACAAGAGGTTAGAAATGAAGACAAATTCCTACAGACATAATACTTAGAACTGATTAATGTTTGGTTGAGTCAAGTGGACAGGAGGCAGTAATGTTCATGTTCATTATAAAAAAAAACAATCTCTGGGAGACGGAGACAGAGGCGTTACGTAAACTCCAAAATTGAGAAAACAAAAGCACACACACTGACATGGTTACTTCACTTTAAATAAAACACACCAGACAGATGGTTGAAAAATGTAATTCTGGCCCTCATAAAAGCATTATCGACTTTTCATTTTTTCCAGCCTCATTGGAAACCCACTCTATCACGCTGCCACTTCTACTGATGTTAGCTTGTTGACAGTGACTGCCTCTCCCTGCAGGGCCACTTAAATCACTGTGTCTACCTTGAGTCCTGTCTGCGGAGGAAACCGAACCCTCTAGCATTTTGCCTAACAGTTATTATCATCCCACTGGGGAGAATAAATGACTCATGACACAAAAGGAGAGGCTCGGTGTTCATCCACATGCTTGTGTGAAGAAACAGTGGAAACATTTTTGCTGAGACGGTGACTCCCCGAGAAAAATAACAGCATCAGTCGCTTCGGCGAGTGCTCCAAAATGAGACGTGTTTACGTTCGAGTGCCGAAGCCCGTCGTCTTTCAAGAGCGAAAGGAAGTGGTGTGACATTGTTACAGTGCAACAAAATCTCCAGAGGGAAGAGGCCGGGGAGGTTAGATGGGTCAGCAAAACATCAGACTTTGAGAAATCACTGTTCACTTCTGGTTTTCTACCCTCAACAGTCAATGATGGCTCGTTTTAACCAAATTTTAATCAAACTTTAACCGTATCCGATCCGAACCCATCCGAACAGGTGTACTGTTTTTTTATGTCCGATCCCGACGCAGTTAATTTAAGCTTAAGCACTGAGTTCGGTTACCATGGTCACAGCACAGCCTCGATTACACGTGTGTGAGCATCTACATGACCGTCAAATGGCCAATTTGACTGAACCAAACCCGAACATCATTTATCCGAACCGGTTGGGTCCAGTCAGGCTCTGGTCGTGTATCCACCCTCTATGTGACGAATGCAGTGGCAAATGTCCTCTTGATAGAAGCATGTACTGGACCATAACAGGCTAACTGGTTATGACATCACAAATCAATGCTCATACACATAAACTCATATTTGAGGTGAGCACAGGGAAAATTTTCCACTTCAGCAGATGAATGTAAGAGCAGATTTCTTGTGCCGGACTCACTGCACACGCATCGCTCTGCACAGAGAAGGTTAAATATCAGAGAGAAACGACAACCAGAAACACATTTATGAGCAGAGGTGCTTATTAATATGTTAAATGATTTATTATTGCATTCAGACAATGAAATCTAGTTTCCTAATTCCCTCAAGTGGGTTAAAAAAGGACTTTAATCAGTGGTTAATGTTATATCCCACTGAGCTGTTCCAGCTGGGAATTCAACTTAAATGTCCCAAACAATTACAGGATGGCTTAAGAACCACTAGCACAGTTTTGACAGTTAGACTGCTGTTAAAAATACAAAAGGCCTTTTCATAATTTTCCCAGCATGTATATTTAAGTGATTGTTTCCAATTAGCCATTGAATTAGGGTCTTTTTTCTCTTTGTTTTTGGAAGTTTTCACTTTGTTTGACAAAAATATTTAATATACGGTATAAAATAGAAGAAAAATGAAAATGGAAATTACCTCTAAATTCATCAAGTACAGAGTAATAAGTCATGCAGTGGGAATCAAAACTAGATTGCAGTATTGTCCCTCTTTTGAATGAAGAAAATCTACACGTTTTTACATCATTATTAATAACTGACTAATGGTGTTTTGAATAAGATAAAATAAAAGGATGAATGGATGAAGATGTTCTGGGAATGATAACAAAAAAGAAACAAAAAAAAAAAACTTTCTTGTGGACTTTCTTTGATCTCTCTGATGATAACAAGAGTGCTGATACAAAACTGCTGGAGGAAAAAGACAAATTAAGTGCTCAGTGAAACCCTGCTGGCTTCAGAGTCTCTCCCTCCCGCTCTCTGATTGGACGGGGTCCAGACGAGGCAGTGGTCTCTGATCAGTGCTAATAGGCCTTCTAAAGCCTGATTAATGTATCGACAGTCTCGGGAAGTAATTGATTGCGCTCAATAGGATTGTAGTCATCAGCAATCTACAAAAACATTGACAACTGTGATTCATTAACACACAACTGTAGAAAAAAACAGTCATCACAACAGAGATCAGTGAAGAAAGAGAAGGTGATTACCCGTTAGACTGCTCAATTTCATGGCACAACTGCCACATTTTAATTGAGTTTATAGACACAAATCTTGACATAGGTGTTAATTATGAATGCTGCCACTTCAGTATATGAAATGATTCAAGACACCGAGCTGTAGGGTCGTAGGTTATCTGTGATGGAGGAGGGCAAACTAATATCCTGGCTTGATCTGCTCCGTCTAATTAACATAATTAAATACCTGACAAAAAGGAACGTTAATGATTGACTGCTTTTAAACGATAATATCTGAGATTTTCATGAAGCATGTGATACTGTTTAGGCTCTACATTATTTTATTTACTTATTTATTTTTATCTTTTTAAATCAATGGCCATTCTGGAACAACCTCCTCCTATATAAAAGTTTCTGTGGCTTTGCTATTCCTGTGCTGCCTTCACAGGCATAAGAGATTAACACTGCATGCATGTAATCCAGCATAAGTTTGTGACATCGAGAGCAGCCTCACTGTCACTGTTAATGCAAACTGAACATTTCCTACTGATACTGCCTCCCATCAAACTGGCAAAAACATTTCATTGTGAAACAGTGAAAAGAAATACAGTGTTTATCACAGAGGTTACCGCTAACCTCGATCATGATCTGAGCTGCTCAAGGAGTGTTTGCTTTAGTCTCAAGCCTCCCGACGTCTGCATGTTCCACAGGTGTTGTCAAAGCAACAAGCACATCAATTTAGAATAAGGACATAAAAGACAATAAAGTGGCTGTCCTTTTTTTTTTTTTTTTTTTTTTTTTTTTTTTTTTTTTGTTGTTGTTTTGTTTTTGTCTTTTTTACCCAATTATCCTGCTCCTTCTATTCAATAATTTATGGAACAGAGACAAGAGCACAAACACAGCAGTCCAGCTAAATTTTCCATGAAAATGCTCTGATCTGAATCTGCCTTGGCTTGCCATTTTCTCCACGATGCCATTATCACTCAGGAAGAGAACAGTGACACACAGTTTGACAGTGCTTGAAGATCTTGGCTTGCCATAGCGTGCCATATGTCACTGGATCAGTAGAATACTGGACGGCGACAGAAATAACCCTTGGAAACCACTAAACCACTTGGCCCGCTCACTGAGGCCAAGATTAGTCGCATAATCACAGGCTAATAATGCCACAATCTGCAAGATTAGTATTAAATCATTTTTAATCTGTGCACCAGCAATGCTTCTTTGGTCGTTTTTGGCTGCAGATTATTATGTTCCATTAGTGTGAGGAAGTTGGTTGAAGTGTCATGTTTATGCACAACTTTAGAACTTAAATGACTTTGCAAGTTCTTGGCTAGAGGAAGTAATCCTGTTGCTTTAATCTAATTGGTAAAATACATTTAGCAGGATGACAGAATGCAGCGATAAAAAACTCGATAAAGATCAGCAGTCAGTACAAATTATCAAGCAGTATTAAAGACTGACATTCCATTAACTCGGGGAAGTCAAAAAATGTTATGGTGGGAAAAAAAATACACATGTTTGTGCAATAATTATCTCTTTCAGCTAAAAATGACAATTTTCATGTTTTGAATAAGAGTGTAATTTAGAGGAAAGTTCTTCAGTGTCGTGACATGTCAGTGTCATCTTTCTGCCATTAACTTTAAAAGTTAATGCTATTAATGTTATTTAAATTTTTTTCCTGCAGGGGAATAAACACTTATGTTGCAGTAACTGAAATGGTTAGACTATGAATAACATTAACAATAATTACTTCTTTTTTTTTTTTCTTTTCTTAATTGGAGATGAAGAGAGACAACAGCACACAAGTGATGGAGTCAGCAGCTGCACCGCATGTGTTAATGATTTCTTTGTGACTTTTGTTCTGTGCTGAAGTGTTTAATGGAAAAATCGTGTTGTTCGCTTAAAGTGCGGATATACGTATAGCACTGGGTGAACTTTCAAAACTATCTGAAAGTGTTAAATGAAGTCTGGGTTGTTGGCCAACACAAACGCAGGCATGGTGTTAAATGAACATGGGCTTTTGAGTACTTTCCTTTGTTTCTTATCCGATCAATGCAGCTCCGGCTCCTCATTCCACATCAGAGTTTCTTGTGACTTCCTCAGCATACTATATCAACTGACCTTGTGTAGGTTCCACCAGAACATAAGTTTGCTCTCAGACACAAATCTGTTGTTCCTCATGAGATTTTTTTTTTTTTTTTTTTTCCTCCTCTGACTTTGGTTTATTTTGGTCTTGGCTGCTGGTCAAACGTACTGAGGCTAATGTGTTTTCTAAAAAATGTCATAATGGTATGAACATAAAAAAGTTGAGGAGGTGAGAGACGGTGTGTGTGTGTGTGTGTGTGTGTGTGTGTGTGTGTGTGTGTGTGTGTGTGTGTGACTGTGTGCCAGAGGATTATTTTGTGAGAGAGAAAGTAGGTGAGAGAAAAAGGTGATGTTTAGCTCCCTCTGGCAAGGGTATCTTTTATCTCAACAGTATTTTCTAATCCTGCAGGGTGACGACCTCAGGTACTTAAGAGCAGATAATCTGTAAAATTTTCCCTGGTGTGTGATGCGACCTTGTTTTAAAAACTCCTGAGATATGAGAATATTATAATTCTTTAAAAAAAAAAAAAAAAAAAGGACACAATTTTTGGGCAATTCTGGTGAAGGAAGTTGCTCATTCAGACGGATGCATGGGCCACACGTCTGTTCTAAACCCTGCTGTGTAATATTTTGATCGATAATTAAAGGTGTGAAATAACCATCTGACACTTTTATCCTCTCAGGCATCCGAAGTGTGAAAGTTGACAGAGTGAAAACATCTACGCGAGGCGAGTCATTTATGTTTATGAACTCCTGTTGTTATTTCCAGTGGTTTTTAGCCAGCCAGATACATAGCGTGTTGATCTGGATCTGGAGGGAGATCACTTGATTTAATCAACGACAGAGCTCAACAGACCGCTAATATAAACAGCACAGGAAACCTCAAACTGCAAACACGGCATATTCTCAAAAACAGAACTCATTTATTATGATATATTGAACCATGAAGGTTTAATATACTGTTAAACACAACTCAAGTGTTTAACGTCATCTTAATTCAAAGTCTCTGGGATGGGACAGGCTCGATGCACATGTGCAGCCGACTGCACGACATGGAAGCCGACCAGCTGAGGGAAAAAACATTTTCTGCATATGCAATGAGTGGAAGTGGATGTTTCTACTTCTTATAATATATTCATGGACAGAAGATTTTTTAAAAAGGTACAACCTAACTCTCCCAGATAAAATAAAGATAAAAAATCGCTAGTGTCGGAACAAGAGCAAAACCTCTTACCAGCTTCCGACTGCCAGCAGACCTGTCATGCATTTTGACTTGTCCTGGCGAGAGCAGCAGAGACGTGCTGCATGAGAAAGGGTAAACGATGGCTGCAGCTGGAGCTATGGGACTAGCACGCCTGACTGAAATGCAGCCATTATCAATGTAATTAGTGAGAGCTGCGGTTGACAGGAAGGTCAAAATCTCCACTGTGACAAAGGTCTATACTGTCTAATGAAGCCCCGAGACAACCCGGTGGCACCAGTGCTGGGGACTCAACCGGTCGAGGGCTTTTTTCTTAAGTGTTTATTATTTCAACCATGATGATGAAATCATTTCAACCCAAACCGTGATCGTTCCCTAAATCTAGGCGAGTCATTTTCATGCCTAAACCGAACCTTCACCACAGAGTAGACACACGGATTCATTTTTCAACAGTGATTAGTTATGATTTTGGATATCACAGACAAATGACGTTGTCTTGCCAGTAGAGGCGTTAGATTGGAAAGCTCTTCTATGTGTATTTTGTTGTTTAATTTGTATTCTGATCCGCCTTTTGTTTTTGTTTTTTTCACTCCCTCCCAAAACCCCCCTTATATGCATCTGCTGAATTTTGCTAATGCAAAATACAGTATAGCAGGTATTAATGCTCATAATAATAATAATAAATAATAAGCTAAACTAAATACACTGGTATGTCACTGCCGTTTATTGATTTATTTGATTGATTGTTTATGCAGGTTAGACTAACCCTTACGGCGGTCTCAAAGCGTCAATCATGTAAGAAATAAATAATAACAATCCTTCAGAAAGAGAGATTTAACACATTTTTTACTTGTGTAAAGGAAATACACTGACTTCAGAGTGAACTGGATAATATGTGGATAGTGATACAGATGATAGTAGAAATAAAAGCTAGAATGCTTCACCTCAAGTAGATTCAAGAGATGCTCAGAAGGCTTGATTCACACATAAACGACCATTGAAGAAACCTTGCTCTCAGTGGAAAGCTCATTTAACAAGTGCTCCAAGGTCAAGGTGCCAAGGTGACTGCAAAGTTATGAAATCTGTTGTGGCCTCTAAATGATGTCCCACCTGAATTAGACAGAAATTTAGTGAGACGTGGCTCAAGAGTGACATATTTGAACAGTGGCACATTAATGAATGAAAAGGCTACTGGCTGCAGGAATATTTAAAGGTAAAGATTTACCTCTTTTTGAATTGCTGAAAAAACATAGAAATGACATGGTTTTGTAGCCCGACCGGGATGTTAGCATCACCCTGGTTCCCTCAACAAAAAGCCGATGGGATTTTGGATGACTGCGGAAAATAAGCTCTGTGACAAACGTGACAGCTCTGTGACAAGTTTATGATACTTACGCATTTTGTTCAGCAGGATAACCTTAACTAATGAACACGTTTGATTTTTAAAGCCTAAATCCAATCTCCAAAAGTAAAAAGCTAATGTTAGGCTATAAACTAACAATACCAATGCTTAACTTCCAACTCGTAGTTTGATTTGGTGCTTTTAAATGCTTTGCTCTTACAAATGTTTTAATAGTTTGCAAAAGCGCGAGTATAAATACAACAAGGTCGTCAAGGCAGACTGGTTCGTAGATCAGTTCTCATGTTCGGTGTATATTGTCCCCGACAACTTCTGTTGTCTCATTTAGCCAGTGGTTAGCAACCGGCCTTTTTGAGAGACGTAAAACCCTAAAAAAAAAATCACGACTAGGGAATTTACGGATGTATTTTGTGTCATAGAATAAAACGTGAGAATGTCTTTGTATTTCAGTCATCTAACCAAAAACCCATTAAAAGAAAAACCCATCAACTTCAGGACAAGGGAAACCAGAAGTGATAACTAATTTCTGAGTTTTTAGGAGTCATTCCTGCGGCACTCTATTAACACTGTCGCTATCAATGCATATAAATATGGTTTCCAATACAAAGAGTGAACATTTGATTAAAATAAACAATTATCATTCAGCAAATTCAGCATGTAGGTGAAAGAATACTTGGGAACATTAAAAAAGATGAATGCCTTAATTTCATTTTCTGAAAATGCGTACGATGTAAACTGTGAAAGTTTGGAGTAGCACGCATCATACGGCTTGTGCCTGTAATTTCACTGTGGGCCACAGCTACTCTGGTAGCATCATGACTTCTTAATGAATGAATGAAATCCTTATTCACAGCACTTCAGCCTCCAAGTGAGTGAACAAGGCACTGGCTATTTTTTTTTTCTGGAAGTTTTCATTAATTACAGGGTATAACTGCGGTGAACACAAACATTTAAATGAAATCAACAGCTTTTCTATAATAATTTTCTATAGTAACTGCACATGTTTCAATTGATGTTAACTACCCACCTAATGCTGTAGCCTAAATGATCAGTTGTGAGGAGTTTGGACTTCATTGGTGATGAATGAGGTATGTTTACTTCATATTTATGTTCACTATTTTTAATTATATTGACTTGACAGCTTATAGTACTGTTTTCTCTCCGTCTTACATTTTCATTACTGAGATGTATTTTTGTGGTTTTATCCATATGGATCTCTTGTGATTGCACATTGCTCAGGCGTTCAGCTGGATCTGTTCCTTACTTGACAAATACTATTTCATATCGGCTCCAGTGATCAAAAGACTAACAAAGAGGATGATTGGATTTGCTTTGTTTGAGTCACCGATGTGGTGTTTTGTAGGCAAAACAGTGTCCTCACATTTGTTTTTTTTTGTTTTTTTTTTAAAAACTTATTTATGCAGCTTTAGTTCCTGGTTTTAGTTGCAATGAGCCATAACAAGCTTGATCTGCCATATGGTTCTAAAAACAATTAGAACTTCTATCCTTCAGCTTTCTTCGTTATCTGGCTACTCTCTAACTCTTTTGTCTGTCGCACACAGGCACACTCACACAAACAATGACACAACTTCCTCCTATCTGCATTGTAGTATGAGTCATTCTTTTTTTTCTTTTTCATCTGCTGCACACTAATTGAATATCTTGCCATGAGTCAGGGAGGTGAGGCTTTGATATGGAAAAAATGTCTCCCACAGGCTTCCATTGCAGAGCAGTGTTCTCCAATGGAAGCTTCAGGAGTCAGATTTTTTAGGAATATATATCTAGAAAGAATTTGGACTGGCCTAACTAGAGCATCTGTGCTTCTCCGCCTGCGGAGAGACTCCGCAGTGGATCATCCATCACTCCTTAGTGGACACGTCAGTGTGAAGCACTGCCAGAAGGCTCTCCACCACGCACGCCCTTTGTGTATTGAGTGTATTGTGGGTGTGTTTACACTCTTCTGTGGCTGTTTTGTTCTGGTTTCAGCCGTTCGCTCATGTAGGACCCAGACGAATTGTGGGAAAGCCGCCTGCGAGAATCCCTACATCCTCACCATTAAAGCTCGAAGGTCCGGCTTCTCCCACAGCTCTGATTGGAGTAATGCGCCTCATCTGTCTGCTAAAGTTCTTATTACTGAGACTAATTCACGGATCAGTCTCCAAATGGTAGCTTTGGATAAAAACACATCTGGCATAGTTCTTACTGAAAATCTTTAATCATGGGTCCACCACATGTATCATAATAAAGACACAGTTGTGAGAGGTTTTTAAATGAAACAGAAATCAAATTTGGAGAAGCATCTTTTCAATGTGGTTTCGAAAAATCGGCGTATTAAATACATGTCAGGTTGTGTGTCAGGCTAAAGCTTGAAGTTATCAGGATCCTGAAGAAACTCTTTCGTTCTGCCTTCTCTTCAATATGAATGAGCATGGAGTTTACACAAATAAACAAACAACAAACAAACTATGTCTCTTCCCCATACAACAAGACTAAGAGCATACAGTCACGCTAGCAGCTCTGTAAAGGTTGTGCTGAGGCACTTTGAGCAAAATGCTAACATGCATGGCAACATCTTCACAATGACAATGTTGCTGTTTAGCAGGTATAATGTTTATTGTGACATTAACATGCTAATTAACCCAAAACACAGCTGAGGCAAAAGTATTAACACTCTATGAACGTTATTATGAGTCATCATCAGGGCAACATGGATATCGGCGCCAAATTTCATTGCATCCAATGGCTTTGGAGACATTTTATCCCAAACCAAAATCTAAAACGTATGGTGGCACTAAAGCGATATTCTATAGATCTCCAAAGTAAGGAGGATCTGTCAACTGGAAACCCATGATTGTCTGTGTCATTCTATCAGGTAGATGTTGAGATATTTCACAGGATAAGTGAAAACTCTGACCTGCTGGTGGTCCAAGGTAAAAAGTTTTTAGGGCCCATCGTCCAGGGACCATGTTTGTACAAAAGTAAACAACATGTGTCCTGTACAACGCAGCATTCAACATTAATGACAGAAAGAAATATCAAACTGAGGTTTTTCAGGACTGTTGGAGTGTGAAAGCCTCAAGGACCCTTCATGAGGCTGAAGAAGGATTGTTCACATCTGAACACTGCACACTGTGTGTAATCCTGGGAATACTGTGACAGGATTCTTCTGCAATCCATTTCTGCACAAAGGGCAGTCCCATGAAGTGAATATGCTAATTGAGACCACAATGTACCCTAATATCATGTGAAACATGAGAATCATGTGGGACAGACAGTCGAATATGGATCTGTCTTGTAAGTCTCCTTTTTCATTACAGAGAATGAAGACAATGGAAGCAAACTAAACAGTAACACGTGTCAATAGGGTGGCTGATTCTTCCATCTTCATTTGGACTATTACAGGGTTCCATTAGGAAGTAAATGCCACATTGATCCCGGGCAAAGTCCTTGAATAATAGAATGCAAATTAATGTGGAGAGGGAGGAAATTCTGTAATTACAGAAGACAGACAGCGCTGCATTTGTCAAATGTCACATCAGTGATGTGCCTGAAAATGACTCGAGGGACATTCAGAATTTTTCCTTTTTGAAGAGATAACAAAAAAGGAGAGCATGCATTTGTTATGGCTCTAAACAGCTGCGCACTGCGGCACCTACCCTGCACGTCACTCATGTAGAGATTCACAGAGGTGTGTTATTAAGGTACTTACTGTGTTTGTGCATTATTACAATACCGTATCATGTCTTGTACAAATCATCACATGGTACAACACGCGTTTTCCCAATTAGGTCAAACATTGCCCTGGATTATGGTCACAGCCATTTTTTCAAGTGAATGAAGTGCTACATTACTTAATTAACTAATTTATTTATTTATTTACTGTGCAAACACGTTGTGTGTTGTGTTCAGGTCTCTGCAGACTTCTTTCTGTACTAAACCAAGACCATAATCTTTCTCCAACATTAATCAAGTGCTGCCATTGTCTAAACATAACCAATAATGATGAAAATGTTTAATAATGCTATAGCTGCTGAAGGCAGATATTGCACTGTAAGAGTGGATATACAGGCTGAAAAGAAATAAAACACATTGTCAGTGAACATTTTACTCTCACTTTTAGTATCAACATTTTGCAATGGCCAGATGTGTTCATTAACATTTCTTCATAATGTGAATGGAAAACGTAATATTGGCACCATATCATTTGTATGTATAGAAATGTCCAGGAGATGGCGTACAAAAATACATGCATTTCAGTGTCAGAAATTCATTATGTGATTCGGAAAATAAATGATCATTTGATTACTATGCCTTCGTTGGACGGGTGTTATTCAGCATTTCCATGTTTGGGCTTAAACACTAGAGACGTGACAAGATGCCATTCATTCCTCTGAAAACACCAGGAGAAATTTAGAAAGCTTCAACTCTATTCAAAAACACATTGCTGGGGAAAATGTCGGATGTGGACAGCCTGTTGGAAGCGCCAGGACATTTCCCAGTGGCCTGAGGGTCATTTTGGCCTGTCAGCGGTAATGTAGCAAGCAGGAATGAGTTGACGGACCTCTGAGGATCAACGCATCACTCAATATTACACAATGACGTCATCCGGTCTCTCAGAGACGCACATAACAACCGTCTACCTGCTTCCCCAATGATGACATTTTAGACAAGTCGCTCAGCGAAATGAATGCTTGTCAAGGTCATTGGAAAGGGAAAGGTGGAGCAAAAAGAGAGAGAATAAAAAAGAGAAAGACCGTCACCAGAGACACAGCTAAATGCTGTAAAAAAAAAAAAAAAAAAAAAAAAAAAAAAAACGACATGTCCCTCACAGTGAGGGACCAGGTTGTTCATAAACACGAGCTAAAACACACACACACACACACACACAACAGACTCGGCATGGCTAACTAAGTAGCTAATAGCAGCCACTTTTGAGTCTGTGTGTCTAAGGGGGTAAATAATACACAGACTCACACAAGAGCAGAAGTATGGAGGTCGAAGTTGGTGAAGCAGTTTGAGAGGTTGGCGCTGGACATGGCCTTGGTAGGCGCCATTATAAATACCTTACAGAATATACATTTGTATGTGACAAGAAAATAAAAGTGGACATATGCCTATGATGTCAGCAAGCAAATAAGTTGAAGAGATGAAAACACCATCACATGGATGGGGAGCTGTATCTTGATATATGTTGTAAAAAAAAAAAAAAAGGTAGAACTTTGATCTGTGATCACTTGGTAAAAACCAAATTACACTGTTCTTCCATCCCTATAGGTTTTCCACTATGAGTGTGTTATGGTGTGAGTTGCAGAAGCTAGCTTGTGTATTCTGATGGTGGTGGCTTTTCATGTTTTGGATTCCTTATTGCGCTGAAAATATGCATAAAAATACCCCCAAGGACTCCATAAACTATCTTAAGACTGCTAATTAGAGAAGATAAAGAAGTCTAATATTTTATTTTGAAATCCCTTGTGTAAAATCTGTTCCTGTGGTGTACGAAAATTAACTGCGATGGACCAACTTCACAAAGCTAAGTTCAAAGTTTTCAGAATATGAAAACTTCTATCACATTACGGTGCCAAAACCCATTAATAAATTGTCTCTCTTATAAACACACATCTCCCATCCTTCCCCCTCGTGGATTTAAGATGCCACAAATTTTTAATCTGCAGATTCATCACCATAAATAAGTGAACCACTGGTTTGCAGTGGTCTGTGCGACAGGAAAAAAAACACCACCAACTGTGTGATGACATTTTAAACACATCATTATGCTAAGATCGAATCAAGTGGAGTAATTGCAATCACATGGTTCTCATAAACCCTGAAGATACTGCTTTGTCTGACAAATTCCTTGTAGTGGAAAAGATTATAGTTCCAAGATTAATATTTATTCTGTGTTGACAATGGTGAACACATGAACAGACACACACCGACGGATAACAAATTGAAGGAAAATACCTGAATAAATCAGAGAAACATAACAAATGCAGATACTTCCACACAGATGCAGAAGCAGTTAACATTCATTGATGATCTGTTGCATGTACGAAAGCGCTGAGCAGCCCGGTTGATTCTGATTTTGTGTAAAGATGGTGTGACCCCCTCCCAGCGTATTGGAGGTCGTCCCGGCCGACCTCAGCAGACGATTGGATGACGCGAGAGGGTCATCAGCTGATGCAATTCACCTGGGCTTTTCCAGACTATAAAAGCTGGACCATGTGCTCACTTGTTCTCCCCTTCCAACTACTACATTAATGAATTTTGGTACCTTTAACACCTCCATGGCACATATGCCACTTATCCATGAGCTGCTATTATGGCAAAACATGATGCTTATTTGTCTTACCTTTTCATTATAGTAAATTATTTGTCTTAAGTATAACCTCTGCATGAACTCCCTTCTTGTCGCATTCACTGAGCCAGTCTGTGACGGTGGCGAGAGGAAAAGAGACGGTTCATTTAAGCGGCATGGATGGCAGGAGCTTCATTCACGCAGACTGTTTGAATGTGTTTCAACAGGAACAGTGACCAAAAGTGACATTTGCATTTAGATCTATGGTCAGTAAGTAGAGTCGGACATTGTGGTCGAGAGTGCACATTTGATGATTGTGATGCTTGTGCATTAGTGGCATATGTAAAGATAAAAACAGATGAACAGCTGTTCTTCAGGTGACTGAGAAGTCAATGCAGGACTAGATCGGACTGTCAGCAACAACAGTCGGTTGTCAAGTTAACACAGGGTTGCAGTGCATAAACCCTTCATTACAGAGATGGATGCACCTTTGAGTTAAGTGGTGCAAAAACCCAGTGCTCCCAGTGACAGTGCAACATGCTGATGTTTAGCAGCTATACTTATTTTCCATGTTCACCACCTCAGTTTAGTGTATTAAAATGTAACATCTGCTAAATGGCAAATACACCAACCCCAAAGTAGAGCTTAGGCTGATGGGAATGTCATTAGTGTTTGTCATAGACCAAAGTTCAAATTTTGACCTGATGATAGTACTAAGGGAAAAGTCAGGGGGATCACCAAGTTATTAAACTTCACCCTGAAGAGGAACACGAGTGTCTGTAGCAAATGTTATGACAATCCATTTTAATAGTTGTTGAGACATTTCACTGAAAAACCACAAACGTCGACCTCATCATTGTGTTGAAGAAAAAGTCATGGGATCACTAAAGTCGTTTCATCGTCTGGGA
The DNA here is from genome assembly GCF_002260705.1 of Seriola dumerili. Classification (NCBI taxonomy): domain Eukaryota; kingdom Metazoa; phylum Chordata; class Actinopteri; order Carangiformes; family Carangidae; genus Seriola; species Seriola dumerili. The sequence continues at coordinate 3,644,324 of NW_019174290.1, forward strand.
AAAATTAACATCCCTATAAAATGTTGTGCTAATCCATCTCTTAGCTGTTGTTATACCTCATGTGAAAGGTTCGACCAGCTGGTTGCATTCAGAGAAAAACTCATGGGGACTATGTATGTCTGTACAAAATTTCATGACAATCCATCAAACAGCTGTGATATTTCGGTTTGGACCAAAGTGATGCACCAAGCCAAACAACAACTGAACCAATTCATCAGCTGCCTTTAGCACACAGTATATAATGCTGGCTGAAGTAACCTGTCCCCTTACAGTACATTAAACTATTGGAGAAATACTTTTGTGAGATAATAAAATCTGAAAATTTGGTCGTCAAATCCAGTTTCATTCACCCCTGAATTATTTCCAAAGTGAAGTCTTTTCTTTCAAGTCTCTGACCTGTACAAATACATCCATCCCCTCATTGCATGTGTCTCGATTACTGTAGATTTCATCGACTCATTCTGACTTCCAACAAGCTCATAAATGGAAAGACCATATTACTTTTGTTCTTACGCCTTTTCCCTTGTTGTGAAAAACATTTTTCAGTTGTTGCTCCAAAATTAAACATTAAATTTGACTTTTCAACGAGAATGAATTTTTAATTGTGCACATGAATTACTACTGGTGTTTGTTGGCTTTTTGATTACCTCCGCCAAGCAGGTCATGTTTTCACCTGTGTCTGTTTTGTTGGTTTGTTTATTTGTCAGCAGCATTACACAAAAACTACTGAACCAATTTGCGCCAAAGTTGATGGAGGGATGGAACACGAGCCACTGAAGAACTCAATAAATTTTGAGGCAGATCTGTGTCATTTACTATAAAACATCCTCTGAAGTCTGGTTTATGTGGTTTGACCTGAACACTGGCCGTAGTTAAATCTACTTCTTTTTAAATCTATTGTTCTTGGACTTTGGATCAGTTCTGTTGTATCTACACCCCTATATAAAATTTATGGAATAACATAATATTATACTGTACATTATGATAAAGTTTTCATATCAGCTAGAAAAACAAACCTTTTTGCTTTGACTTTTTGCCACAGCTGAATTTGAGATTATTTGCAGATACTTTAAAGCAGCTGCTAAGACGTTCAAACACAACTATTCAGAATGTTGAAGTGAAGAGTTTCTATTTTTTTGTTTTGGTTGAGTAACTTCTACTATTGCATATTGATATTAATCCCAACAGTACAACTACTGTGATGATGAAAAAAGTCCATCTGTCACTCAGTCTATCAGTGAGGTGCTGGAATGTTGGAATACATGCACGTGCACGCACGCACGCACACACACACACACACACACACACACACACACACACACACACACACCGTTTAGACAAAAAGTCGACTGATCAGGCAGCAAGACATCCTGATTAAAATGGAACAGTTCTGATTTCCAGCAGAGTTTTGATTGTCGTAAAAGTGATTGCTGTGAAATTTTCGAGCAGAAGTATGCTATTAGTGTTTTAAAGGAAACTTTCTCTCTCTGTGTCTCTCACTCTGGTGTTGTAAGGGAGAGAAAAGAAAAACTTCCCTTACAGGCAAGTTGGGTCTATTACAGAGAGGTTTTACTAGGGTTCAATTATTTATTGTTTGATTTATGGCTTATTGTGCGTGACATTTTTTAACCAAAAGGTCCAATTTACTGATTTGCTAGGATTAGTTTTTCTGATTTTACATCAATGGTAGGACATTATCATTATAATGCTCTTTTTGACTGTGCCTGTGCTAAAAAAAATTGTTCTGTGCAGGTTTCCACAGATCGAAACATGTGTCATTATCACAAGAAAACTAACATGCATCATGTCAGCTGACTGTCTTAATGTATTAATAATACTGTGTGTTATTATACATGATAGATGTTTGATACTGGCTGATAACCAATGCAGGCCTGACTTGTAATTAATAGAAAACAACTGCAGTTTAAATCATGATCACACTATTGTCAGAGAAAATACACAGACACATGATCTTTTTTTATTCTGAGGTCCTGGCCTCGGTTTTCTAATGATTAAATTATCGATATATTATAGATGTAATGGTTCTATTTTCATTTACAGTAATATTTGTTAGGAAGGCTAATAGATTTTTATTTAAAGAACACTCAATTGATGACCTCAGTGGGTGCTTTCAAAAATAATTATGATTTACAAGCTCATACATTAATCATGTAAGAAGCGGTGAGAGTGGACAGTGAATGTATTTAGGAAAACTAGAAACAGATTTTTTCACTGCGATTAATGATGTTTGATCTTTCCACGCTGCTTGTGGCGTTGCTGCTGCTTTTCAAATACAACCTACGGGCTGAGACTTATACTATGGACCGGATATGATATTGTGCTGTACATTAAGTCAGATCTATTCCACTCAGTATGATAATCGGCGGCTGGTCCATTACTCCTAATTATATCAATCATCACCCGTGGATTTAAAATGGCATGTCACACCCCGCTGGGAGCATTTATGGCTCTGTATTCATCAGAGACAAATTGAAATTCAAAGCACATGAAGTGCAATCTCGAATCGCACCTCCTGCATCCTCTTTTGAAAATTTATTTTACTTTACAATGTCTCTGTCTTTCTCACTCAGTGTCGACAGAATGAGTCTGTACTAAAGGAACTAATAAGAAGACTTGACAATCTGCTGAAACACACCAACCCACTATACATGATTGTTATCTGCCATATGGCTGCAATGTTTCTTTCTTCTCCCCTACTTTCCTAAAGGGTAATTTTCCCTTTTTCCTTGACAATTTAATTCATACTTCTCACTCAATGTCTTAGAATAATAAGAAATAACAGCATTCCTTTCTTGAGACTACTAAGTCCTACTGCATGCCTCCTGTTCTGCATGCTGCCAGAGGAATATATGTACAAAGAGGAGGTGACAGAAATCTGTCACAATGTGAGACAGAACTGGAATAAACGTGTGAAAAGTAAAAAGTCATTTTTCATGAGGAATCAACAGCTGGTCCGTCAATGCGTAACAATCAAATTTGTTAAAAAGGAACATTTATCTGATGTATTTATTCAGTATAAATATTGTTTCCCAGGGTTTTTATCAGCTTGTGCCTGAATCTGCAGAAGGTAATACACAGACGGGAGACAAATTAAACAAAAAAACCTGACGACAGTGCCCCCATCCACAGGGCATGAGGGGGTCACCGAGTAGTTTGATGTCACCAAATCTCAAACTAATTTAACACCTATGGGAGGATTAGCAAGCTTGCTAACTCTCAGTTCACAGAGTTTACAACGTTTTTTCAAAAGACATATTTGTACCGTCGGCTCTGTCTGTTTGAAAACCATTTTTCTTTCTTTGACATGCTATATTTACTCTGAAAGAGGAGGTGAAATTAAACTGGATGACACAGCCGATGTGCCTTAATTTGATGTGGCTTACACCACGATCACACAGTTACTTCAGATGCAGCTGATTCAGCTCTGTTTTGGGGGTTTGATACATACTGTAGTTTAGAGATGATCTAACATTTTTCAGTACGGTGGGGAAAACAAAAAGAATTTATTTTGATTTATTTTGAAAAATGTAAAAAAAAGGTGTATGGTTCATAGGCCATAATTCTTGCTGTAAAGCTTAAGGCATTTCAGACTGCACTAGATTAATGTCCTGAATAAAATGCTGCCATTACACCCAAACTTTCAATACAGTGTGGAACTTCTGCATTGGGATTTGCCAGCCTTTTTGTTTCCACACAAACAGAAGTTTTTTTTTTCTCTGGTTGAAGGGCTCTAAACTCTAACTTTATGTTCTAAGTCACTCCTGTACATTTCAGTCCATACTACAGAATAAGAAAAAAATAAAACTATTTAAATGTATCTGGTAAGTGATACAGGTGTCTTTGAGACCTCACCACCCTGCTAAGTATAGTTTCTTAGTGTGTCATCCAACTGAACTCTGCCATCTGCTGAACTCTGCCTCTGCCTACACACACTGACAGTCCTCTCTCTCACACACACACACACACACACACACAAACACACACAGTATATATATGCTGCCTCACTGTTAACTTTCCTATTAGTCCTATTATTGCAATCCTTATACAACCTTTTTATACAATATACATTGCTTCTCAGTGTATTCATACTGCTGCTATTTTTACATTCTTTACTCTGTGTATTTACACTGCTGCTATGCACTGGCTTAAGTTATTGCATTATCAATGTGGTAAATGACTTCCATCTTTCCACATTTCAGCACATATTCAATTTTAAAAAGAATGGAAAGTAATCTTCTAGTTCATAAAAGCAAAACATTTATACAAGTGATAGCATCAACAGAGAGACCTTAAAGGCTCCGATCCCAACCTCTTTTGTCTGCTACGGAAATCATGGTCACATTCTGAATCCTAAATCCACTTTGGTTTCCTATATCTAAAATTAACAGTCCTATGTAGTCTGTGCAAGATGTGCAAGGGCAGCATGTAATGTGATGTAACCATACTCTTTATTTTTGTAGAACAGTTAAAATTGATTAAACAAGAGAAAATTCATCTTTGTGTTGTGGCACTATGATGCTGGTTGCCCATGTGGCATCAACCAACAAACTAAGACTTTTTTTTTGTCATACAGTGAACTTGACATTGTTAGTGAGTTTAGACTATAATGTTCCTTAACTTCTTTAGTTTAAATCCATTTGTGTGGGCAGCGAAACTTGTTCTTTCAGGCATTTCAGGTTCAGTAAAAACTCTTCAAACTAGTGGCATTGTGCTGCCTTCTGTTCAACCGCCAGAAATACACATCTCTGCCACATTCCTGTCAAGGATAGATTTGGAAAATTCTAATTTAGAAAGTGGGTTGCGCACACACACACACACACACTAACACACACACATACACGTACATCTCCGTACTCACACACATCCATGTCAGCTTAAATGCATGCATGCCTGTGTGTAGTGACTTCCACTATTGCTTGGTTTCAGGTTACCAGGCCTCCCCCCTCTCGTCTCTCCTGTATTTCAGTCTGTCTTTTTCTTTGCCGGCTCCAGGAGTCTGGCTGTCTGCTCTCTAAATAGAGTTGACCTCAGTGCAAACTTGGTGCTGCTACTGTCTTTAACTCTGCATGGGAGGCGATGCATATGTAGGACGTATTGAGTGTGTGCATGTGTGAGAATGTGTTTGTATGCATGCATGTGAGTGCAATAGTCCATACAAATAATCTGTTTTGAGTTTTGGATTTATTTAAAAAGAATAACACGAGTGAGTTAAAAACAGAGTGTAACTGTAATGGGATCTGGTACAAAAAAAAAAAAAAGTACAGCTCTACTAAAATGGTACCCTTCACTGCAGAGGTTTTCCAGTGATGCAACAAAAAGTACACTTTATCACTCTTACCACAACACCATTGTGCATCCTGACATACACAATATTTACATCAAGGAAATCTGAATAAGCATCCACGCCACTGAAACCAACAGGCGACATAAACACAAATCCTGTTAAGTGTGTTTTTGACAGAGGACGACTGAGCTGTACATATCTCAGTAAAATGGAACAGGGCGAAACCAAGAGACGAGCGATAATTTAGTCTTACTGACGTGATAATATGAACAACCTGCAATTGTAGTGGAGGGTTTTGTCTCCTAAGTGTGAGTCATTGCATTTTCCTCGCCAAAGAAAACAGCAGCTAGAGACAGATGACCACAATACTCAGAAAACCACACGGACACATTTTAAATGAAAACTTATAACTTAAAACTCAAAAGTAATTACCGGTATTCGCTGAGGTACCTGCACAAATTTAACTTGTCATGTAGGAATTATTCTCAAAATAGGAGGCGAGTGAAAATTTTGCTGTCCATATTATTGCAGACACTTTGCGACCATAACATCAGCATCTCCGCAGTTCGTTATAGGACTGAAATCCCCTATGGTTTCGTCTATGTTACTGGTCTAACACAAAAAGGTTAACCTGTGCATAAACATGTGAAGGCAGACTTCTAAGGTGTGAATGTAAGCATCAACGGTTTGTCTTTATATACTGGCCCTGTGATAGACTGGCCACCTGTCCAGAGCGAACCCCGCCTCTCACCCAATATCAGCTCCAGCCTCCCCGCGACCCTGGAAGGATAAGCGGTACAGATAATGGATGGATGATACAGGACGACCTTTTCTTAGTTCATTGCTTCTTAATTTGCTCAGTTGCCCTTTAAACCAACCTTTGTGTCCCAGAAAATGTGGTCCAGCTCATGACCGTCAAATATATTTTTTGTTTTGCAGAGGGTGTCCTCACTCGTCTCTCTGTTTGTCACAAGGAAAGTTTGTAGGGCAAATGAAACAATAAAGCAAGCGCGTCATCCTCAGCTGATGTGAGTTCAGGGAAAAGGGTTAATTAGGTTTAATTCAGAGGTGTTATTCACTCACTAACTCCAGAGATGCTTATTCAGCAAAACAAAGAGGAGAGGTGACTTTAAAACAGCCCTTGAAGGTGACAGCTTTTAAGTGCTGAGGACAGACAGTGATCACCTTCTTTTTGGTTCGTATTACACAAACTTTAGAAGACAGAGACACATGCCTATAGAGCAGAAATGGAAGACATGTAAGCCGAATCCTCAGATGCATGTCCAGGCGTAAAGACCTACTTAGCAGTGTGCCTAATTTAGTTTCCATTTAATCGTTCATGTCTGTCAGAATGTCATGGATTGGAGAGAAAAAAAAAAAAACGATACAGGATTTTACACTGTACAAAACTGCCTAAACAAAATCTGTATTACCTGTAACACTCTTAACCATATTCTGAAGCAGCACATGGACAATCCTGTCATCCTGACCCCTGAAAAAGGGCTGCAAAGGGCCAGCAGCTGGTGCAATAGAGAGGTCACAGAGAGAGATCAGTCTCCCATGGCATCAGGAGTTCATAATTAACACATTTCCACCTGGTACACTCTCCATCCTCTACACCATCAGAGAACGAGGCTTTGAAAGCGCCACAGAGCTTTGGCAGATCAAAGCTGTAGAAAGGCGCTCCCTCAGACTGAAAGGCATCAGCCCAATTACCTTTTAAATATTCACTCTAGACATGTTACCACTTAGAACAGGTTGATATTGCTACAGGTGTATGAAGTAAGACAATAAAAAAGGAATAAGCTTAAAAAGGGGCTATTTGTAAGTTTTCTCTGCTGTCGAACGTGGTTTCTTGCCTGGGAGCAGCTGGTGGTGATTGTTGCTTGTTTTTTTTACAAGACAAGAGGTTATATCAGAGCAGGAGGCTACAGCGAGTTGCTATCTGGAAGTGACGAGGCAGGCCGTAGCTAGTTGGTTAACGTGCCAACGTCAGTAGAAGAGAAGATGTGACAGAGACAAGAGTTAACATCGGTGTTGCTTTCCACCGCTGGAGACAGCTCCTGGTGAGTAAAGGAATATGAAGTGTGATGCTGAACTCACAACGTCACAACGCCTCTAGACTGATAAGTATACAGCTGTTAATGCTAATGCTGGCTATGTAGCAATAGCATAAATCACAAATAGCACCTTTAGAGTTGGTCTTTTTAAGGAGATGGGCTGATAAATAAATGTCCTTTGTATTTCATGAAATTTGTTTTTAATGTTCCCGGAGTAGTTTGTTTGGGAGACATGCTTGTTCACTTTCTTTTTCCCCACTTTAAATATGATGCTACAGCTAGAAGCTAGTTATCTTAATCTAGCATAAACAAAACCACAATTTGTTGTTTTTACAAATTGTTATTATTGTATAAATGTTTTTGTTCAAATTAAACAAACAAAATATAACATGTTTAGTGAGCTTTAGAAGTGTTGCTAGGTGGTTTAGGGTCTCTATGCTAGGCTAAGCTAACAAGCCACTGGCAAGAGTTTCTTATAACAGACAGATGTGAGAGTGTGGTATCAATCTTTTTATTTCACTCTCTGCCAGACAGAAAATAACTGTATTTCCCTTTAAAATAGGAATTGATACCACTATTTTTCATTATGAAGCAATTAACCAGAAGTTGATTAGCTTAACCTAACATGAAGTGTGGAAGCAAGTGGAAACAGCTAATGTAGCTCTATTCAAAGGTATGATAATTTTCTGTTTCACAGGAGGTTATGTGCTTTTAGTTCAGGAACCCTTTTTGAGTCGTCTCATCGAAGCATGTTTCACAAAATGCCAAAACTATCTATCATTTTACCTTCGGTCAAAAAAAAGCAAATAAACATATTTCACAATAATTTTGAACCTATTCCTTTAAATTGTAACATTTCCAGGAATCTAATATGCCTGTACATAGTAGGAAATGTGAAATATTTTATATTGCAGAAAAGCAAAACCCTGTCATCTGAGAACAAATTACTTCCATTTCCATTTCTGTCCATTAAACACAAAAAACCACAAATGACAATGTGTGTGTTTGTGTGTGGGTGCAAAAATGTTAACAATAACTGTGCAGTGAATGGAAAACGTAACATGAAGCAGCAGCGGACAATGGGAAGAAACAAACAACTGAGGGAGGCATTTTGGGGAAATATAAGTTGTGCCGCTGTTGCATGTTGACATTCTGTCTGTGATCACGGATGATTAGCAGGACTCTGTCCCTGAGGAGCTAAGCCCACATAAATCCCTTCACTCTCACTTCTCTGCACTGAGCCTCTCTGGGGAAGGAGAAATCACTCTGTGTGTTAGTGATGTGCCAGCATGCGATCTGCATGTGAGAAATGGATTTTGAATATTTTGGATCAGAAGAAGCTCCTGGGTGGAGTAATGCCTGATAACACTGTCACTAAGGTAATCACCCGTGACAAATTCTTCCTCAGCAGAGAAGGGGGCAGCCGCAGATCCTGAGGGAAAAAAGTTTTTGGTTGATTCTGGGAACCTGTCAAACCAGCAGTTACCAGTGGTGAGTTTGGCTTCGATGAGATGCAGACCATGCAGACAGACTGTCTCTGGAACCAACTGGTCAATGTCAAGGCAGCAAACCCAGCAACTTTAAAGATTTTTATGTTTTCCTTTTGTTCTCTTTTGGTCATTAGCTGCCTTATTCTGCCATTTCCTGTCCTGGTTTTCTATTCATTTCTCTCAAAACACACGTGCCCCTTGAAATAATTCACTGTAAGGAAGAAAATAGTGATTTACTATAACAAGACTAAACGTGCACTGGTTGTTATCTTAGTTTAGCATGCTAACATTAGCATTAAACATAGCTGAGGCTGATAGTAATGGTAGTAGCTGCAGGTATTTGATCATAAACGAAAGGATTGGAAAAATAAAATGTAATTAATTAATTAATTGAACTAAAACAGCTTTAATAATACTTCAAATGCAATGAACCACTCTTAACAAGTTTCTGTTAACATAATGGTTTTCAAAGGAATTAACAAAAATAAAAAATATCTCTATGACTTTCAGTGGACTTCATTCAGACTTTGACTGAAGCATTGTGAAGTAAAAGTTGTAGCTGTCTTTGATCTCATAATTCTTTCCATTTCTTTCCTGCCCTAAATTAAATTGCCTAAAGCCAGCTTGACAAATAATGTTGAAGATGTACCTCTCTGAATATAGAGTGTTGTGTAAATGAAATGGATAGCTTCTGTACGAAAGGATGAATTGGTGAGGAAGTGAGTATTTGATGGGTCGCAGATCTGAAAGAAAAAAAAAAAAAAAAAGGCAAAGCAGCAGAAGTCTTTTTCATTTCACCGATAAGACATTTTGCCAATACTTCTCATACCTCTCAACCCACAATAAAGTGATTCCTTTCTTTTGTCAACACAGATTTATCATTATATTGGATAAATAACGTTAGCAATTTATTTCTCATTGGATCTTTCTCCATATTTACAGAACATATTCCCTATTTGACTACACCTCAAACATTAACCTTTATTATCACCTCGCTCTGATACTGAGCCTCCAGAATCCTAACTACTAAACTACAACAGCAAATACGTTACGTAGGAAATACAATTGTGACCGGATTGCATTTTCTATTAACATAATGAAGATGTATTGTTAATTTACATATTGGGTAAGTCGCAAATACATTGATACTGATAAATATTAGGAAAACGTTCAAAGACAGCATATTTGTTTTCCGTCAAAATATCCAATCATGCTGTAGAATATGCACTTGTAATGTGTACAGCATTATTAAACCTTTTATGGACACATGTTCATTCATTTACATCTAACCAAAACCACAATCATTCCCTAACCTTTATGAAACCACTTTTATTACATAAACCTAACCACAGATGGGGCTCAGGATGTGGACCCTGGTCTCTGGTGTGACAGTCGCCCGCCCTCAACCACCTCCACAGCAATAAATGTAGCACTTCATTCATTCACAAAATATGTTCCCTCTGAACAAAATCCAGACAGTGATTACATTACCAACAAAAATATTTATCGTTGCAATTTACTTGCATAGAAAGGTAATTCTCGGGAGACAGTTCAGCCTCCAAGGCAGAACACAAACAAGAGGCATTAATTGAAAAGTTACAGAGGAGCAGCTACATGTAAAATCATTTAACAAGTTTGGGTTTGATGGAGAGTGCAGCTGTCTATCTCAGCTCGGTTTGAATTCTGCTCAGAAGCAGCAACAGCATGGCAGCCAAAAGAAAGTGCCTCTTTGAATCTATTGACAAGTATAGATGACAACTTTCTCACATATCTCTCAGTTCCAAAATCTTCAGCCTTTCTGACATGTTGGTGTTTCAGAATTGGTCTTGAAGGCAACACACTGCGGGGAGCCTTTACTGATGTAAAGCTGTACTTCCTTACTTTCCTCACGGATCAAAATTTAAATCTCGTGGCTGCCACATTCATACTTCTTCTGTCTCGTGCAATGGTGAACTACAACTGACTGTTTGCTAAACCCCTTCCCCAAACAGAGATTGTCCAATCATAGCTTAGCGACTGTAACTTGGCACAGCAGGCCTGTCAAGTTCCAAATTTCTTTGCATGCAGAAGTATTGTAGTAAGAGTGATACTTGGTATCCAGAGAGTTTTCAGGGTCTTTTTTATATGCTTTTGCAAAACAAAAAACACAAGCGCAAAAGTGTAAGAAATGAGCATCTGTCTGATCCAATGTTGCTCATGGTAGCATGCACAGCTAACTGTCTTGTAACCTACAGCAGGGAACTACTTACAAAACCTGAAGTCAATTTGGTGAAAATCTGTATGCCAGATGAAAGGGGTTCCTAATTGCTTTCTTTTTTTTTTTTTTTAAATGGTAAAAACCAAAACTTTCCTTTTTGTCACAGAACTAAAAACTTTTCAATGTAAAACTTCACTCACACTGGAAAATGTCAGATCACTCACAGCATCACAGATGAGCGAAACTGTACGTGCCCATCCATCACTTCAGCGCCAATAACCTCCCTTTTTTTGGATATGGAACTGCAGCCGGCCTCTTTCTGTAATTCTTCAGTGGTATGAAAATGCATCTCTCCTACTTTTTTTCCCCCCACACTTCTTGACCTAACTTGGACTTTCAAGGCAATTAGTCATATATCAAGGAACTGTGAGGGAAATAAATTACCGTTAAATTACAACATACAATGAATTGATAAACAGCCCTTTAAAGGAAGTTTGTTGGATATAAAGCTGAGGTAGTTACCTAAAAGTGAATATGAATAAAACAGCATGTGGGAAGTAGAACTAAATATTTAAAATGCATATTATGAAGACATTTAAAATTTGACAGCACGCACTGAAATATCAAACTGACTAAAAGTAAGCACATAACTACAGTGCAAATTCTGAGTTTACTGAGAAAACAAAACATGAGAACACTAAAAAAAATAGAAAGTAAGTGCATATTTACACAACAGAAGAGTCGGCAAAACAAACTTAGGTAGTGATGATTATTTAATACCATTATCCAAATTAGAGCAGCTACGGTTTGCACAGCATGTGGGTGGATGATAGTCTATATTTTGTTGATGGGGTGCCTCGGCATGCCAATTAATTCACGAGTTATGAGTACTTTGGCATAAAAAAAAAAAAAAAAGAAATAAAAGTTTGGTTTAGAAGCTACAACCTGCAGCTTTTAAGCATGTAGAATTATAGCCATGCAAAACTGAAAATGGAGCATGTAGTGTCACAAAGCTGCTTCACCTTGTTCTAGGTACAGTACGTCGTGTGTCATGGATCAAGAAGGTAACAAGATCAAGACTAAAGTCTTTGCTGAAAAAACGAAATTAGATGGCAATGGTATTGTCAGCAGTATACGCGCAAGCTGACAAATTATTCTTCTTTGCAGCAGAGTCAGGAGACACATTAATCATGCTTTAAACTTTGCTCAGCGTTTCTCAGAGTTTGACACGGTTTACTCTGGTGCGTGAGGATCTGATCTTTTGACATGAATTCAGGTGAGGTACTGTGTGTTTGAAGTCAATCATCTCTGGACTCTGCATAAAAGCATGTGTTTTTCAGACACATGACTCTCCGTGAGATAAAATCATTTTTGAACCGCTGGGCATTCCATCCATCCAGTGAAGAAAATGAGCATCGATTGGCTGGAAAAACATCCATTTGCAATCAGACCGGTCCATGATTTCCAGTTCTTAATCATTAATCATGTCACTCACTTTATCCCTGAAACGCTTTCTTTTTTTTTCCGACTTTGTGACCCAGCAGGAATGATTCGCCAGCTGATATGTGATCTAACAAATTAAGTTTATTTTTTCCCACCTATCATCGCGTACAGTCAGAGCGTATTGATTTTCGTCTGTTGCATATCATCTATATGAGAAATAATTGCCCTCCCCACCTCCACTCCCCTGGCTTTCATTCTCTGCGAGACAGTGATCACATACAGTGCCATTAGACCCAGGCAATATTCGACAATTACATACATTTTTTCGCTCTAAAGCGAGTACTTTATGGTAACTCATCGAGATAACGCCCTCAGTTTAAAACATCATCTTCTGTCTTAAAGGCATCATAAAGGCAACATTTTCCATACTATGACCTTCATTTCATCTCATCACACTTTTTATCGATTCTCTAAGAAAGTTTTGCCTTGCAGTTTAAGGTAATTCCACATTCGGCTCAGAGGAGATCCCTGATAAAAGTCTCACTACATCACTACACTACTACAAATATAAATATATAGCCATTGCTTTAATGATGAAATAGAACAGGCTGAAATGACCGCATCATACAAATGAGACAAAAACACTCAGTTGTTAATTTTGCAAGCAAAGGGTCATTTGTGTTAACTATGCCAGTGGATTTAGCAATAATACAACAGTGCAAAGTGTTTTATATGTGCCATAATTTCTTGAAAAACAAAGTAACACTAAACAGTGCTGGGGGGGGGGGGCATAGGGCCAAAATGAGCTGTCTGGCCCCTGTTAATCCCCCATTCCTCCCACTCTTTGTATAATGTGGACAGTTTTGCTATGCTAAAATACTACCTGGGCCTGGATGTGTTCATTTTCATTCAACACATTTATTTAGGAACATGCCTCGTATGAACAACTTGTTGAGATGTTGCAAGACTGATTGAAACTGACATAAAGGTCTTAAAACCAAATTTAATCACATTGTTGCAATATGAGGTACAATGAGGTAATAAAACAAGACCCACCTTAAGACCCTTCACACATTATTTATTGAGTTTTGGTAGTAGATATAGTATCTCAATATTTTTCCAGTTAAATTAGTACAAACCAGATGACACATTTTAAGCCTGGAGCTTTATGCCTCTGGAGTTCTGGGACCCCAGGACATTTTCCTTTTTGGTAATCCAGTCATCTTTAAACATGTTTTGATTGTGAAGTTGAGAGATTTGAGGGGCTCATCCAAAGAAAAGAAAAACATTTTAATTGATAAATCTTTGAAACCAGGGAGAACCTTGCAGAGACAAAAACTGGGAATTTAAATGAGTCATATTCATGTGATATTGCGTAATATCCACAGACTGAGCTACCACGATGCTTAATGTTTGTCACTGAACAGAATTGGTATTTACATACAGTAAGAAGAGCATGTCACCTTTCCTTTGGTCATAAATCAGCAGAATCCTAACAGGCAGCTCTCTTAAACATATGTAGCTTGTAAATTTACACAAAATAAAAGATTTCCATGCACATAAATCTCCATATTGCTTCTCCCTATGACAGATTTATACATACCAAACATCAGTGACTAAACCTATTAAAAGGTTTTACATTTACTAATCTGCACACCTGCACATGAGACTCTCTTGCTCCTTCACCATCGGCGCCTTGTCAGTTTGATAGCATGGAGACAGATGATTTAATCTGCACTGAAGCAGAGCGCTGGACTTGTCAAAACTGTCACTGACAAAGCCTGAAATATATAGTTCATTTACTGCTTTTTGCAATACGCTGATCATGACGTCAAAAAGGTAAAGACGACAAGGATTGTTTTCCTTACGACAAAACAAAACGACAGTGTGTTTTCAGTGACCTGTTCTCTTGCACAGTCCCCCTGCGCTCAGTCAAGTCTGCCTCTTGCAGCTGCAGGTGTATTAACTCAAGGTCACTTACTTCAACCCCTCCGTGTCAACTCGTTTATCCATTTCAAGCCTGCAGTTACACCTCTGTTGGTGTACAGAATCCCATCAAGCAAACTGGCACCACCACCCTTTCTAATTTTGTTCAATTTGAACTGGTATTTGCTGGGATGCCCTGTAAAATGTGTTCAATTTAAGGATATTATACTTTTATTAGAGATGGTGGGAGCGTACAGAATTGAGAGATGGAGGGATACCGGTGGCCTAGAGGGACCTTTATCCTGGTGATTTTATTTCAGAGAACAGTCTCATTTATCATCATCTTTGCTCTGGGTAATATCACACAGCTGTCCACCTCGAACACCTTAGTGTGCCACTTAACACTGACATGCAGAGATATTAAAATATGCTACTCAATTGAAAATGTATGCAACATTCACTCTGGCGATAATCTTTAGTTTATTACGCATTCGTGATGCCGAAAACATTATACAACAACAACAGTACAACAAAACACCTAAATGTGTCCCACTCATGGACTGTTTAGAGAAAGTTCCCACTCAGTCTGTATGAGATGAGATGTTCATGAAACATGGTTACACATTTCTAACAATAATCAGAGATAGTTTTATTCAAATTTACAATTCACTGATAGACTTAATTGGCAATCGTATTGAACTTCAAGGTTTTTCATTGGTCTGAATTCCTATTGCAGTTTAGCCTACTGATCAGACAATTACAGTGGTTTCTTTTTTCACTTGACCATCTTAGGTGTCTCAGGGAGGTTGTGTCATGTGGTCACACTGCCTGATGGATGGAGGATGAGAAGTTTGGATACTAGCGGACAGCAAAATATCTGGCTGTACTGTCAATATTTTAGACGAGAGGGAGCATTTCGGTTTAGTGCATAATCCTTTCCATTGCATAATCACGCTACAGCTTAACCTCACACTGACTGGCATTTCATGACAGGTTTACACAAAATCAATGGAATGGTTTGACATTCATTTGACACTCATTTATTATTTATTATTAGTGTACTAACAAGTACATTTCCCAGAATGTCAAACTGTTCTGTTAAGATAAAGGAGGGAAAACAACACCTTGCCTCTTAATCTATTTGTGCACTATTTAGACCATATTACACCAGAGACTCATTGTTTCTGGGGTGATTCCAGGGCTAACATTTTAGGGAAATGGCAGTTAGGGCTTATTGTAACTAAATGTGTGATGGTATTATTTAACTCCTCTAAAACTGCTCAGCCTTGTTGTCATTTTTTAACAGGAAGTGCAGGATCAAGCCGGTGAGAAAGTGATACTAATAGAAGAACAGGAGGCAGGCACACGCCCATGTGCAAGCCACTGCACAGGATTGCTTTTGAAGATTAAGATAGAGGTGGTATATTCAGAGTTATTTTGGCAAAAACAGGGTCAGAATAAGCACATGGATGGACGGAGGAGGAGCGGATGGAGTTGCGGTGGTGGCTGTGGAAGTTTCTTTGGGTGTTTTGATGTTTATTTTCCATCATGACAGTCACCTTTCAAATCTACTGGGGGTGAATGTTTCGTAGCTACTTGAAGGATACATTTTGGGGCAGAGTATTACTTTAAACTTGTTTGCAACACACCCTGTGTATGTTTCACTGGGTTTGTGCAACTACCAAGGCAATTAAAAAAAAAAAAAAAAAAAAAGGGTGATAAAGGAAGGCTTTGCTGGCTAGTGGAGATAAGCACCACTGCTATCACACAGCCATTTATCACTTTTTTGGCTTCTTAAGCTGTCATTGCTTGTTACCAGCCTGCCTCCTCATATTTGAGTGTTAAAAAGATCCAGAAATGACGTTTGAAGATCTGAATTGTATTGCTGCTCTCATTTTGGAGCCTACGCCTGCATCATTAAAAGTCTGTCTTTATTTACATTCCCGTCATATCTACAAACACCCCCCCCCACCCCCTTTATCTATGTGATTTTGTTGACAGACACATGGCTAGAAAGTACACATCAAGGGAGAAAGCAAAATAATGCCTGAACATCCAAGTAGATAAAATATAAAAAATATTAAAATATGGAGTAGAAAAAGCACAGCCTCTCTCATGTTTACTCCACTTTTCTTTCTCACCAGCCTCTTTCTTCTACTTGCCGCTGTCTGGTTTCCTGTTGTTCCCCACAGGCTTGGTCAGACTTTATGCCTAATTACAGCTCACAATAAACTGAAGTAGACAGACAAGACTTTCATTACTTGTCCTGAGGCAAACTGAAATATGATACAATGTTGTTTGCTTTGCAATTTATAACTGATTAATACGCAAAAAAAAAAAAAAAAAAAACATTATTACATGGGCTCATTTTGTGACTCATCAACAATGGGTCTGAGAATGTCACATGTCTGTGTCATTTCAGTGTAAAAATGAATGCGTTTTGGAATTCAACATCTGCTGAGACTGCTGAGTGACAATTAGAACAAGTGTTGTCTGGGAACACAGATTTGCCATACTGACTAATCATCATGATTACTTCACTCTTTGCTGCCTTTTACTGCTTCTCGTCAACCAAGGCCATTGATAATATTTAACACATTTCAGTTAATCTCAACAGTTAATCTTTGTTGTGGTTGTTAATCTTTATTGTTTAATTTTAAGGCTTTACAAAACCAGGTCCCATATGTGTATCAAGGATTTACTAACTCCATATGAGCCTGGGCGCCTTCTTAGATCAGCTGATAGTAGCCTTCTGTTTGTTCCCAGAGCCTGATTGGTGACTTAAGACTATCATGCTTTTGCAGTCTGGGCCCCAAAACTATGGAATGATTTACCTGCTGAGATTACATTTGCTAGATCAATCACTGCTTTTAAATCCCTTCTTAAGACATTCCTTAAAAAAAAAAAAAAGAAAACCAAACAAACAAACTTTGATCTCTGTGTGAGTTTTAATTTATTTAATTTTATTTAATTGTTTTATCCTTTTGTGAAGTACTTTGTAACTTTGTGAAGAACAGTGTTATATAAAGCTTAAATAAAGCTCATCATTATTATAATTGTCATATAACAGAACTGAGTCAATTAAGATTAAGATAAAAACTTGTATTAAAATGTGTAAGCCATATTCATACAAACCAGCCATGACAAAACTGTGTTTGTGGCACTGTAATATGAGCCGTTTTAAAAAGTTAACCAGTTAGCACAGCTGAATGATAATACCACTCAGTTATTGTCAGCCACTTTCTGGCTGAAAGGCCACTGTTAATGTCAACATGTTAATGAGGCGTTACAAGAGCAGCCATGTGCACAAGCACAGGGGATTGCACACTGTCAGACAAAGACAACTGTGTCATGTTATAATGATGTGGACACTTCATATCGGCCACCAAATGAACCACAAGAAGTTCTAACTCAGTGCTCCACTGCCAGTTTGTATTCAACCACATGCTCAAGGATAACACTGAATACTGTGAGAAAATATGGTTTTCAGTTAATTTACTTAACAATTACATACACACCATTGTTTAAATGAACAGATTCACATTTTTGCAGATGATGTCACCTTTTACATAGAGGGCATACTTAAAAATGATCACTTCAAGTAGATTTAGACAGCTTAAAAGAAGTCTCTTGTGCTTCAGCCCTTCCACTAATGGAGGTCGGTGCACTCAGAGTCAGAGACGATATGAACAGTTCAATGGTCCACTTCTGAATAACTGAACCCAAATAAAATACTGGAGTACAGAACTCACTAATCTATGCCATTGTTGTTTGACATAGATTTGAAAATATTTAAATAGCCTCCTCCGTGTACAGTCTCATATTGGGTGGGAGGTAAGCAATCTGTGAGCTAAGATATGATAGCAATCACTGAAGAAGGAAGGCACTGCAGTGTGAAACAACAAACAGCCCAATATTATTCATAACAAAAAAAACAAAACAACAGTTACATCACAAAATCTTAAAGCTCCCATATTTTACATTTTCCTGTGTTTTATTTGAATTGTTGATCCATAAGAAGATATATTTGTGTTTTTTTAGTTTTACATCTCCTCTCTCACGTTTCTCTCTGGAGCTCTAGTGAAAACAGTTCGGTGAGCCAATCAGAAGAGAGGCTGAATCATCTAATAAAAATTTTGCAGATTTCAGGTAAACACTCTGAGAAACCAAATCCTGCAAGGTTAGATGGTGGGTCCAGGTGGGCGGGGCTTGGGGCATGGCTGAGAGCACAAAGTTATGGAAGTCCTGATGGCTCGTTTTAAGGCTGTTTCTGAATACAAGCAGCTACTCAGCCCTTTGATACTTCCAAAATATTAAAACAGAACCTAGACCTACTTTATAATAAAATAAAATACATGGAAATCTCATTTTCTACAATATGGGATTTTTAAAAAGGCGCAATGCTGTTGGGAAACAGATTAAAGATGAAAGGCTCAGTTCTTCACTGAGTCCATGTGGTTCAACTGTGTTTACTGTGTATATCCAGAAAGCTTCTCTTCTCAGTAGTTTATTGACCATATCTCCTCCTCTCTGGGAAGGAGAAATTCTTTCACCTGCAGGAAAACAGTGTAGAACAAAGCTCCCTGAAGAGCTGGGCTACTGCTCGCATAAGACAGAGTTAAACTGGCCATCGGGAACACCAGGACCAATCCAGATGGGCTGCCCCATCGGTGGGCTGGTGGACCGACAAAAAATACATATAGCTTCTACAGTCTATTATCCTGTGTTGGTTTCTCACATCTTTCCACTCTTTTTGATGATATGTATGGTCACAATAGCTAGACATCTTTAAAACACTGTTTGACAGCAGTTTGCTCGTGCGTTTGTAGTATAGAGCAGCATCCCATTGTGCAGTTGTGGGACAGCAATTATTGGCAATTAGACAAGAAATTAGCTATCAGAGGCAGCAGGACCCAGAGACTGCAGGTAGTAAGAAAATAAAAACAGCCAGGGTAAGACAGAGTTCCATTTGCCACCATCACTGGGGCGCTCTACAGGACACTGGGATGTTTGTTAGCGAAGGCTACAAATGAGTTTGTCATTGATTGTAACATACAGTATATGGCACATTTTGTATATTTAATTTGAATGTTTTGAAATGGGCACTAGGCCCACTAGAGATAACACATAAACCTCCAATCAAGTCATTAGGCCTTGTGTTTATCTGGACTAATCTGGCCAGAGGCCTAATTGAGGAGGCAGTTTCCTCTGTGTTCATTAGAGTATAATAGATTAATATTAATAAAATGATAATCACTCTGGCGTGTTTAAAGATGAGTGTGAGGAAATTAAAGAGATTGTTTATGGGTGATGTGTTGACATCATTCCTTTAATAGTAAATCAAATTAGAGAAACCCATGTCTGACACAACGACTGAGCTTGTGTTTTTTTTACCCTTGAACAAAGCATTTTACTCTCAATTTGCCGCATTTTCTCTGACAGCTACAATCCCAAAACATTCAGCGGCAAATTGGTTTGTCATTTGTGAGTATAGCTTCAGCCATGATTGATTTACTTCACCGCAACATGTAAACAGTAGTGCTCTAAACAATCCTTGAGGTTTCCTACAGCCCACGAGGCTTATCCTGTGTGTTATGGGCTACAACTAATTATCCTTCAGGGCATTATCGTCTGTATAATATTCACTTGTTTATCTGTCCCCATAGATCTGGATGAAATATTTTCTCCCAGTAAAAAATCTCATTGTTATTCTGTGAATGCGCTGAGGCTTTGATGCATTCATGAGAGGCTCTACAGATAAGAATTCAGTTCCATTGTAACCCCAGTTAATAGGTTTGGGGGGGAAAGCAATGACATTTTAAAGAACATAAACAAATAAAAGATTTTTTTTCCAAGCTACTGGACCTGACAACCTGCAGAGTGTTTGTCTAGGTGATACACATGCTGCCTTTGCACAAAGGTCAAAATTGAAAAGCAGGTTACCCCTTAGCTTGTATCATAGACTCAAAAACTGACGACTTTATGTTATAAAAGGTAAAATATCAAAAGAAAAGGCCGTATTTCAGTGTCAACACAATGGCAGGCACAAAAAACAATATGAGGTTTTGTTTATGCCAAACTTGTGTTGAAGTATACTGCTTTTGGAAATTCTACAATATGTTACTGTTGTTTTTCATCTTTGTTTACACATTTCCTAGCAGTGGACCCTTTTCTTTACTTTGCTGATGGCTCCTCGTGACCTTAAAAGCTTGGAGAGAAAGAACCATCAAAATGTGGTCAAAGGATCTATAACATGATGTAGTGTTCAAATGAGGCTGTATTAAGTTCATAAGTGCAGAAAAATTTTGAATGGGTTGCCACCAGTGTAATGATTCTGGACCAAAGATGACTTGACCTAAGATCAAAGTTCCATTAATGAGTTACTGCATAACTTATTAGGAGTAATTCATGATGTAACTCACTCACACTGTTTAAGAAAAACTGTATTATCTGTTCAATTATACATGGTTGTTTAACACCCGTTGGAATATTTAAAGCTGCACTCACCAATATTTTACATTATATAAAGCACATGATAAACTCAATGAACACTATCTGCCCAACACCAAACGATAAGTCCTCCTAGCTAAACGAATATACAATTACTTTGTCCCTATCTTCTGATGTGACCAATAGGGACGTCTCCTGAATTACGGCAGCAAGATTTACACTACAGATAAACAGTTAAAAATCTCTTGAAAAATATAAGCCTATTATGATGTGACAATCCTATAATGAAGTTTTGGTTTGGTTTAGGCACAAAAATAACCCGGTAGTTTTCAGGAAAGATCAGAGTTTTTGGGTTAAAATAAATACTCCATTAAAGATAGGGGACTGATGCGCCATCCATCCACCCCTACCTCCTCCTAATGCAGACATTGTCACTACATAACAATGTCACCTCACTTCCTCCTTTGCTCCCATCATAACTACTCGAGAGCTTTGTCACTTTAACGTAAACATGTTTTTTACGTTTGCTGAAAAGACTGATGCCGTCTCACATAACCTTTGGGGGTCACTTCGCAATAAAATGTAACAGTGCTCTGTAATAAGTTGCTTGCACAAATGACCTATGGGGTCATTTTTTATAAGAGAACAGTCTCCAAACAGCAAACGAAGCGATTGATGAAAAGATTCTTCCATTGTTCCCTAGTAAACAAGCAAAAACAAAAAAACAAACACACATTCAAAAACACAACCAATCAATAAAAAAGCAATTGATGCAACTATAACCATGCACTGATTTTTTTTTTTTTTTTTTAATCACTTTGAAACATTTTTGGTAGCCTGACAAGACGACCAACCTTTGTGATTTTTACCCCTTGAACAAAACATTTTCACTCTCGA
This sequence comes from Seriola dumerili, assembly GCF_002260705.1. NCBI lineage: Eukaryota > Metazoa > Chordata > Actinopteri > Carangiformes > Carangidae > Seriola > Seriola dumerili. Next base: position 3,666,092 of record NW_019174290.1, read on the forward strand.
TTTGTCACATTTCCTCTGAAAGCTGCAATCCCACATCATTCAATGGCAAACTACATTGTGATTTGTGAGTATAGCTTCAGCCATGATTGATTTGTTTCATCACAGCAGTATTGCTTTAAACACACCTTCAGGTTTCCAGGTTAAACAAGTGTTTTACATCTGTTTTAAGTGATAAATAAACATTACAAGGTCACATATAAAGTTGCAGCAGATACAAATGGAGAGGACTGTTCATACCTGGCATTAATGTACAGGTGAGAATGCACCCAAGACGCATTGAGGACCCACTGATATCCAATTGCTCAGACCACATTGGAAGCTGATCTGATCTGGCCATAATTTGTGATGAAATAAAATATCCACAGTTCACAGAATCCGGTGTGTATATAGCTACGTTTTCATAGCCTAGCCTGTTAGCTTCACCTGACCTCTGCCTGCACCGCAGGTTCTCCTCAGAATGGACGTTTCCAATGCGGCTTCGTTTGCTCGACACAAGTCAGTAAATGTATGTAATCTTGTCACTGTAGGAACAGTGGTTTCACAATGTTTAAACTCAAATGTGCACGGTACGTTAACAAACAGCACTACACCTCTACACGTGGCAGACAAAAACAAGACAGACAAGGTCTCAATGAAGTCACCGGCAAGTCTAAAGGCAGATGTGTGGCTGCGTTTCGGATTTAAAACTATGAAGACAGTGAAGAGCTGGATAAAAGCAAAGCTATATGTGAGATGTGAAGGGTTAGGGTTAGTGCAAAAGGTAAAATGCTGCCTCCTATGTAGGTGGAGCAAGAAGCATGATCTTACACATTACACCTTTAAAGAATTGATTAATACTCAGAATGTTTACCTGCAAACTACAGATAGATCAGATGATAATGTTACTGACAAGAATAAATCATGCACGTATTGAACAATTAACGATGAATCCAAATATGAATATATGACCATTGATTCCAATGAAAGATGCAAGCACATATGCTGAATACATTCTTCTTACCCTGGGCACCAACAATTCGTGTTCATTAGTGTTTTTCTCTGTCTGAGCCAACTGACAGCCTGCTACAATAAGTGCTCAAATTTTCATAATTGCAGGACTTGTTTTTCGATGTATTCAACACTCAAGGAATGTCATCTTGGTTTTACAGTCATGTCTTTTCTACTGCATGTTTCCGTCTCAAAATGCCACATGGTGTTCCTGTGGCCTTGGAATAACCCTAATGATTCACACTCAGCCCATTTTGATGATGTATATCTTTTTTCTCTGTGGAGAGGGAAGAGGGAGAAATACTATCCACGGGGATGCAAGGACTGGCTTATAAGGTTGTATATTTCTGTATGTCTAAGTGCCCTCTTGTAAATGTAAACTTGCCCAAACATGTTAATTGCTGTCAGTTATGTTTAAGCATCTGATTGTAATACTGAAGCTTATATGCAAGTCACAAAAAGACACAAAGAGGAGGAAAGATTTCCTTTTACAACATATCGTCTGATTTCTAATCATTTCCAGTGCTCCACTATAATGAACAGTGAATCACCTTTTATATTTTATTGTTATTTCCTTATTCAATTCAAGAATGGATTTACATAAAAAGATTGTAATTTGTGAAATTACACTTGTAAAAAATGTTTAGCCTCTCCGATTCATTTCACTGATACAATTAATTTAACTGTAGCAAAGTGACACATCACTTGTCTTTGGCAAAGGTATTCATCATACCAGAGATAATAACAAATCATACTTTGATGGCAGATTTTCAATGTCATATTAATCTGCATTCATTAGGCCTCTCACTTTAGAGAAAAAAAAGGAAGTTTCGAAAAAAAAAAAAAAAATACAACAAAAATGAGAAGCTGAACCTTTGTACAGGGCCGCGGGAAGACGTTTTACACTGGGGGTGCTGTAGTGGGAGAAGCATTTTACCCCAACCCATTAAAATACAACACACAATACTACCACAATACTACTAGCCTACACACACACCAACAAAGCAGCAGCAGGAACAACAACAGCAGCTAGGTCTATAAAAACCGACATAACATTGCAATACACATGTCCAAAAGTCCATTGCGCATGGCACACAAGTACATATCCAAATATGCAAAAAAAAATTCAACAAAAGGTATATCAGTATGATGTTAAAAGTAATTGACTGTTGAATATTAAACTGCTCGGCGGCAGCTTACAATACTACACCATTAAATGTATGCCTCTATTGTAACTAACAGGTAGAAAAGCCCATTGCGCACAGCACACAATCATATTCAAATACGCACGTTTTTTCAACAAAGTTATATCAGTATGATGTTAAAAGTAATTGACTGCTGAATATTAAACTGCTCGGCGGCAGCTTAAACCAAATAACTTACCTTGAGCTGCAGACAATGTGCTCCAGTAGTTATTATAATCCAAATGTGGTCATCAGGACGGTCTGGGTCCGGCTCATCGGGAAGGTGAAGGGGCACCAAATCAACCGGTTTCCCTCTGCTGCCTCTTCACGCGAGCAAAACACACAACCTGACCACACTCCCGCATGTAATGAAGCCACGTCCATTTAGCAAACCAAGTTTGTGTAAATGCACGGCAGAAAGTTTCTTCTTCAAAAGGTCTGGCGGTTGGCTGGAGAGACTCCTCAAATGCCGCCAAGTCAGTCCTTGTCTGACACCTGTTAGCAGCAGGCTTTTGAGTGGAGGCGGTGCTAACGCTGATACTCGGCGGCAGTCTCCGCGTCTCCGAGGAAAAATTACTTCAAAGCGAAAACGATGCTGGTATGAAGGCGAAGACCGGACTTTATTTGTGCTCTCTTCAGCCGGCGGTGAGCCGGAAAAAAATCTGCAACACGCTTTTCCTCCATGGTAATTCTATCCTTCGATTAGCTATCAATGCTACAGCTGCCGGATGTAAACTTAAGAACCCTACTATAGAGTTGACATGGCCCGCGCCACACTGCCTCTGATTGGCTAATGATCGATGCCTTCGCTGGTTGGATTGGTTAGGTTAATCAGGTGTGAAAATGGTTAAGGTTGAGGTAAAAAGAAGTCATTCTGAGACGGAGTAGGGCTGCGGTCGACAAGTCTTTTTTGCTTACTAAGGCTCCTACCTGAGTGAAATGACCCGGAAGTATTTAGCGGCAGCCATGATAAGAGCTGGTCGAATTCGCTAAATGATAAGGAAAGGAGCTTCAGTGTTTCCTATCTTATCTCCTTCAACATAGGAAACACTGGACCTTCCTTTACGAAAGGAAAGGAGAAAATGCCATGATCCCACAATTCCTTGCCGCCGCAACATTTAAAGCGACGCACCGTTGTAGTGTCACCTCGGTAGACCCACGTAAATGTAAAAACAATATAGCAGCTTTGTGTTTGTGACACAATCCTAAACTTAGAAATACCATAGCCTATACATAAATGTCGATTCCCTAAATCCCGAATGCACTAAAATAAAAATTCTCTAGTTAACAATTGTATAGAAACATTAAAAGCGCCTATGCCTGGAAACTCTAGGCCTATATACATATGTCTGAATCTAATTTATTTTGATTTCTTGCTCAGTTCCTTATTTCTATTTAATTATTATTTTACCGGCTCGGCTTTTCCTATTTGTGTATGCCTTTCATGTCATCTTATTTCAACATTTCAATCCTGTTTGCTCCGTTTTTGTGGTGAGGAAAGGAGTATTTATCCTCCATGTATTATAAATAAAGTTAGTAAAAATTTTTTTTAAAAAGCTAAGTGTAAGTACAGTCGGATACTCTCTGCACTGCGATTGTCTTTTCCTAAGTCCTTATGAATTCTTTTTTCACATCTCTCCTTGACCTCATGACGTTTTCCATCGAGGTCAAGGAAAAGTGCATAGAAAAGGAGATTATTTTGACTTTTCATCTGCAGCCTAGAACTGGCCATGTCAACACTATAAGAACATTATGCTCTCGCCACTAAGGGTGCTGCAGGTGCCGCCCAGATCTCCCATCATTAAGGTTAAATTCTCTGCTTATAAGAATCAGCTATGGTCTCTCTCCAAACAAAAAGCTAACAGTCTAAAGATATTAGGGTCTTTATTTTTCGGTGTCTCTCGCCCTCTCTCTCTCTATCTCTCTCTCCTTTTCTGTCAGCCAACGCAGCTCAGTTAGAATTTAGGTTAAATGAGGAGGCATGGGATGCAACGTAATGAGAATTTGTTTTTGCAGCTCGGCCAGTAATTAGTTTGTTAAAGCAGAACAAAATGAGCATGTCTCAGGAAATGTAAAATTGAATATTAATTAAATTACAAATGGAAATCATGCTTGAATGCTAAAAACAGTCATCAGTCTGTGACTATTTATGTGTTGATATGTTTTAAAAATGGAAACTGTTTCGTTTGTGGTTGCTTATGATTAAGTTATGCAAAAAGTTTTATCTGCTTTTCTCATTTGGTTTGTTTTAAAATTAATATTGTTAGTAGCTCCAGATGAAATGGAGCTGAAGTCACGTCCCCGGTTTGTGGCTTATATTCATGATGTGTTGCAGACTGTAACTCTCTCAGACTTGGATGTGTCAGATGCACGGAGGCAACCAGGTAATGAGATGTAGATATCCCACGCACCAATTTCAAACCCTGTGTTCTCATCCCATGGCTGCCTGTCACTTCTGGAGCAATGGCACACGGCATCAGTAACGACTACCCTTCATGCAGCGGGAGGTGGAAACATGGAGACAGAGTCCATGACACAGAACGCAGAGGGAGAAGACAAAGGCAGGAGGGTAACAAGTGCTGAGGAAACACTATTTAAAAAAAAAAAAAAAAAAAAAAAATCAACCAAAATAAACACAGTCACCGACTGCCATCAAGGTTGAAAGACGCGGAGGTAGAGCATCACAGACATGTAGTGAAATGTGTGCGTGGTCAAAGTGTGTGAACTCTGTGTTGGTACTAATGCATATGAAAAGGAGCTCGGTATTGTGTAAGCACAGAGTGACAGAGAGGTTCGGATGAATTATTCAGTGTCCTCACTCCATGATCCCCACTGCTCAAGATGCACTGGCTGTTTACAATCCCTGTGAATGTGCGTGTGTGACTGAGAGTCGGGGAAAAGAGAAGACACCCGCCTAATCATGCATATGATTATGTTTGTGTTTGTTTGAATTTACATGTTTAAGATCAGATAAACCCAGCCCTCCAGGGGAGATTTATCTGAGCTTACTTTATCAGTGCTGCCGGTGAAGGAAACATCAAAGCAAGGTTTGAGAGATTTATATTAAAAATATGATACAAAACAAATATTATCAGTGTACAACATATAGACAGCAGGTCAACAACTTGGAATTTAGTCTGTCTATTTAAGGCCTTCAAATCGTAACATGTATTTGATGGCTCTGCAACACTTGCCTGAAGGAGAGGCTGATATTCTGGGTGGAGGCAATGAGACGGGTCAGAGATTGTTTTCTGAGTCAGCCTGCAGCCTGACCACAGTCTCCCTGTGGCCTGAAGGGCCTGACTCCTGCAACCTTCACAGCCGTGTGCACCGGATGACGTCCTCTTGTCCTTTTCAAGAAGTGAGTCTGACCAAGGTTGGTTTTAACTTTTGGTACAACTGACACTGGCAGAAACTCACTGTTCAATGTTTCGCTTTCATTGGCCCCCTCCTGAATTCAGTTCGTCCTTTGCTAATGTTTGGCTAATGCACTGTACTCCTCAAAGTAAAGGTTTTACTGCTTTGCCTTTAGATCAGTGGTTCTCAAAGTTGTGTCCGGGGATCCACATTATTGAGGAAATAATTTATTTTCACTATAATTCCATCTATAACTAACACAGTGACATTTTGGTATGTGTGACTTTTGGTCCTGGGTTTCAAACATTTTCTGTAATGAAACATCTAATAGCAAAAATCTTATCAGATGATGGTCTGTGGTTTAAATGTAAACAGACAAGGCTACATTACGATTACTGACCATACTTGCATTGGTGACTATGATGCTCTTTAACCTTTAATAATGGAAAAGTACAGTGCAAACATAATTGATAGAGGGCACTAGCCAATCAGAGGCAAAGGGGCACAGAAGGCCCACCCACCAATGAAAGTAAGTGTCTGCCTGTGTCACTTGTACCGAAAGTTAAAACAAACCTTAGTCAGACTCACTTCTTGAATGACCTGTTTCTGTTTCCTGCCTGTATGTCAATCGTACTAAAAGTTACAGAGTATTTTTGGTCTGGGAGTCACGTGCATTGGCATGATGGTTATGTATTGTAATCCTGCTTATACAATCACACAAGGAGCTCTCTTAACAAGGCTCTGCAGACTTAGGCGCTCACCACAAATTTATAAACTGTTCCTACCGAAGGGTGGCACAGAAACTGAGTGGTTGGTGTTGTTGCCTCACAGCAAGATGTGCTGGGTTTGATTTCACCAGCCCGTTGGGGCCTATTTATGTGGAGTTACATGCTGCCCACATGACTTCCAATTGCTTTACATATGCTCTAGTTTCCCAAAGGCTACACGTTAGCAAGGCACAGATGTTATTCTCATTCCAAATATGTATCTCTCTGAAAATCTTCTGTTTTTTCGCCTACACTGCTGGGAAATATAAGATCAGTTTACACGTTGAATACTTGATAAGGGAAAGAGCAACTCCACCTCACCAATGTTAGAGGTTCAATATAAAAGCATATGAATTATGCACCGGTACAATAGTATTCTCACATCATACAGCCCATGTATAGTGTTGAGCCCCTAAGCAACAATAACTAAAATCTCAACACTGAAAGTCTCTAAAGTGTTTGGGAAAAACAAAAACGTGTTCCTAATGGATGAATGGTTGGATGGAGGGATGGAGGGATGGATGGATCTACTTTGCCAATTGAAATGAACTTATTGTTCTATTTGAGGCATGTAATAAAAGAACAGGACCTTACTACTCTCTGTCTAAGTCTTAGCGACATGTTTAACTGGATGGTGACTCATTAGATGGCTCCCCCTGTGATTTCGATCTAGGGTGACATCATATAACATTTATTCTATTTCACACAGGCTTCACCCTCTGAAAAGGTCTCAATAAGTGCAACCTCTGCTGTGACACCGACAAGACAGCTTAACGGTAAGACTTGTGATTTATCAAAGAACAACTCTCGCCCCAACCGGTCTGCAACAGGCCGATGGGTGAGCAGTCTCGCACTCTGTAACAAAGGACCCACTGGGTCTGCCTCTGTAGGTCAGCAGGTGAAACGAAAGCAAAGCAACACCAAACGGCTATGGAGAAGGTTGGTGGGCGCAACATCACCAGTACATGCTAATTGTGACCAAGCTGCTGGAGCACGAAATCATCTACTCAGACCGCTAAACAGAAGGTGGAGAGTCACGCTATTAACACATGACAGTAGTGGAGGGCTGTTGCACAGTGGCGTCCCACACCTACAGCTGCTAAGGTGAGAAGTACATCAGGACCGAAGTGGACTGCACAGTGATCTCTTCCACATATAGGTCTCTTTAAAGACACGGACTCAGAAAGAGAGCTGCTGTTTTCCTGACCAGCACAAACATGAACAAACAAGATTTTCATCTGTATCCAACCATAGAAATAAATAAATCAAATGAATCTGCTTAGTTTAGCTTTGGCCAGTATTTCTATCTGGGACTGAGATGACACTGACAGTCAAGACAAGTCTGAGGGGTGAGGAAACAAGAGTGGTCAGATGACCACACCCAGATGTTTAGCCACTTTGTAAAACTGAAAGTCAACACACCTGAAATGTTGGTGATAATCTCACCTTGCACAAGAAAAGTTTATGCAAAAATGATGGTAAATAGAGGTCAGAATAAACTTGGAGGTCATGGGTGGCTACTACAACTGGTATATTGGTAATAATTTCCCCAAATTACTTATGATAAAGTAATTGTGACTAACCTAATGGATTTGGTAAGTACAACATTTTTATTATTACTGACAGGTAGGTAGATAAAATAAGAACCGGGTTGTAAGAAACCATAATTTCCCTCAGAGGTTTGGATCAAATAAGTGGAAACAGACTTCACCTGCTTATTTACTGTGGCATGTTTGTGCAATGTTCAAGGACCTGGACGACCACAGAGGTGATTTTTGATTACTGTGATTAATTAGACCTGTAGTCAGGTTGAGGTTGGTTGGAGCTATGCTAAGACTGGTGTGATGTCTTAACAAATTAAGATAATAATAGTGTAGGAACATGGACAGACATCGTGTTTTTATTTACAATATTCTTATTTTGAGTGCAGTTTTATAGCCATAAATGCAAATGGCCTCAAAGGAAACCCAGCATACACCAGTTCAAGAAAGAGATGAGACTATACTGGGAAGCACTACACTGATAAACAGTTGAGAAAAACATCAGGACTCTGGCTATTTACTCTACGATAAGTTGAAAACCTCTCAACGGTGTGAACTGATTGTACATTAGACTTGCAGGGGAGTGATGGAGCTGTCAATCAAGCACAGTCTGGACACACCCACGCATTCTTGAAAAAGTGTGCAATCAGGCAACATGAATGACACCTCCTGTAATAGCATGTAGGGGTTAAAAATATTATGTAATGTCTTGATGTTCAGCACTGACTTATTCTGTGTTACACGTTGATAGCAAACTATTCTGCAGCCCAATAAATAAAGCCATCTCCTGAGCGCCCGGGGACAAAAGATGGGAAAGTATAATACACAGTGACTGAAGAAGAGAGGCAAATAAAAACATCATACCATGTTTCTGTTGTCAGTGAGACAATCACATACTGGCCGTTGTGTCTGTCAGGTCTGCATTTATTTGGTTACACCATCTTTGTTCCCCCAGATAAGCTCAAGCCTCTCAGCCTATTCCTCTGGGTGTCTCCTCTGCACTCTATTGACTCAAAAACCACAGTTTGTCACAGCAACATTGTTAAGAGTCTCCCAGTGTGTGTGTGTGTGTGTGTGTGTGTGTGTGTGTGTGTGTGTGTTGATACAGCTCTAACCTGCTCTGTCTTTTCAGTAAGCTTTTATGAAGCTATACGCAGTAGTTGCAGCTCCATATTATAGAGTTGTGGAGGGATTCATTAGTGGATTCCCCAAAGAGAAACACTCCAAGAATGTCAGCTCATACCTCGATTGTAGCTCTTCTCACAAAGCCACTAGAGAAGCCCAGACAACTACGTTTCTTCGTTTTTTTCTTTTGTTTGTTTGTTTATATGTTTTTTTTCTTTGACAGGATGTCAATGCCGCACTTTTGTGTTCTCGAGCAAAGCTCTTGAAGAGGCTGTTACAGACAGATCAAAGCAATATCACTTACAAAACCTGTTGTTTTGTTTGCGGTTTCATGTTATGTGTTCGTTTCAAGATATGTATTTTTAAAGAAAAGGCTCTGTGCATTGGCAGACTGCCTTTTATGCGATCTGGCCCAAGTGATGTGTTTTTTTGCTCTTCTGCCTGTGTTATGATTGTGTGGCTACATAGGAGCGCCCTTGCACCGTTGTTGGTGGAGTGGGGCGGCTGAGTTTGTGTGTATGCAGGTGAGGTGGCGCAGTGCAGACCACCCTGAGTGCTACAGCAAATGGAATTTTTGGGGTTTTAGTTGGTGGCAGCGGCGGCGGCGGCGGCGGCGGCGGCGGCAGCACACACAGACCTCTTCAAGTTATAGTTGGAGCCTCCCACCGGCATCTGAAATGTGTTTATATGCACATTTATGCACAATATAATATTATGAAGGGAATTTTAGTGTCTCGACTTAAAAAAGGAAACTCTGTCTCCTAGAAATTGTGTTACAACTAAACATCAATAACAAATACATTTTGTAGGAATACACAATCACTGGCTGGATTATGCTCAGAGGCAACTTTTTTTATTTTAATGAACGAAGCAGTGTGTTTATTAACAGCAGCGGATTCACCAGGAGGCGGTTAGGGTCATCGCAAAGTGCTTCAAAGCCATCTAGAGTCCACGTCTGTGGTTATGTTCAAGCCACAAAAGCACTTTGGTTAAGTTTGAGGAAAGACAGTGGTTTTGATTAAATGTAAATAAACTGTTAAATGTTGTGTCTGAAGTCACTGTGAACTTGTTCTGTGTTAAACGAAACTACGTCTCTAACCTTAACGAAGTGCTATGAAGCCATAAAACACTGTAATAATGCTGTAGTCACTATAGTGGATATTGTTCTGCAAACGATATTGGTGGAAAACAAACACATTGTCTGTGAACATTTTACTGATAAGTTCAGTATCAACATATTTGCCAGTTGTAAAATAAGTAAATTGACGTCATGTCCTCATTTGTAGTTTAGTTTTATACGTAATTTCTAGGGGAAAGGTTGTAAAGATGAACACTGTGTGCCTTTGGACACAATTTGGATTAGCCTGCTGTATATGAAGATTAATGTTTTAGTATTTGGGATTCTGTGTGTTTGTGTGATGTGGTTTTGTGTCTCTTGGAAAAGAGCAATTTTCTCTTTGTAGAAGCTGAGCTGGAAAACGTTTTGCTGCTTTTAAATGGGGGAGGAGAGGAGCTGATTTGTTTGGCATTACTGAATCTCACCCACACGTTACTTTTTCTATTACTCCTCAATCTTTAGACAATAATCATGACCATGGTGGGGAAGGTCCGTGCCAAAAATGTAATTGACTGAAAGAGGGGAACATATTTTGTCATTAGAAAGCTTTCAACTTTATTCATGGTCATTAGGTTAATTGACAAAATGACACAAGAGCAGAATTCGTCCAAAAACAGTTTTTTAAGTGCAATTGTGACGATTATTTTCTAATATACTACGTAAAAGACCATTTTCTGCACTATAAATTAAAAGAGTAGCTACTCAACCGATCATCCTATCGTCTTTTTACAGGTTGTACTAGTGGCGGCTAACACAGCCTCAGGCCACAAGCCTCAGGCAGAGATGAGGAGCCTCAGGCACAGATGAGGAGTGGGCAGCAGAGGGCTGGTAAGATCACTTTCATTTTAACTCCACAACCCCATATATATTTTTTTTTCCATTTTCAAACTTGTTGTCTCAAGTTTTGTCACTTGAGGAAATTTATCAGATTTTGCCTGGTTCCGTCTGGAGCCAAAAAAACAAAACAAAAAAAACAGATTTTGATGCATAAAATTGGTGCATTGTCTCTTTGGGATAAAAAAAAAAGGAAAACACAAAAAATAAGATGACAATGATGTCCTTGGTGAGGTCTATATTAGAGAGACTGAATATTTATTGTGCTGTGCTTCAAGGTTCCTTTCTGTCTGCCGTGAAGGTGCATATTTTCTACATTATTCCATTGTTAAGTTGAAGACACACAGCCCTGCATTTCTGCTTCTTCGGACAATGTGAACCCTGCTGACAAACCTTGTAAACTGCACATCAGATGGTCACAGTAAAGGTTGGCTCTACAGTTTCTACAGTCACAAGAAGAAAAACAGAGATTAAGGCTGGTATCTGCACAGTTGCAGAAGTCTGACACAAGCTGCTGCTCAATGCAGTCTTCCATGAAATATGTTTGCTTGTAGATTTGCAAGTGAGATTAATGGACAAAAAAGAATCTCGGATGGTCTCACTTCATATTCTGTCACTCTGCAGACTGGTGTACACAATATTTTGGATACACTTACACAATGTTGGTTGCACCAGCACCAACTAATATTGATATCCATTGTGATCAAATGTAAAACTGCTGCGGCGACCTGATAGCTGAATGGTCAGGGTGCATAACACGTGGGCTCGTATGCCCTGGGTAGCCAGTCCCCAGCTCGACTCGAGCATTTGCTGCATGTCATTCCCCTACTCTCTCCCTGAATTTCCTGTCTGCCTCCACCGATTCTGTAAAATAAAGGCATAAAATCACTGAAAAAAAGATTATATAAAAAAAAGTGAAACTGCTTTGGTTTTATACACTGCAGTAATTCAAGTTATGCATGATGCTCTTCAGCTGTGGTTGAAAAAAATCTTGTAATCCAAGACTGCTAGTGACTTCATAATGCCAACAACTTAGTGTACAAAAAGAACATCTATTTTACAAATCCCTTTCTAATACTGGGATGCAAAATACTTGGGCGTTCATGATTCTCAGTGTTTGCTTTAGAGTTAAAACATGCCAGAACAAATGAACATGTATTAACAAACGTATATTCTAGTTCTTATTCCGGCATCTCATCGTTGAGAAGTGAGAGTCTCTCTGATCATCTGACATCAAAAACAACAAAAACCCAAGTGTTACAATCGTGATAAAATGCCAGTTCACTACAGCTCTCCCCCTGTCTTCACTCACTGCGCTCCCGTCAGCAGAGGTGACAATCACACTGGCCAGCAGAAGTGACAGGACCACAGTCATTTCCACTGTCTGGTATGGTTCCTCAGTTGTGTAGCTGATCGTGGAAGTCACTGAAAGTTCAACGCTGGGCTGGAAGGACCAAACCTTAACCGTCACTCCAACAGCGCTCTCTGTCAACATGAGTATCGCAATCATTTGTAGTGCTGCCTAGTGGTTACAGAACATCCCCCTCCTCTCTAGATTTTGCAGCAATGCATGAGCTGTGTTCTGCTCCTGTTGGCTATAATCAGAGGGCGATACCAGTATGAGAAGAAAAACAAAAGAGACAGGCGAATTTAAGAGTGGATAGGTGTTTCTTCTAGTATTATATTGTTGGCATTTAAAGGACCAGTGTGTAGAATTTAATGGGATCTCTTGGTAGAAATGGAATTAAGATATTCGTAGTCATGTTTTCATTAGGACTCTGTGGCTGAGAACCCACACATATGTTGGGCCAGAAATGGAAAAACCAAACGATGGCTCTGGAGAGGGCCTTTAGGGTTTTTACGTTAAGGCTACCATAGGTTCTCTTATACATGCTTGGTGAGGGAAGGGGTATTCAGTTGGTTGCAATTTGTAACCTCACCGCTAGATGCCACTAAATCCTACACACTAGTCATATAATCAGTGTCTAATACCCCACAAGGCTTGCGACCTCAAAGAATCAGCACAAACAAAAAGGTGATAGTGGTGTTGTCCACTCTGCATTGATCCCCTAGGAATATATTACTTTTTTTCTGAGTGAGTTTGAGGAACTTTGGACAACCATACTAACTGTTTCCCCTGCTTCCACTCTTTATGCTAAGCTAATCTAATCACCTCCCAGCTCTAGCTTTGTATGTATTGCAGTAACCCTTTAATTAAAGCATCGATATTAATAGTAGCCTATACAGAAACAACCAACCTGTCTTACTTGGCTGTTATTTCTTACAATTTCTCCACATTATCTCATAATTACTACATATTTAATGGCCTGTAAATTAAAGTGTTATCAAGGGAAGAAACAACTAGGTGAAGACAGCTAAAAAGTGGAAGGTGGGATTGAAAATATTGAATTTAAAGAGGTCAATGTGAGGCACTTGAAGAGGAAGCTCTTCATTCTGACATGTAAGATAGGGAGTGACTGCTGTTCGGATTGGAGGAAGGAGAATCATTACAGCACTGAAGTACAGGATGGAGAAGGTCATTGTTGGCAGAGTAGAAAGTACTGGCTGTGTGTAGACCTGGATAACAGCCAGGAGACAGATTCTTTAAAAGCCTTTAAGACAAACACAAACATCTTGAACTGTGGGAAACATAGTGACAAAAACACTATTCATGGTTTCAACTTGCCCCTCGGACCAGACTGGGGACACATGCATGCTTTTCGGGGGTATGTGTATGCAGACATGTAGATGTGCACTAGAAAACACATTAGCACATGTAAAGCTTGGCAAATTTTGAACTGTGGACTCTCGTGGATGATGACATTCACATCACACGGACCTATGCGGGCGTGGAAACCAGGATTTGAAGTGTGAGGCTGCACCTAGGCACAGCATTGCTTTGCGCGAAACGCTGATATGCTCAAGCTAACATGCTCACTATAACAATGCTAACATGCTGATGTTTAGCATGTAGGATGTTTACCTTGCTGACCATTTTAGTTTAACGTGTTAGCATGCTAACATTTGTAAACTAGCACAACGTAGCCTTGAGCTGAGAATGATGAGAATGTCATTCGTTTTGGAGATATTGGGTCATAAACCAATGGACAAATTAAAATTTTGACCTGATGGTGGCACTAAGTAAAAGTCAGGGGATCATCAAAGTTATTACAGTTCATCTTGAGCTGGACATGAATTTATCCTCTAGGAACCTTTAATGTTTGATCTAAGTTTCATGAAAGTTGGTTCAATATCACTCAAACCTGAAATATCAACCTCATAGTGAAATATATGCATACATATGAAAAGTCAACTTTAAGTAGCTGTTGAGACATTTTATCCTGGATTAAAGTGGTGGACTGACTGGCCATCAAACCGATATTATCATTCACAGAGACTGAAAATGTTTTGGTAACAATTCCTAAACCTAATTTATTCCCCGAAAAAAATCTTATAATATACAATATGATTTTAAAATGTACTTACACCATGTGCAACCTACAGTCATTTTTTAATTACACTAAATAATTTACTGTGTCTCATTCTACTGTGCAATTTGTAGCAAAAGCTCTATACACTTCTATCTTTATACAAGCCTTACACCCCTACCCTAATTATGCTCTTTTTGCTAATTATGCTGTGTTAAAATAATCTGCCTCTATTTAAACTAAACTGTTGAGCAAACTTGTGTTTCACATAAGTGTTTTCTTAAATATGATCTGCAAAAATTCACATGCTGGCTTCATATTCTTAACTTTGTTCATTATAGATGTGATATGTTTTTTTGGGTTTCTTTTTTTTTTTATTTGGAAATATGTATTTGGACTGTGTTGTACTTTCAGTCTATTCTGTTCTGCTCTGTTCCATTTTATTGAAAATATAAACTCCTGCTAAATCCAACCATATAACCTACCTGTCAACAGCCAGTTATCGTATACCTAATGTATAAAGTCACAATAGCAGCTCGAGCCTGAACACCCACATACCTCCATCAGTGTCACTATCTGTAATTGGTTTGGAAACTGATTTAATTGTCTGGACATGTGTTTCACAAACTGGGCAGATACTGTTCTACACCTGGTTATTGTATCTCCTACTTGCTGGAATATATTAGTACCACGACAATATTTCACCACAGTTTCATCAGTTCATCCACATTCACCACCAGTTTTTCTATTTAATTGGATATCATCCACTCCATCCTCCCCACTCAACCCTCAGGATGGCACACACACCTTTAGACACACTGACAACTTTATATTCCAGTAAGTCAGTGTCAGAGAGAACTGATGTTAATGAAATTGCTGTCAGTTCCTCATCAAGACGGTTCTCAACAGAATCTCCTCTAATGAGTTTTAGAGGGATTTGCTACAGCCTTTGACACACCTCTTTCTTGTCAGCAGGTGGTGAGGAGTTGGTGGTAGAGATGATGTTTAAAATGAAGATGTACTGTATATTGTGCAATAGCCAAGCGAATAAGTGAGATTTCTAACTATCTGTGAATATAATGAATTGCTGTAGCCCAACTGTAGAGTATAAAAATATGCCTCAGATGCATTCAAACACTGAATCATTGTCACACACATAAGAATGTGTTATATACTGTGCTCTTTTTCTTTTTTTTTACATTTATAGCATTTGATCATCAACAATTGAAAATGTGTGTGAGATGTTTTTCAATAAAATCCACTGTATTTTGATGGTGATAGGAGGATTAATTAGTGATTGTTGGGTTAAGGATGTGTTTACGTTTCACTTTTTAGATTATGTGTCGACATGTGAAAAGAAAATCAGTCTGTTAATAGAAGTTACAGCATGATGACAAGTGAGATATTGACTGGCTGGTCTATAGGGGGTCTTAATACCCAATCAAATTTGTCATATTGGGGCTCCATAAAGAACACATACATTTAGTCAATAAATTCAACATTACTGTAAAAATTGTATAACACAAAATGGATATAAATTTGGATATAATTTGGATATATATAGATTTTTGCTACATTTGTTAGCTGTTTCATTAAAGTTAGTATGGAGTACTGAGCAGATTATTTGAGAGTAAATACACTCAAGTGCTTTGGTGTAATCTTTTACATGACGCACAGTTCAGCACACCATATGTTGAGAAATCAATCTCATTTTAATTTGCTATTGACAAGCCTGTCCACATGCAGCTCAAACTAAAGAAGACTCATTATTGCATTTAAGAAATGTAGCTGTTACTAAATCATCCATCCATCCGGGCATTATTTACAACCCCTCTCTTCCTGTTCAGGGAAACCAAGGACTGGTGCTCTAGGAGCACACAATAATCCTCATCCTCATCATTGTCTTAAACACGTGAACAGACAACCACTCACAATCACATTCACACGTACAGGCAGGTTGGAGTTTTCAGTTCACTGTCTTTGGACAGCGGGAGAGAACAGGGAGGTAATCTACTCACGCATGAGAGATGAGAGATGTCGTGAGAGATGTGAACTCCAATCAGTGGGTTTGAACCCAGAACCTTCTCGCTGTGGGCAACAGTATCATGTTATACATTCATATACGTCAGTTTCTGAACTGTCAACAGTCATGTGTAATTATTAGTGCTGTTGAAGCTCAAAACCATATTTATGTCACATAATTTGACAGTTGTTATAGAGTGTATTATTCCTGTGGTCTCATATTCAACAACACAACATAACATGCAAACTTCACACAGAGATGATCTATGCTAGAATTAATTACCTTTTGTGCTTATTTTTGTTTTTTGTACTTTACTACTTTACTTTACAACTTTGAATATTATAATTATTGCTGAGAGGCTGAAAACTACACATGTGGTATGATGTGAGAATATTCTTGTACTTGTACATTATTGATATGCTTATATAGTCAATGCTATTAACATTGGCGAGGCGGGGTTACACTGTCCCTTGTAAATGTATTCAGTATTTGATGTGTAAACACAGGGCCTTATCTTTTCCCGCAGTGTAGGTGAAAACAGAAGAATGTTAATGCACACGTATTTGGAATGAGAATACCACCTCTGTTATAGCATTACGTACCATTTGGGACACTCGTGCAGTGTTCTGTGAGTTATACAGCCAGCATCACTTTTAAAACCCTCACTGTTATCTGTTCATCTTTAAAACTCACCTCGCTGCTGTTCATATCATCAATGCACCAACGTATCATGATCACAGAGAAAACGATTTACTGATGTGCTGACGCTCGGCATTCGACTGGATGAACACGACCCATCTGAACCTCAAGCTTTCCCAACGGAAGCATCTCTAATGATGTTTATCTATTGAGCAATTTTGACCATAAAGAGGGAAAGTGATGTTGAACAATGGTTTATTACAAAATTCTAGCATGACTTCCCAGAAAAAGAGGAAAATATGTTTTTGAATGTTGCAGCCAAATGAATAAAATTGTCCAGAATACAAGACGGAAGAATCAGAGGCAGTCCAAAACCATAAATGAATTATAAAAGCTTTTATTGAAGCTTGGCTAGAAACCAATGACTAAAAAGCAAGTCACAGTGTATTGGATAATGTACAACAGCTGTGTTATTTTTAAAGCCTGTTCAGATCACACTGACCAGCCTACATTTGCTAGACTTTGGACCCAAGGCACTCATGCCAAGAAATTAAAGTCAGAGAAACAAAGGAGGAATTAAGGTCCCTTTAGCTGATTTGTTTGCATTTCCGCTGCATCTCAAGAACCACATAGATTAGATGCATTAGACCAGTAATGGATTGGTTTGAGACATAATTTTTGCATGTAATGAGACAGCTACACAGAACGATTGTGTTATTCTTTTTTTTTAATTTACCATTGTAAGGCTTTGACGTTCGAATCAGAGCTGGAAAACAGACATGCAGAGGTGGAAAACAAGATTGAAATCACCAGAAAAACAAGAAGTCTGTCTCCAAAGGGTTTTGTGCTTGTTATTACAGGATGTTACCAGACCAGAGGAATTCCAATATATGGCAATCTATCAGGTTTGTCAGTCATAAAATGTAATGCTGCGTACAAGCAGCATTCACATATCTGCCTGTGCATGCCCACACATTCACACTCATACAGAGGTATCTCTGTTTTCATCAACTGAAACATTCACAGGTACATTTCCATAACAGAAGTGATATGTAACAGCCTGTGATTTTCTCCCTCAACCCACAAATGGAATTCAGATAAAAACGAATGTCTTTTGCAACTGGATAGAGGTGAGCTGTACCAATGTCCCTATGTCTTATCTATATTGTATCATAAAGATCATACAGTACAAATATGAAATGATGATGGACAAAAGTCTCTGATTACACAGATTTATAGTTTTTTATTCTGTAATTTACAGTCAAATGTGAAGTACATTTTTGGAGCTGCAGTTGTTCAGACCAAATTATTAAGATTCATCTATCACAGAAATCACAGAGGCAACAGAGGCATATATTTTTATCGGGATCTTCAGCTGCCAAAATCTCACCATCAGTTCACAAAGAGTCACTGCACGACTTTCAGTTTCACATACTTTCAGGTTTCACTTCACATTCTCTAACTGAGCAAAGAATGAGTTCTGTTCATTAATATCACATTTATTATGTATTTACATGGGACAGAGTGAGTTCCATTAGCCAGCGGTTTCTTGATATGTATTCTGGGCGGCTAAACATCAAGTGTTTGCTGGGTAAAATATCGTCCTTCATGGAGCTAACTTACAAATTACAGTTGTCTTTTGAAGTTTTCTAATTAACAAAGTTATATTTCCTTCAAAATAAAACTTTTTCAAATCTGCTATATTTTCTAACAGTTTGCACTCTGCATGCATATTAACCAACTTGCGGCCCTCTTCTTCCTTGACTGTTGCCGGGCCTATTTGCACATTACCACCACCATCTGTCCATGAGCAGAAAAGCATGACACCGGCGGCAGGAATGCAAATCGTATCGTGTACACATCACAAACAATACAGGAACCCATGCAGTGTTGTTAGAGGGTGAACACACCACAGGGTAACTTTAAAGTTATATTAGACACATTTGCTCTGAAGGGCATGCAAGCCCAAATTATTCTTTGGTTCAGTGAGTTTCTCTCACCTCTTACACTTTTCTTGTTTGACTACATCCCCACGTTTGACTTTTGTTCTTACTAGTTCCACCCTATGAAGCAGCCTCCCGAGCAAAACGCAAATAACTCATGCATTACTGGAAAATTTAGAGAGGAGGAACTGGAGTAAAACCTACCCTTCTCAGCATCTACAGTGTAATAATAAAAAACCTGAGTGCTCTACAGAATAGTTATTTACTGACTGAGCAAAAAACACCTTTTTCTTTCATATGTGCCAGTGCAGTGGAACAGATACAGATGAAACTGGACTGGAACCAGAAGCTCTATTCATCCGCACCTAATTTTCAATATATAAATTATAGGCCAGATTTTCCCTCAAATTTGAGAGCGATGTTCTGCACTCTTGAAGTTAAGCTGGTGATCTTAAGTCCCTTTAAAGTTAAAAGAAAATGTACTACGACACGATGCACATCCCTCTCCTAGCTTCAACTGCTGGAGCAATTAACCCACAGTTAATTAGAAAATTTCCACTCCTGTAATTCAGTTGGATGAGACTGAGGTGCAGCATGGTACAGTGGATGATTCATGGCCCACTGGTAATCACAGACGAGCAGGAACCAGGATACTTGAATTAATCACACCTTCATTTACTTCACAGAAATTGCCCACCACGGCTTTATGATTTAACTGTGTTTACCCACTGAATATATACTGTATCTTCCAAACACATCCTTCTTGGGCTATTCAGTATGCCTGTAGAGTCCTCGTTTAAACAGTTCTGAAGCAGTTTTTAATACCTCTGAGTATTCAGAGGCACTGCTGAGTTAGACATGCATTACAATGACCGAAGTCCTTTCAATCTTTAATATACAAAGAAGGTATTTCAAACCAATTTAATAAATATTAAAAAAGTATATGCCAAACATTTTCCTGTCAATGAGTATACTAAAAAGATATATTTATTTTCTTTCCTTTTTTTGGTAAAATTTTCAGACTTTATAATGGTTTGTTATGTGTGATGGCTGGAGTCAGTGATGTTACCACTATGGCCGGATCAACCTCCTTGGGGGTTCGGATGCAAAAATGAGCTGTTGGACCCCAGTTATCCAGCCTCTAATTCTTTGCAAATAGTTTTCTATGAGAGAATAATATCTGAATCTGTTCGGCTGAGTGATAAAAAACATTCATTTAATAAAATACAAACATAAAACTGAAATGATTAAGCATAGGCCTTGAGACAGAGGGCTCTCTCCATGACAGGGCCTCAAGTTCTGATAATAAAGCAATACCTAGCATAAAGATTTCAACGTCTTTTATGATTATAAAGCAGCATATAAATACTGTTAAAGTATCAAAGCGCTCAGCACTCAGAGAAATACACACAGCCTGTATTCAGAAATTGAGCCTTAAAATGAGCTGTCAGGACTTCTGTAACTTTGTGATGTCACAACAAAGCAGTCTCCACTCTGAGCCATGCCCCAAACCCTGAGCGGGGTTTGGGGCATGGCTCAGGGAGCCTCTCTTCTGTAGAATTACACTGAGATGGTTTTTGTTTCTTAAAACCACAAACATATCTTCTTATGGATGTCAACACTGAACAAAGTGTAAAATATGGGCCCCTTAAGGCCCCTATCATGTCAGCTAACATGTGATTTAGTGGATCAAATTTGTACATTATCAATGAAATGATCAATCAGTTGACACACAGCAGGCACTAACTCACAATTTTCCCCTTCATATTAAATATGAAACAAGTTTATACTTGAAGTGACTCTCACTCTCCCATCCTCTACCAGTACAACTGAAATATGACATCCTCCACTGAAAACATTTGTATTGTAATATAAACACTGTGTGCACATAATGTGTTTAGTTCAGCCTGCTGTCACTCAACAGAGCACAAATGTAACTGAGAAATATCAATTTCTGAACTGTGGCCATCGTGGGTTTGAGGTTTTAATCTGCCATTCCTTCATGCTGAACTAACTGGTTTAAACTGGCCATGAGTCAGCAATTTTTTCACATGTATATGCACAGATACACGTACGCCGCCAAATCTCTCCCAACGGACCTCAGTCACTGCTGCTGCTGCACACACCTCGTCTACACTGGCCGTGAGGCAGCAGCTGCAGTCCTCCGTCAGGGTCACTGGATCACTGCAGCCACAGTTATGCCACGAAATAGGAAGAAGTTTGGCAGATCTTACATCTCAGTATATAATCATATAGTTATATGTGAAATGTTGTATAAGCCATCATGTGTAGACAGCTGCTTTGGTTAAAATGGAAGTGCATCTGTTCCCACAGACGTAGGACTAAAAAACATGGCTGAACGACATGGTGTAGTACTGCTGCTGCTGTGATACTACTATTAGAACTAATCTTACTACAGTTCTGACAAGAATACTTTAACAACCACCCAAAACCACAACCTTATTTTTAGTATTCCTAACTTTTGATCTATTTTTCTCTCCTGCTATGAACTGAATATTCCACCACCCACCGTTACACTGAAATTGAGGCATTAGAGGAAAATCCTCCTCACCTCCAGAGATGTGGTACATCAATTTACTTTAAGTATGTCAGCCAGTCAGGACAGAAATGTGATTGTACTGGCAAGAGCAGTACAATCTGGCACCGGCTTAATGCTTCCAAATGGTGGAGGAGCACATGTTAGCAAATACTGTATCAGAGCCCTGACATTTTTCCTCGCACCCAGTCATCAGTGGAGCTCAGTTGTAGTACATCCATTTCTCATGTCACCAAGCACATCGAGAAAGCTGATGGAGTGTGATAGCAAGATTTTACACCTAGACCAGAAGGACTTGAGTTGTCTCCTTTTGAGTGGCATGATATGACCACCCCATCTAAGACACGGTGCAGATATGGAGCCGGACTGTCACACAAGTACCCATCAGTGGGTTGGATGTCTGTTGGCAGCTCAATTACCACACAGGTACAGAGAAGATATCTGAGTCTCTTATCAGCTGTTCGCCCATGCAGGTGACTCATAGTGAACTCTGAAAGTAAAAGAGGAGAATCCAGTTATTGATCTAAAAAACAACCCAACCTGGCTCTTCTCTAAAACCAGTGTAAATGTAATGGATAACAATTATCCCTCAACCATTTATCACCATACAGGTCTGAGAGATACAGAATTTGTTAATAGTGTAATTTGTCTGTAGCTGGTGTGACATTAATGCTTTTAATACGTAGATGCCCCCCTGTGGTGCTGAGATAACACTAGCATCACTAGCAGGTTACTTTAGGATGAAACCTGTCACCTTTGATGACTATGCGGCAATGATGTATCATATCAGTGCCCTATATTGGCACTCTGGTGTTATTTTTAGGACTCTTATTGCTTAAATCCTCTCCTCCATATCACAGGATTAAAGGATTCCTAAGGTGTCTGTTTGTGTGTAGTTGGATTTCTACCAACACCCTGAAGAAACAGTACCTTCGGCTGGAGTGTCAGCACCACATTTGTCATATACACGTACGCATGCTTTTTTTAAAAAAAAAAAAAAAAAAGGTATCAGCACTGACGGATCTTTTTAGAAACATATGCCTACCTCAAGAAATCAGTATCAGCATTGTCAAATACGTTATGCATTAATACTTTTTTTTTTTTTTTTTTTTTTAAAGTAAATGAAGTACAGTGCCATCCACCTATTTAGAAATGCTCTCATAAATGATTTACATGAATAATGTTATGGTAATGCTACGATAAATCAGGTTGAAGCAGAGGTTTTGAATTATTTATTTGAGAAATTATTTCAATATCTGACCCAACAGTTGGTAGCAAAGATCAGTGACACTTTATTTTACAGGTCCTGACTTACCACATAATTTCCTAAAACCTAGCTCGTATTTACAATGATGTTCCAAGAAAGACCAACACTAATTGTTGTGAATTATAAGCGAATTATTTACCATATCCTATAGCTTTTACTGAAAAAACCTGAATATAACACGTGGTTACTTCATAACAGTAGCGACTAACACTTAGTTCATTTCACTTTTGATTAGTACCAAATTGCTTAGGCCTTTCTTGAAAAAGTCCTTTTAATTTACTGGTGAGTACGAGTTTACTTTTAAGAAATTATGAGGAAAGTTTCCAGGAAATTACCTGGAACATACAGGCTCAGTAAAAAAAAAACAAAAAAAAACATTACTCCAACTTCAAAGTGACTGCTCGACTTTTTACCGAGGAATACCATGATACAGCTTCAAAGGTAACAATTGATCTCACAATGTTCTGGTACAAGCTATACTTATAAACTTCCTCCTTAAACATCCTTGACTGGCAGGGAAGTCCAATTACAAAACACAGCACAGATCAGTTCAGATCAGGCAAGTGGCTTCTATTAGTCTCCACCCTCCTGGTTTCTCCTTTGAACACTGAAGCCTCCTTGCCCACAGTCTCCAAACATTGCCCTGTCAAGGCCTCATCCAGAGCGTCTGTTCAACACACATTTGCCTCTGTAGTCGGGGCATATCAACACAGTAACATGGACAACACAGACACAGACAGCAGTCTGAGCCTTCCCCTCACTTACGTAGAGGTGACCCTCTTGTTCTCCAGGGAGAGCTCCAGCACAGCGGTGCTCAGCTGGGGGCTCATGAGTATCCCCGTAGGGAAATAACCATTTGTTTGTGCTTTAAACTGGCTGTTTAGATTGCACATCAAGCCTACAATTTGCTTTCCAATTTAAAATACCTTTCGTTTGAATTAAACAAATGAGATATAACATGTTAAAACAGTGAGCTTTAGAGGTGCTGGTATGTGTTACAGGCCAGCTGTTTCCAGTCTTTATGGTGGTATTTATCTTCTTATCCAACTCTCAACTCTTATCTAACTCTCTGAAATGTTCGCATTGATAAAGAGTAACAACAGACCTCTCTGATTCAGACAGGATTAACGTTACTCTGTGGTGCTGTAAAAAATTAAATTACCTGACCTGCCCAAGAGACAGTAATCCATTCCGAAAGAGGTTTTACACACTTTTCCCTTTCTTCTGTCTTCCATTTACCATGTAATGAGATACACCCAAATAGATGGGGTGGCTCAGTGATCAAGGCTCCAACTATAAAATATCACCGGATGCACACAGTGTCTGCTCAGCACATTGAAATTAACTCTTGGCTCCCTTTGTGTGCTCTAGTTGTGCCGTCAACTTTAATGACCCTTTACAAACATGAGCACATAAATGTGCTCGTTCAAATTACCAGCTAAGTTGTGTACGATCGTCAGATTGCTTTAACTGCTATTCTAATTATTCAATGGCCAATGAGCAGTGTTGAGCTGTCCTGTTTGTTAATTGAAGGAAAAGAAAGTTCATTAAATCAACTGCTTTGTCCTGGGCTGACATTCATCTCTTTAAAATCCATATTCAAGAAAACACACACAATTGCTCAAAGAACAGAGTCGACAGTGTTCCTCCCGCTCCGGGCACAGTACTGATGACTCTCTGGAAAGTAGCTTTAAGGTTTCTCCAAAAAGTTGCTAGATTTGTTGCTAGGGGCATTTTTGAAAAGAGTCGTTAAAGTGGTCAGAAAAGTCACAAAATCTGGGGACAAAGTCGTTAAATTGGCAACACTGTCAGCTGTCATGCCCAGCAGAAGTCAGTCTTTTCTGAAGAGCTCCAGGAAGATTACCCTTTCCTTCGTAAGCCAATGAAAATGCTGCACTCATGGTGTCCATGGTGTTTAAAGGTGCTCTCGGTTGGGTTACTAAGCGCTGAAATCCCCCCATCCTAGTGAAAACACCTATGGTGGTCGCATAAGCGCATGTGCTCTGGCATGTACGCGTGGTACACTGAATTGTCCTGGTTAGAGGTACTGAAAATATGGTGTTGGCTATGTCTAACTATGAGTATTTCTATGGAGCACAGAGTCCATACATCACATCTCTTTTCCTGCTGCCAGTGACAGCTGTGGCCAGAGGCGTATGTTATGGTTGTCCATCCGTCCATTCATACTTCCACCTGTATACATTTGGGTCCAAAAGTGAATGGGAAAGTGGTCTCAGACATTTGGACCCCATTGTATATCCATCCATCTGTCTGTCTGTCCCATTCTTGTGAACACAATATCTCAGGATTGCTTTGATGGAATTTCTTCAAATGTTGGACTCAAGGATGAAATGTTTAGATTCTGGTGGTCAAAGGTCAAGGTCACTCACAAAACACCAAGAACCCAAGAATTAATTCACACACATATACATAAATGTCTGATAGGATAAAATAATGAAGTGATGACACTTTATATCCAAAGGTCAAAGATCAAATTCACTGTGACATTATAATGTTCTGCAAAAACACTTTTCTGGCCATTACGCAACACCATAACTCAGGAACAGAAGGGGGGGTTGTGACCGTATTTCCTGCTACTTGACTGGCTGGCAGAGACATACAACCGTAAGGCTGTAATTTTAGTTTCCATATGACATTGCTGCATCTATATGATCCACACATAACTCTCCAGTCTGGAGTTTTGCTACATGACCCAAGCCTAGTAGGTCGGGGCAGAGTATCTCTCTGGCTGCATCGATATTTCGGGTTCATGTGTGTCATGTATTGCCAGTAAGACATCATGCAGTGAGTGCAATGCAAGAAGAACTGGGAGCTATATTTGGAATCCCAAAAGATTACAGGAAGTGTAGGAACACTGTGTGACCATGAACAGTGGGACCTGTGATTGTATGTCTGTTCTGGACGATGGGGTGAAGAGTAAAACAGTTTGCCAGCCTCATTCATCCAGGCCAACACTGGGAAATGATTTAGTTGAGCTTGATACTGGCTAACAGGTGGTGCAGATGGTTTATTGGTATGAAATATTGCAACAGTGTCATGAGCTAGTAATTGCTTGCAATTTATGTGTCTCTGTTGTGTTATCACTAATAAACAAAATTGAAAGTGATCTTTACTGTCACATAAATGGTTATGCTTTTTTTCCTGTAACACACTCCATAAAATTTCTGTTTTTAAATTACATATAATAAGATAGAATTGTGGATTGCATTTACAATATCTATTAGACTATTGCACAGATTAAATAAAAGACAAAAAGATTTAAAAAAAAAAAACATGTTAAAAACTAGTTTAATAAAAAAACAAAAAACAAAGTCTTATCACATGGTGCACAGCTATGTTTTTTTCTGGAACTTTTAGCCATATCTCATGGCTTTCATCATCAGATTGAGTTTGCTTAGTAATTATAGAGATGGTTTGTAATGTAATCCTAGTATTGATGTCCCTTCATGTAAAAAAAAATTACTTCCAAGGTCAAGAATTAACCTTCAAGCATAATATACACACACATCAAGGCATATTCTGAAATATCTAAGTTCAATATATAAAAATAGGAAAAGCAGAACAAGTCTTTATTTAAGTCAGAGGTAGATTAATGGAGACTAAACATCACTGATGACAGTCTGAGGATCGGATCTGTGTGCTTTAGACGTTTCCTGTGACAGACGGGCCGTCGAACATGCAGCTCACAAGTCAACATGTGTGGAACAAACACAGGCTGCAAGAGTGCAAGCCTCGAAAACCGTGCTTCAGATTTGGATTCTGAATTGAATTGTACTCTTAGATGAATGAAAATCTAATTAATTCTCATGCTCTCATGCGGATATTTCAAAAATATAATGCAGAGAAAGCAAAATAAATTGGGTCAGTTGGTGGCTTTAATCGGATGAAAAGAAATCACCATTATGTTTTAAAGCAGGTCAATCCTAATCTGGGAAACGGCATGTATCCTTCATCATTCTATTCATCCCGTAATCCCTGGGATGACAGCCACCGACATTACCAGGACAAGAGTGTGCCAGACGACAGTCCTGCATCGTCAGCTGCAACACCCACTGGGATTCTCAAGTATCCATATTCAATATGAATTAGAAAGGAATTTACAGTGGGGGTTTACAGTACATGCTTGGTCAGTTCATGACAACACGGTATGTTAAGTGCACCAGCAGGGAACGACAAGGGAGAGAGCAGGATTACATCTCATACCTGAGTGTACAACAGCTTAGTATGTGCATATATTTTCATTCAGTAATTTTCAGTTTTCTGTACAACAGGTGAACTTTGCTGCTGTCTGCCACAGATAAAAATGTAATCAAGCAGTGACAAGAACTGAACTGCAAGAATCATTTTTAGATTGCAAACAGAAGTGTGAGATTACTACGACAATCAGTTTTTTTTCATGTGCAGGATCTGATTAGAAATAAAATATAATTCTCAAAGCATTTTATACATTCTGTGCAGTTTCCATTCAATCCTTTTATTTGTGATTGACATCAGAAACAAGAATATGAATCTGGATTTTTCCCCAAACCAAATACAAAATCAAATAATAAAAATCTGAATCATCATCAGTTTATAAAATGTTGCTTGACCATTTGATCTTTGATTTTGTGTTTTGAATGAAACATGTGGTCAAAAATTTTAAATGCAGCTTTAAATACAAATAAAGTTGTGATATGTTTTCAATTTTATTTTTTTCCCCATACTCTCTATATTTAAAACAAAATAACTGAATGACATCACAGTCAAATGCATCTCCAGAGTACATCTATATGACATCATAGAAGTGAGTTGTGTTTTTTTTTAGTTCACTGTTCTCTGGGTCACAGGACTAACAAAGACAGATTCTGACACAGGATTAATTCCCTGTTATCTCAGATTTCACATGCTCAAATTGAATCTGTAAAAACATCTAAACTCAGCTAAACATACAATAGTTGCAAGGTTAAAAATGTAGACTTAGAGTGAATATATGAAAAAGCTCATATTAACTGAGCAGGTTTCTGTCGAAGAAACTCATTAACCACCTCCCAGATGTGGAGGGAAGAGTTCCAAATTGCTCCTGCTTTTACAAAGGGCACAGCCAATTATAGACTTAATGTGAAACTTGTCCAACCAGGATGTTTCCAATGCAGGTGGTCGCCAAAACAGGTGTTTGGCAATGCTAACAGATGGTTTGGGCCTCAGTAGAAAGTGTGTGTGTGTGTGTGTGTGAGTGTGTGTGTGTGTGTGTGTGAGTGCATATATGTTTTTCATTTTCTCAGCCTTGCAGTGCAGAGCTGAGTTAGTGATGAACATGATGTGAGTGGGAATCTGTGATTTTCAAAAGGATAATTTTGGACAGAAAGCTTCACATTTTTGTCAAATATATTCAGGTCTCCTCCTCGCATAAAAGACCTTTTTCAGGTATAGCAAACCACTGTTAGATGTTACTGTGATGCCATATAGGGACCAAGGGGACAAAACCTTGTGACCATGTATTTATGTAACAAGCACTGACTACATATTGAAATCTGAAAAAAGATAAGCCACATATAAATGTAAATGTAATCAATAATACTATAGTCAGCACAAAAATACAATTAGAATACTTTTAATTTGAGATTACTTTGTTTTCAAAATGTGTGCAATAATCAAACAAAACAGTGTTTAACGTTTGCATAGATCTCTGTTTTTGACAAACAATGAAAAATGGGAATTACATTGTAAACCTTTTAGCACATTATAAACCACACTAATCGTTCCCTGGGTCTGCAGGAACGACAACAGGTGACGTATTTCACTTCATATTCATAGTCTCCAGCTGCTCTGCATGGTCTCTTTAAAATGCATTTTTCATCACAAATTTGGCATTTTGTGTGAATGAAACAGGAAAAATATGTGCGTTAGGACCGGGGTCGGTACGCTGTACTTGATGCAAATGGAGCATGAGAGGATAATCCCTTTCTCTAGGAAATCCTTCATCAGAGGTCCTTGCATATTTCCAAAATGATGTAATTCCCTTTCAGTGGTCTCCAATGTAAAAGCTGAGCTCAGCCAGGGACGGCCCGACATAAGAGACCATGAAAGCTTGAATATAGATCACTTCAAATGGCTCACAAACCATTTATAGCCTGTATCCCTGTGAGATGCTGCAACAAATCTGAGAGAACAGAAGAGCTCACACATGGATGGTTGAAAAAACACAGCAATGTCAACAATGTAAAATAATGATCAGTGGACTATTTTGAATGTAGCATAAACCATCAAAAAAAAAAAAGGAAAAAAACTGGAGAAGCATCAAACACATTAATTTTAAAACCCACAGATCAGTCCCTCAACGAATTAGCAATCCCCACATTATTTGTTCAGTCCCAGCAGCATGTCTGCAAAAACTGGTACCATCATATATAACTGCATAGCTTGCCTCTCATTGCCCTTTTCAACACACGGTAATCTAATTCAGAGCCACTGGTAGGAAGTTAGGAAGCGTTAGGAAGAACCCAGTGAAATAAAATCAAACCATAACTTCACACAAGCAAACAAACCGCCGTCCTTGCAAAAGCGCCAGTGCCTGAAACACTTGAAACGAACAATTGTCTTCTCAGTGCAGCAATTCAAGTCTAAGCAAGTCATTGCTACCACTGTATGTGAACTAAAGCATCTCAAACTTACAGTAAACTAACATAGAAACTGACCCGTCGACTCATGAGATTTTCTGGGACATGGCCTCAACAGACCTCAACTAGGTACTGGGATAATAACCCATGGTTCACATTTATACGAAAATATAAACATCTTTGTTATGAAATGTTGCATGATCGTTTTAACTAACTACTCACACATTCTTACAAATGGTTGATTCCTCAAACAAACAATCACATTTTTTTTTCCCCTTTTGACTTTTAAACATCACTGCAACTTAGTAGAAAAAAAATAACACAATTAAGGGTTGGATAAAGTTTTTCAGAAAAGCCACATCAAAAACTGTAAAATCATTTACGTAGAAAAATGAAAACGATTAACAGCACTGTAATTTTGTTGTTTATTCATTATCAAAGGTTAGCAAACAGGGATGAGATTTTAAACAGGATGAAAAATTGCTATCTTAGTAATAGCTCTGATTTATTGTGCGGGGTAAATACGTGAATAGTTTTTCTTTTAACTTTTAAAGCCAAACACACCCACACAGGTGTTTTCACTTGTTCTAATTAAACCTCAGGTTGATGACACAGGCCTTTTTCACAGACATTTAGTCTTGTGAGAGTAGGGAAGCCACAGGTGTTACTAATAATGTTAACGATGGCTCTGTTCCGAGTGTCCCAGTAACGCTGGGCAGACACTGCCATGCTTTCTGTGACCTCTCTGCTCACACTGTACACATACTGAGCTATGGAGCTACAGATACAAAGAGTGCTGTCCGTCTGCTCTCCAGTGAGTTTGGGCCAGTTCTAAAATTAGTCTGGGGCGACCCATTCAGCGCTGAAATCAGGCTGAATTTGCACAGTTCAACTAGTATGAAGAAGGCGGGACCTTGAAACTGAAGCAGCTATAGATGGAACTCAGCAGTGATTCATTTTATTATTTACACCCGTGCTTTTCCTGCTGTCACGTGTTCAAAGGTCCTCTGTGAAAAAGGCCTGTATGTCACCAAACTCTTTGCGCTGCATTGTTAATGATGTGAATGGAACAAAGCTTACAGGAGAACGAGGGAGGTGCCCGCCAACAACATCTTGAGGAAGGTCTAATCAGGCGGCATAAATGAAAACACCTGTGCAGCAGCTTTTAGGTTCAACAGTGGCAGGAAATACTGAGAGAGTGTTGATCAACCAAGGCTGTGGCTACGTCCAAAAGTCTTTTTTGCTTAGGACAGTTCCTCACTGAGTGAAATGACCCTGAAGTATCTAAGTTGCAGTCATGATAAGAGCTCTCTAAATGCTGAGGAAAGGAGCTTCAATGCTTCCTATCTTATCTCCTTTAGCATACCGGATCTCCCTTTATGCAAAGAAAGGATCTAATGCCGTCCCAAATTTCCTTGCAGCAGCAACATTTACAGTGATGCACAATAGTAGTTTCACCCCTGCAGATCCACATAGATGTTAATACAACAGAGCACCTGTTGTATGTTTATGACAAGATGCAAAACCTATGGAAATCCTTGCAGGATTGGTTGAGCTCCAAAGCGATAAATATAGATTTCTTCTCTTCAAAAATTGTCCAGTTAGGACTCATTAAGAACAAGCATATTCAATTTAGAGTCATCAATGCCTTCATCAACAAAAAAAAAATATATATATACACATAAATGTATATCACCCATTTTGGAATACACTGAAAATGACTTTTCTATTCCTCATAAAAAGGTCAAAATTGCCTATACCAGGAAGATCTTTTCACTCAGGTCTGAATATGATGGAAGGATATAAATGGCAGGATCTTCATCTCATCAAATGTACCTTGCTCTGTCTTCATTCATTCATTCATTCATTCATTTCTGCCGGTATTCCCCATTCCCTGTCTCCCCTGTCGTTATCCTGCCACTCCCACCTACCCTGCAGTAACCCCAGCCCTTCCTGCTGTTCCCAGCCACTCAATTCCCCACACCCACCTACTCACCTGTTCCCCATTCCCTCATTAGTCCCTCAGTATTTATACAGGCCCAGTTTCGCGTGTTCCCGGCCAGGTTGTCTATCATGCTGCAGCTTCTGTTGCAGCACAGCCTTTTTTTTTTTTTTTTCTTTCCCCCCTTCTTCCCTGCCAGATAACCTGCCTTTTTATGAATCCCAGTCTGTTTTATTTTGCCTCGCATCAGTGTTTTGCTCTGTCCTTTTTGATCTGTTTGCCCGTCAATCCTGTCTGCCTGTTGCCAACCCAAGCCTGACCACAGATATCACCCCTTGCCTTTTCCCACTTGCTTGTCTTGGCTGCAAATTTGAAGTAAAGGTGAACTGTTCAAGCTTCTATCTGGAAGTGTGAGTTATGCATATGAGCTCCGCCTATTTTACTGAGCCGTGACATCTCGAATTAAGCCACAGATTTTATATATTGTGGTTCTGCCCACAGGAGTTGGTTTGCTGAACATGGATAGAAATTGATTACGAAAGATTTTTAAATGTCATCTGTTACCACGTTGACTATCAAACGTTGTTCAGCCTACGCATGAAGGCATTAATAAAAACAAATATGTAACACTAAGTGCCAAACATGGGTATCATTTTATGTAGAGTTGGTGAGACATGTCGACCACAGTAATTCTAATCTAAATTCTTTGTCCCAGTCAGCTCAGGTGTCTGCAAAAATCTCAGTCCTTCTTAAACTTGGAAAGAGGAGAAATACACACTTATTTTTGCAAGCTCTCTCTCTCTCTCTCTCTCTCTCTCTCTCTCTCTCTCTCTCTATATATATATATATATATATATATATATATATATATATGAGAGAAGTAAACACAGATGCGAGAAAAAAGGGAGATACACAGTTCTCATCTGGACTCTGTATCTTCTTATCTCTGTGTAAGAGCTGATGTAGCTCAGAAAGCATCAATAATCTTAACTAGCTATGAAGCAAGAGATGTGTGGGTTTTCAAATCTGTCTGAGTAAATTTATATCTGCAGTGTCTTGATGGGGGAGAAAAAATATAAATTGCCACTGGTTCCAAAACACATTTATCCCAGCAGAGTCCAACCAAAAAGAGGCGGAGGAGGGGGAAAGAAAAAAATGCCCATGTTGCTCCGTGAAGATGACTGTAGTGTTTCTCAGTATTACATGACATCATGATCAATTATTAATTAATTTGTTATTTACACATTACATCAATTAAATTCACCATCAGTGACGTTTTTATTTGTTGTTGACACATGACTACAGCTCTACAGCTACAGTGTAGGTTACAATCTATGCTGCTTTTTCACACAGTGCTCAGGTCAGGGGGTCAAGTTAGGAAGGGTAACGTACAATATATGCAGTGTGTTACAGACAGGAACAGTGACCTTTCCTTTTTTTTTTTTTTTTTTTTTTTTTTTTTAATTAAAAAAAAAAAAAAACACCTCGCTTCTGGCGACGCCCGAGCAGTTTCCAGTCAAAATCAATCAGAGCTGAAATGTCATATACTCTTGGTGACAGGAGAAAACAGAAAATATTTCTATAATGTTCAACACCATATTGCTATAATAATCACGGTAGATACAAAATACTGCTATACTTATCGCTTTCCGCTCGTTTTACCTACTCAGCATCAAGTAAAGACCAGAAGTTCCTCTCCGGACATGTTTTTAAACGATGTAAAAATATTTTGCTGTGATATTTTGTTTAATGTTGTTTTCCCACATAAAGAGTGGGGGGGGGACAAACTGAGGAAAACTGAGGCTGGAAGCACATCTACCCCCTCATCCCTACTTCCTCATTTAGAAATCTGGATCAGGCCTTGAGCCCCGCCCACCACCACCGCTTGCACTCGGTTGACGGGTGAAAGAGCAGTGCATATCAAGATGGTTTAGAAGAGGAAACAGTGGAGAGACTTGAGCCTCAGTCAGACCTGGACTCAGGAGTATACGAGGAGTCCAAAATCAGCGACTAGAAGACGTATCAGAACAATAAGTGTAGTTATTTGTTTATGTTGTTGGTTAGCTTGTAACTGGCAGTGGCTGACAGTGTTAGTGGCTGTGCTGATGCGACCTCTTGCTCTTTGTACTGACAAGGTTTCAGGTTTATTTCGCCCCACCCCTGCAAGTTGACAGAATTGTTTCCTTGTCATATGATATGAAACCGTGGCTGTCTGAATCATCTGTTTTTTATGAGACTGTCATTGGTTCACTGCAGTCATAAATACTCTGTACTTTTAATTATTTTAAATACAAAGTATTTGTATTTTATTCACCAGTTGGACAGTCCCAACACAATGCAGCTTGCCAATCTAAATACAGTCATATGTTTAAATAAATTCAGTTGAACCGCAGTGTCGTAGTGTTTGAAATACATATGGTTCTTTTAATCCGGCCGACTGTCCATCATAACTCTAAACTGTCGTCCCCTGTTAAAATTCCTAGTATGAAGTCTCTAGTCTGTTCCTTTTGATTAGCTGTTCTCATCATGTTGGATAATCCCTTCATCTCACCCCTATCTTAAGAGGCTTAAATCATGACCCATTTGAACTTTCCTTAATCTCACTACCTCTGCTTCCTTCTTTTCCTGACATCACATCTGTTCCTTTTTGTCTTGTACTACGCTGCAACTATATGCAACCTCTCCTCCATGCATCCATCTGACTATTTCCTTGCCATCTGTTCTGAGTCTGCCTCCTGAGCCCACTGAGACTAGCGCACTTTAAAAGAAAAGTGCTTTGGTGATGTCCTTACCAGGTGCCCAAAATATGTCCATTGGCTCCACAGTATGTGTTTTTGAATTTAGACATTAATGCTGCAGGAATTCTGCAGTTTCCCTCAGCTGTATGAAGCATTTTAGCATCTTTCAGCTCAGTGTTTTGATTTTACAGCCCACAAAATCAATGTGTTTTTTTTTCCTTCTGTCAAGTCTAAAGATGCATCTGGAGCACAAACACACATTGCATTATGGTTCAGTATCCATTACTAATCCAAGATAGTGGAAGCTTCTATAGCTCACGGTTCAGTAATGAATGAATGCACGTTAAATATGAGGTGTAGGAGGAGGTAGATATTATATTTGCATAAAAAGCTTGTGCATTGTAACATGATTATTGGCTTTGTAGACAGTAAGCCTTTGATTTATGTGAAGTAGGTTATTTTCTGAAGAGATTCCATCTCCCGGTCTCTATTCAGTGTACCGCTCTCTACTCATGCTGTTGAACAGCTATGTGCTATTACTGCCAATTTTGTGGTCTTTGTGCGCAGAAGGATCGCGTGGGTGTTGTCTTTTATGGGGAGACTGCTTCATCTTAAAGCCACAGGTGACACATGGCTATTATTTCTTCAACTGTCATTCTGTATGTATTAGTTTTGTATGGTGGCTGACTGAGATAAGTTACTCAGTAACTGCAAGAACCTCACAGTAATGGTCTTTTTTAAAAGTTAATATTTCTTAGTCGTAGGCCTCAGCATAAGGTAGTCCATTGTTCTCTGTGTTGAAAATTTTATGACCCAGCTGGTAATTACCAGCTCATAATAATAAAATGACCTTAGCAAGTGTGCTAATTAACATGCATATAGGTAGTCTCTCCATGATTCATTAACTGGGGGAGGGAATCTCCCTCAGCAACTTTTTTTTTTTTTTTTTTCTGAAACGCCAAACTAGACGCATACAGTGCCAGCTGAAAAAAAATCTCATTTCACAACCACACAAACACAAAGTTTCCATACAAGACAAGACAGCCTTACACGGTTACTAACCACACTGACACAGCTATGTTAATGAACAAAAAGGAGGCACTTCACACCACGTAATGTCTTCTACTTCCCCTTCACTAATGTGCCCATTAATATGCACATTAGATCAAGCGTTTTAAAGCAACAGAGCATGCAGCTGGGACGGAAACATTTATGATGTCCGGCTGCAACGGCTACTCTGCTCTTTACTTGTTTTAATTTGATCCTCAATAACAGACCAAAAGCAATTACTGCCTCAGCCACTCTCCCTCTCATATCTGTTTTACTCCTGTCTCACGGCATCACTGATGGGGTTTAGTTAGGTTTATTGAGTAAAGTGGCGCCTAATGAATTGCGCCCATTGTTCTTCTTTTTTGTCAAACTAAAAGACAATAAAAAAACGTCTTTGAGAGAATGCCAACAGACTTTTTTTTTTTTTCTGTGGTCTGCAGCTCTGTAATTAATGTTTGGAGGCATGATCAAACTGACGCTCCTTATCTTCAACGTGAACTTGTGAACTTAGAGAAAGGGAATCTATTTTATTGTAACACTGACTGTTCTAAATGAAAACAAGGCATGCCAGAAAATTCATCCCTGAGGCTTTCCAATCACCTTTTTCCACATTTTCTATTTTATTTTAAATGGTGCACTGAATCTTTGTGATAAGTTGATTTGGAGACTAGGGCAAAATTGTCTTTCATTTTGACAACGAAAGGCCCTTGGTGTTTCTTAACTAAAACAGAATCAAGTGGGCATGTGGAAAAACAAAAATGATCTGAAACGGTGCAGGGCTTCACTGAGAAGGTGCTTTCTGTGATCTGATTTTTCCTGTAGGCATCAGCCTCAAGAGCAAGGGGTGTATGGAAGTGTGCCCAAATGTAAAGTTGGACTCCAGTGTACCCCATTCTGTGTGATGTGATTCTGCCAAAAACAGCTCTTTGTTCCTGCCTGTGAAATGATACCAAATGGCCTCAAGTGAGAGAGAAGATCTGGTGATGTCTCAGCTGTTTATTAGATAGTCATGGTTTCTATGTAACATCTGTTTATCTTTTTAGTTTGTTGACAGTCACATTCAGTTTCTATTTTCCTTTCTGTATCTGTATGACATCCCTGTAGATCACGGCTCTATGAATAAACAACACCACTTTGGTTCAAACTAAACAGTGAACTGATTCAAAAACTGTTGCATGAAATTCTGTGCAAACAAACGTAACATTGATATTTGTGGGTAAATATTTCAGGGTGAAATATCTTTGACAAGTAGTGGATGGATTTCTGTTTAAATTTGCCACAGATATTCAAGGTTGTGTGTGTGTGTGTGTGTGTGTGTGTGTGTGTGTGCTTCCCTTCCCATTAGCTGTACCAGGAGGTTGACACTTTTGTTTTTAAGCAACATATCTTGACAATAATTTTGGGTTTCTATGAAATTTGCTTTAGATATTCAGTGTTGCACGAAAATATATTTGAACTTTGGCGATTCCTTAACACAGTCATCAACACACAATTTCAATTTGTACAAAACATTTCAATCACCCTCAGCTGTTCTTACAGCAGCTTCTTACTGGTTTTAACAGACCACATCACATCAACCTAATCCTCGCTTCACTCCATTGGCTCCCTGTTTGTTTAAGAATTGATTTTAACATTTTGCTGATTTTGCAAAGTAGAGGCTTATATCTAACGGTGCGCACACTTGTTCCATCAGGGCCCCTCTACTTTGGAATGACCTGCCTGAGGAGATGAGGCTCGCAGAATCACTAACTTCTTTCAAATCACTTCTTAAAACTCATTTTTATAGACTTGCTTTTATGTGATGTCATCCTTTTTATTGCTTTTGCTGTGTGTGTGTGTGTGTGTGTGTGTGTGTGTGTGTGTGTGTGTGTGTGTGTGTGTGTGTCTCTACTGCATATGCTCCTTATAACTGTCCTTTTTTATATAGATGAATATTGTTTGTCCTCCCTCTGTAACTCACCCCACATGTCTGTCCCAATTACAATTGCTGCTTTTGATTCATTTGTCAAAACACTCTGAAATCTGTTTTTAAAAAGTGCTATATAAATAAAGTTATTATTTTGATCTAGTATTAAGTAAGAAATGTTGCTAACATTGCCAAACTACAATTGTAAAACTGGTAAATATTCCCTGTTAAACATCATGTTGTTAGCATGACGATGTTAGCATTTAGCTCTTGTTAGCATGACGATGTTGTGAAGCCTCATATAGCCACTCGGTCTATCTACTGCCTACTTTTGCCCAGTGTTATATTTTCGTGTGTGTGTGTGTGTGTGTGTGTGTGAGAGGGGGAAGGGTGGGTTGTCTTTATTCCTTTTTATTCTGTAAACCCTGTCGTTTTACATTGTTTATTTGTATGAGAAGTGCTATACAAATAAAGTCTAGTTGATTGAAGGATTTTCTCTCCTAGTGCTACACATCAGTGATCTGTAAGTACCAGTCTAAATGGTTACACCTAACCATACCAAATTACGGTTTTAATCTGAGATCAGTCATAATCCTGGGGGATGGCTTAATTAAACCTTTTTTAATAATGAAGGCATAATGGTGACTGAAGAGCGAGTAGCGTTCAGCTGTATTACAGCTGACAGTTTTCAATTTGATATCTGTTCAGTTGTAGAATGTGATAAAATGACATTTCATCTCGGCAGATCTGTGCTGAATGGTGCCTGCTTGCTTGGCCTTCAACAGATTCTTTAGGCAACTTTCACCACATGCTCTGATTTTTATCTTCAAGGCAATAATTGGACTAAATCCATGGTAGATTTTCCTTTGCTGTACAAAAGTAAAAGCGTAAAAATAACACAACATACCATGGCTGTTTTTTCCTGTAAGATCCTAATGAAGGTCACTCACCAAACACGTAATGGCCATGAAGTAACGTCTGGCCAGCAAGCGGCTCCCATCAGATAGTTGGTGTCAAGTCCTGTAATGGGATGAAAACGACAGTTCTTATCTTCAGGCTGGCAGATGTGGATAAAGAACACAGATAAGGAAGGTGCCAGCTGATGTTGACACGATGTTCATGAGACAGGGTGTGAAAAGATCTTAACATACAGCTGCTTCTGAAATCGGTGTCTCATTAGATGCGTTTAAGGTTTAACAGTAAAAAATGAAGTCAGCTGCACAGAATGATGTAGTTATTTTATTACTTTTACCCTGGATTATTTTGGTTTAAATAAATCATTTAGCAATTTTTCTTTTGTCAGTGATGTTCAGCATGTGCAAATTTTCAAATCATCAGAAAGTCTAATATTGTAACTCTGATTATGGGACTATATCTTATTCCCTAAACAAGTGGAGCGTCTGTGCACATTATTTGAGAACCATTCACAAGAATCAGGAAGCTGTAACTTTCTGGTAGATGCACATGTGGATTGGACACTTATCCATAGTAATCCATGTCCACCACTGTGCAAAGCTGCATGCCTCCCCAAAGAATAAAGAAAAATCCAAATCCTCAGGATGTTTTTCTTCCACAAACGAACTCAACTGATTATTTGTTTTGGGAAATGAAATTCTTTTTTTAAGGCTGCACCCAAAAGTATTTTCATTGTTGATAAATCTGCTGATCATTTTCTTGATTAATCATTTGGTGTGTGTGTGTATATATATATATATATATGGGCTTTAATATATATATTAAAGCCCATCACAATTCTTTCTTTAAATGTCTTTTTTGGCCAACTAAAAGTCCACAATTTTTTTTCAGTTTACATTCACATTAAACAAGGACACACATTTTAAGAATCTTCGAGAGACGGTTGGGCAATGTTTCAAACAATTAAATGATCAAACTAGCTTGTTTGTTGTAGCCCATTCATTTTCTGTTGATCAGCTGTGATAAAACCCTGTGAATTCACTTTGAGTCTCCAAGTACTCTCAAGTCAATTCTCTGAAAAAGGAACAGATGTATGTGGCATTCATTGTAGAGTGAACAGAATTTATTTATTTTTTATTTTTTTCCTTTTTTACAGCACTGTTTAGGTTTTTTTCTCCTTCAAATAATAATACTATGACGTCTGCAGAGCACATGCTGTCAAGATGCCCAGGTCTCACCTCTTTCTGCAGTGGAAGAGATGGTGACTGTGGTAAAGAGTTTGGGTGGCACAGACCTTAGTGGCATATGCATAGCTTTTAATTTGGCTCCTCAGATTAAAGAGGGACACGTGCCAACAGGAAACAAGATCTGACATAGAGAGAGCAGGCTGAGATTAATGATACATTACTTGTTAAATCTCTCTTCCTGTAACTTTCCTTTAGGTCTCTCTCTCTCTCTCTCTCTCCTCTCTCTCTCTCTTTCCGTCAGTGTTTAAGTTTGGCTAATGTGGCATAATGAGAGTGATAAATCACTGCTGCCTGTTATGCACACACCAGTGTTGTGTGCGATACTGCATCACTTTATTCAGTTGTTTGGGCAGAGAATAAACAGCTTACAATATGAGACTTCTTTCACTGACTACTTAACAGAGTTGCCAGATAATAAAATTCCCTAATAGCAATGAATGCTGTTGAGGCATCAGTACATAACAAATAACAAAAATAACTGGTGTGTATTTATACAATGCAGCATATGGCTGACTTAATTGTGCAAGTTGGTGCTGCTTTATTCACTGTACACCTTCTTTGTTTTATATGCTTATTTCTGCACTAGAATTGCAAAACAATCCCTGATTTCTGCAGCACATCAAAATCATATCAACTCACTCATAGCAAACTGAAAGCATGCGTGCATGAATAGACACTTTCCCTCAAAACAAAAGGATATTTCTCCTCAACCAGCTATGAAAAATATAACATACATCAATAACTTTAAGGAATATACTGTGCAGTGTATGAGCAACATAAATACATTGTCACAGCATAAAGTAATGATACCATCAACAGTAAAGAGGATGGCTAAGCTTGTTTTCCCCTGCTTGCCATTAAGGCAGATGGACTTATCAGATATTATGTTGTCATAATTAACAAATGAAAACGGTTTCTAACCAATACGTCTTACATTCTTTGGGGGCTGCAATATTGGGAGTATGTTGCAGTCCATTGGACCAAACAGTCTATTGAGAATCGTATGATAAATTCACTGCACTCATGAAACTATAATGGTGCAATTTTTGGTCTAACGTCAACTCTAATATTTGCTAAATAAAAAAAGCATTTTATAGCTACAATAAATTGTAATTTTTGGAATTACTACAAAAAAACATTTATCATCATCTCTGATGTAATCAGTCTTCACGGAAGGAAACATTGTTTTTAAGGTTGTCATTTCCCTGTGAATAGCCTTTCATTAGATTTAAACAGTAGGCTGTCCCTCAATAGTGCCATTTGTCGCTCAGCTCTCATTTTTCTTGTGCATTTACTGAATGGAAAGAAAGAAATGCATATAGAAGTGGTCCATGAGCCGTGTGGATTCTTAAAATTGCAGCCCACTCACAGTCTGCACTCTACAGCCTTTTGAGGTCTGTTGGCCTGTAATTTAACTCCACACTGTTATATTAGAGACAAGGAAACTATTTCATTAAAGTTGAGATCGTACTTCCAACTTGGCCATTAAACGGATGCACTTGCACAGAGTGACTCATAATAAATGAAACAGTAAAGGAGTGCTCCTTCAGCATCAACAAGTAGCCACATAGTGTGCCTGTCGACAGTCTAATAACCTCGTTTCAACATCCAATAGAAGCACCTTGACATGGTGATCGAAATGCGTCATACTGTATTGATTAATTGACTCACAAAACCTGTCTTACACTAGTGAGGTCAACAAAGACGAGCCCCAGCCCATCCATAAAGTCCATTTTTATTTTTAGACGGCTAGCAATAGTAAATTCAAGTAGTGTACAGATATCACAAAAGCAGTGGACAGATGATTGTAGCTCCTCAAATTATTAACTGGATTAACTCCGATATTTTTCTTGTATAATTTTTGTCTTCATTCATAGCAACAATTTGGAAACGGAAAGGAAACAAGGGGATAAACAGATGTGTATCATAAGGTCCATAGGCCACCAGGATGCCAAACAGGAAGCCAAACTAAATGTCTAAATACGTTTTGTGGCGGGAAAAGCCTAAAAGTATAGACTTTTAATTAACTGCCTAAAAAACAACCAAATTGTGCTACATTCTGGCTCATCCAGTGCAGCAGCCAGCCTGTCATTTGCATAGATGAGAAAATGACGAGGATGTAAAACGCAGCCTTGTGGCACTCCACAGTATGGTGGCCCTAAAATGACACACCAGAGTTGTTCCTGTGACGTTAGAGCGGTGCTATTTTCAGACTTGTACAGTGAAACTTTGACAACTTATTGAATCCAATGTGCTGAATGCAAACTGCAAGTCGAGCAAGAACAGTGCGAAGTGGCAATTTTCTCTAATTTTGACAACAAAAACTAACCAAAATCATTCACATCAAAGCAGACATTTTTTATTTCTTTTTTAAAATTTTTATTTAAGAAATAACTTATTGTTTCTAAAGGGAATCTTGTCCTTGGGTCAGAACCCTGTTAAGCTACCGTATATATACAAAACACCATCAAGCTACACATGCCAGTGATCTATATCCTTTCCAAAACACTGGACTAACTCTAGACATTCATTTTACTTTGGGAAATTACCCTGACTCGTGACATATGGACAGACTGAGATTATGGTTTATGAAACCACAAATGGTGGCGGCACTATCCCTCACAAATGTGACTGAAATAAGATCCAAAACAGATGCTTCGTTAGTACATAATAAGGACTGAGACGGGCGCTATCTCAGAGGCATCAGGAACAACACATCTGTCTCGAATTTAATCATCATCTTCATCATGTTTTTAATTATTGCTGTCAAAGTCAAGAATAATCAAAAGCAGCAGTATAGTTAAACTGTTATAATGCGACAATAAACACTGTAAAAATAAATTCGCAACATAACTGCTCGCTAGTTGACAGGATCAGTCATCTTTTAGGATGCTGGAAAAAAAAAGAAAAAAAAAAAAAGGAAGAGGAAGCAGGAGCAACTCCTGAGGGGGTTTGCTTTGCAGGTCAATATACTGAGGAATCCTGGTGTCTGCTTCATGGAGAGAGTGGTGTGTGCGCTTTGTGTATGTGTCTGTGTGTGAGAGAGAGAGAGAGAGAGAGAGAGATGAGGGAATTTCTTTCTCCCTGAGAGAAATAAACAGAAAGAAATGAAAAGATTTATGTTCATTTCCCCTTCACTTGCCCTCCTTATGAATGGTGCATGAATAATAAATGTTTAGCCAACATAAACCTGACTTCCATTGTTGCATCAGATGATGGATTGGCTTGACTGGGGCGTGCCCTTCCTTTGAACATTGTTGCTCTTTGATTTAATCTGGCAGCTGGGGATGTGTTGGAACACAGTGAGGTATAGCCTTTCATTGTTCTACACCACTGACTCTCAAACCATGGGGTATCGAGGGACGTGCATGCAGGTAGTCATTCCAACCAAACACTTCTGCAGTTAATTAAAATACTGTGGACCACAGAGGAGAACTCCACGGTGAAATCACCTGCTGAAATGTTTGGTTGGAAGAAAATCTAAAGGACACATGGGCCTTGTTGTACACACATTGCATGACAAACCGCAGCTAACAGTTCACTCCAGAATGTGCAACCAGGCAGAATAACATTACACTGTCCCACACTGCAGTCTTCTTCATCCCTGCAGGGGTAAACTGAATAAATAAAAAAAAAACAAGTTCAATTTCGGAATAAACGATGGATTGCTTTTGAAATGAAATAGGTTACAGATTACTAGATACGTCAAAGTAATGTTGGTTACTTTTTGATTACTTTTCAGTACCATTAATTTAGCCCTGGAGAAACCTCACAACCTTATGACCTCAAAGTTGATATTTAATGAAAACACAATGCTGAATTAAGTTAGCGACACCTTAGGTCACACCTATCACCTATCTGACCCACGTTGTTCACAGATATGTCAACAACACCTTCCTGCAATAGAGATAACAGACTGAATGTTATACTCTACATATCTGGTTTCATTCCGATGTCATCACCAACATTTTGATGAGTAACTGTAATTAAATTAGATTTCTTTTCACAGTAAATGCAACAGATTTACATTTATTTTGTAATTTAATTAATCCTGTTACTCCCCAACATGGGGAATAAATAGGCATTAGATAAAAAAAAAAAAAAATGTAAGTCAGCTTGAGACTGCTATAAATTACATTTATGTTACTAATTTGTTTAGCCAAATACACTTTGAGGGAAACATGTTCTGCCTGAATTTATGTTCATTAAGGCTGTTTTCTTTACAACACAGGGTTTGTTAGGTGGTTGTCAAGGTGGACGATACAGCACAGGACAAGAGCAACTGTTGAGTGCAGGATTCTGACACCAGAGACTGACATTTACCCAAACCATACTGTGGACTGAGGGTGGGAATTACAATGTAAATGTCTTTATCAATATTTAACAAAGCC
Organism: Seriola dumerili; assembly: GCF_002260705.1. NCBI lineage: Eukaryota > Metazoa > Chordata > Actinopteri > Carangiformes > Carangidae > Seriola > Seriola dumerili. The sequence continues at coordinate 3,709,667 of NW_019174290.1, forward strand.
CACAGTCTTTACTTAACCAAGGGATAAGAGTGCTGAAAGAAAACTTTAATAAAAAATCAAAAAAACCCTCTAATCTAGCTTTAGTCGCTACACGTGGACTCTGTTATCACAGAGGATGATGTTAGGGGGAAAAAAAGTATTTACATAATTCAGGTGCTATTACGTTTCTCTCAAAACTTGCATCTATCTTCATTTTGCTTAGTAATATATATCATGATGAGAAAACAGGGTTGCTTGAGAGTGTGCCTTGACTCAGAAGTAACAATTCTATTTCCAAAGTCAACAAAGCAGGGTCATATCTGAATGAAAGCCATTCAGATCAGCTTCTCAGCTTTACCTTTAGATCTGAAAATCAGGGCTTTTGACACGGCTTTGCAAAACGTTTCATCTTTGCCCCGTGGCAGGTGCATCGGGCCAACATGAACATCACAACAACATGCCAAACAGACAAAAGCATCAACATAGAAGAAAAGCAGATTTGCATCAAAGCAACACACATGTCTTACATATACATCACGTAAAGCGGTTGAAAAAAATGCTGATCAGGCTTACTGGTGCTGATGACACGACATGTGAAATTTATATTGATTTGGCCATCTGGGCTTTGGCCTTGCCAGTGCTGAGTTGACATTCATGCAGTCAGGATCATGTGAGGAGCTTCATTTTTTTTTTTTTTTTTTTACTAACCCCCCCCCATGCTTTCTTTCTGTTACTTTTGTGAAGGTTTTGAAAAAACATGAGCCACCAAACTATGAGTTCACACTGGGTAAAATGGCACGTATTGATCTGCTCACCATGGAACTTCAACTTGAACATGACTCAGCTTTAGATGGCCAGCGCATTACGTCAATGTCGCCCTCTGCTTGATTGAACAGTTGCACAGGCTGAAGGAGCTGATCGAAATGCTCCACAACCAGGCAAGATTGCCCTTGAAATGGCCACTGTCTACGCAGGGTTCATACAGGGTGTCCGCTGCAGACTACTTGTCCCATATTTTCCAGTTATTTCACTGCTGTACATCTGACAGATTGCAGCTGACTACAGTCATTTTCTTCATCCTTACATCTAACTTTTTTTTTTCTTCTTTCAAACATCGGTTCCATTTTTTGCAGGTAATAACATTTTCTTTAGCCTTTTTGTATTGGAAGAGTGCCATGAATTTAGATTTATTTCAAAGGATGTTTTGCTTGCAATGTACAATACATGCAAAATCAATACATACAATATCACAAAGGAACATCTTTGAGGTTGGCAAGACCCAAGAGATGAGCTGGATCACACTGTTAAACCAAAACATGATCACAAATGATGTGACTCTCCACATTGTTACTCATTGTTTCATTTTGTCATGTTAACAGTATGATAACACTGTAGCCTCAATACTTGGTTTCTGTGGGGCATGGACTTTATACTTTTCAGAAAGTTTTTTTTTTATTTTTTTTTTATCTCTCTACAAGTTCATTTATTTTCTGCAATTTCCTCCTCCGGTCTGATGTACTTTCTCTCTCTGAAGTACACCACAGCCGAACCCCAATTCAGACCATGCAAATGTGAAATCAAATCCCAGCTGGGACAGATATCATCTGACGCAATGCATGACAAAAATGAATGCATTCGCACAGGAGTGACAAACAACTGATACACTTCATCATTAATTGAGGGAATGAATACACAATTCATTCATTACGGGTGACATAGCTCTCTCTCCCTATGCATTTGCACCTGTGTTTGTGTTGCAGATGACATGCTAACTAACAGAAAGACAATGAAAGATAATAGTTACCGATTAACCTGTCATTCCCTTTTCTGATTACAATGCAACATAGACGTTTTGACATTAGCTTTTATCTTAAAATCACAGAGCTATGAAACACAGAATTAGTTTTGCTAGCTAGAAGACTGCCTCATAATGACATTATTCTTCTGTATTATTTTGTTCAAGCTTTGAATTTAAATCAGATGAAATCATCTGTATTCATCATCGTCAGGTGGGACTGGAAGTGTCTCTGCAGAATGACAATGTTCTGATATCGCTCCCTCTGAATACCTTTTTTTTTTTGTTGTTCAACCATATTCTGTTATCTCATGCATTTCATCTCACCCACAGGCATCACTAACAAGTCTGATATTTACGGGTCATACTCTCAGTGGCTCATGGATTTATGTCTGCAAGTTGCAGCATCATGACATTTTATTAGATTACAGAGTACCAAACACATTCCTGAGGATCATTTTCAGTAGTGCTTCTTTTTTTGTGTGTGTTTTTAATTTAGACGTGTGGAAATCAAAGAGACAAAGAGCTCTGGTGGAATTTCATCTGTTTCCATCAGACATATGTGGCTCCAGAGATGACAGTCGTAACCACTTAGCTCTCTGAACAAATGAAACTCATCTAATAGTGTTTGTCAGAAGATGAGACACAAGCGTTTACCATCGCTGTCAGTTTCCTAATGACGATGCAAAATGATCTATCGCACAGGAAATCTGGTTTCGGTATTTTCTCCCAAAGATTAAAGACGTGATCCCGCTGCAGGCTGAGCATTCATTTAAGCCCTGTTGGTCTTTACGTACAGTATATGCACTAAGGCCCTTACCAATTTTGGAATCAGGATGCATCACACCTACAATTTCACAGATTATCTGCTGTCTAATCACAAAACATACTCATACAAGATTAGAAAATAACAGTGCATGACACACTGCACCACATTATTAAGATCTTACCAGAGGCAGCTACGCGTCACCTTCTCTGTCACATACACACTCGTCTCTTCATCTGTCAGCCTCTTCCTTTTCTCACGCTCTCTCTTGTTCTGTCTCTCATTCTCTCCCTGCTACAAATTTTTTTTCTATATTCGATCTTTGTGACATGATGGTTTGCCACATTCTTACTACCTATCCACAAGGCTTTTCCTTCCTACCTCAGCTGTGTGCTATGTGTGACACCATTGACTGTGTGTGTGTGTGTGTATGTGTCATGTGTCTAAACACGAGACTGATTTTAGATGGCATCTTCCTTTGTCATATCAGTCTGAGTAATGGCATGCACTTTGTTAATGCATCAAACTACCGTACGGCTAGAGCCCTAAATCATTTATTTAATCGTATCACATCGTACATTCAAATTTCAGTGCATGGAGATGCGGAGATGAGCAGTGAAGCCAATGGAGCCTCATTAGAGTGCAAGCATATCCAACAGTAAAGGTCAACATAGATGTCAAATGTTCACCAAGAGCTTTTAAACACTTTGCTCGAGGTCAGCTGTTGGGATGAGATGTTGTCTCCATCCCTTCCCGGGAGATTTCAAATCCACTACGTTCTGATTGTCTTGGCAGGTGTTTCCTCACAAGCCGGTCTGAAACAGGACCTACATACAAAGCAGATGTTTCTTCTTGAAGGTGGCATACTGTATATTGAAGTAGCATAGAGCATCGATTGATGCTTTCCACACACGTAGCTGCATATGCACAGCAGGTTTCATTAACAACAAGCTGCAGAACCCGGGGGAAAAGTTAATAATGAATTTACAAAATTGCATTCACTTTTATTGGAATTGGCTGCCATCAGTTTTAGTTAATTAGGTAAGAACAAATAGATGAGTGAAAGGACATCTGAGATATAATTAAAGCATCTTCAGTTCCTATAAACAAACTGTGACATTTGGCAGAAGGTGAACAAATGAGACAGACGTTTTCTGACTGAATATCTGTTTGACCTGCGAGACTGTCGCTGAAACCACATCTCCACGCAAACACTTCTGTGTAGCAATTCAGCTGATGGTGCCAGGGTGTGACTTGGCAACCTTGCACAAGCGTCAATGACGCAGCGCAATGATGATGTTTCAAAAAGCAAGGGTCAAGTGGCTCTCAAACAAATCCATCATCTGACGTAATCGCAAAAGGGTCAGTTTAGGCTGCGTGAGCATTTATTATTCATGAGCGGGTGAAAGGAAGTGCGCTCATCTCACCGAGTAGAGGACAAATGAATATAAACATCACCATCTCTCCCTCTCTTCTTACCTTTTGTCTCTGAGGGGATTTTACCCTTGGATCAGTCTGAAACATACATCAATATATTGACTGGAATAATGCATTGAACTCCCGGAGGAATCCGTTTCCTTCCCTCTTCCTCTTGACAGCGTGTGGAAGATTGAAACCATCCTCTTTCTCATTCAAGGGAAACTGCACTGGCATTAAGATGTTTCAATCAGTTTGCTTTGAAGACAAGTAGCAATGAGAGCGTGCTGCTAATGAGGATTTGCTAAAAGATCAAATAAGCTTTAAAATAGCTGACACTCTTTCAAGAGTATTGTAAATTAAATTAATACATTCTCCGAAAATTAAAAGATATGCACGGACCAAAATGTGCCTCATACACGCTGGGGTCCAAATCCAATGGGAATTGAGATACAGAGTGTGTATTCTGCTCCCCATTCTTTATCTTGACTGTCAGTGTGGGTTTTTCCATTACCAAGAGGAAGTGGGAGCAGCCAACCCCAGACTTTGTCTCCCAATGGCTTAGTTCAGTTGGCTGGAAAGATAGATTTCCAGCATCCCACACTCCTTTTCAGTAAAATCAAAGGCACGAGCTGTGGCTCTCTTTAATTTGGAACTTACCAAACTGCAAAATATGATTAATGTATTAAGTCTTGTCAATTACAAATACGCAAAATCAGGTCAGCAATTAGCAATATATCACTGCTGATCCAATTTAAAGTCGGCACTCGCAGCGGAGTGGAAACAAAGAGAGGGTGGGGGTGGGGTGTTGGTGTCCAAAGACAAGAGAAAAAAGCTGCGGATGAGGGATTGGACGTGGTAAAGTAATGGTACAGCCAGCCCATTCTTTTACTGTACTTTTCCGCACCTTTCCGCGCTTCCTGCTGGCACTTTGATCCGACTAGTTTCAATTAAATGCTCTACATCTGCCACCATGCTGTGCCACCCACTTCAGTGACACAGTCATAAATCGTTCGCACCGCAGAGGCAGAGAGCTGGGCAGTCTGGTTCCTGGGAAGAATGTGGTCCGGTTGGGGTTTGGTTGATAGAGTTTCTCTTTCTTACCTCTTCTTCTCTACATGTTTACTTACTGGTCTTCCTTTAAAGGAAAAGTTTGATATTTTGGGAAATCCAGCTGTTGGTCCATCCATCTTGATGAACTATAATTATTGTAAAGTAAATACAAAGCTACAGTTTCAAGTGTAAGAATTCTAATTTTCCATTTTGTGGGCTTATGTGCATGGCTATTTCTTGGCTGGGACCAGTGACTTCCTGGAGTGTCTGCTGCTTGAATGGAGAAACTCACTGTGATAATAAGATCATTTGAGACCAAGACGTAGCCTGGCACACAACCCCCTGCAAAACCACATTTTCTGGTTAAATTACCGAGCTTTAGAGGTGCTGGTAGGTGGAGTTAACTTTGGGCAAATATGTTAAACTTGTATTTTTGGTAGATTTAGCATCACTGTTCCCCAAGACTGTACAATAAAAGTCAATAAACATTATATTGGAGCGTTGTTGTTGACAGTGAAGGATTGTTTTATTGATTTTATGGTTTGTCAGGTGACAAATACTTAATCTCCTAAACAACCTCTTTGTTTATTGCTATTCGCTCAACCATATTTCTTCCTGTCGTATTTAAAGCTTTGGATTGAGTGTTAAAAACTTTAGGCAGCATCTGGCTCTCATTCTGCCTCCATCTCTCCGCGCCTCCTTCGCCTCACTCACAAAAAGTCGAGGCTGTTTTTATATTGCAATAATGCTACTGGACCATGAAATGTCATCCTTGCCAAAATGGTGCCTCACTTCCCCACAGGGGCTAAGGTGGCTGGGGAGGTGCCTGACATTATGCTGCCACATTTCAGGACTGTCTGTTCCTAACAAAAAAACACACTCAATTATTTTGATACTTAAAAATGACATCCCACAGCTTCAATATACGTACATGTGCATGTACACAGCAACAAGATGCATTCAAAAGGTAAAAAAACAAGACAAAACATCCAGACAGTAAAGAGCACCACACAAGGGAGCACACTGCTCCACAAACATCTCTTTTCAAAATAACAAATGCTGAGAAATTATGGTCTGTTTTCAGAAATATGTGTAGTGATCTTGGAATGCATGTCCCTGATTGTGATCTGCAGCTAATTAATTATGTTTTCTTCTTCTCATGGCTTAACTTTCCACCACATTATACTCAATTCGGAAATTATTGAAGTATTATAATTATGGTATCCTGTTATCTGACAGAAAAACACAACCAAAACATGACTCCACATGAGACACAATGTAAGATTTTATGGAACCAAGACACAACTATTTTTTCAACTCATTTTTGTGGTGCTATATACCCTATGTAAGTTGCTGTGGAGAGTTGCATCAGAATACAAAAAGCCTAAAAAGAATTTAAATATTTAAAGAAAAATGTACTGTATATCATTTGTTATTTGTTTGTTGGTGTAATTGTTTTATTTGCTGCATAGTTATTCATTTCCGTTAAAATATAAAGAGCAGCAGGATTTCAGGCATGATATCAAGTGGAACTCCTCGACTTCCTCGCTTCATGTCTAACCCATTAACCACGACAATCCCCCAAACCGCCCAGCCGTCCTTTGTAGTGGGTTTTCATGCCAAACGGAGCGAAAACACAGCTTGACTCAGCCAGCAATGATCAGTGCCTGGCCTCCAGAAAGTGTCAGTCAAGGAAAGTCATGGGAATAGAGGAGAGAGTCCTACCAAGGCCTGTATGGTTTTTCACAGGTGATGGGCTGACAAGCCATGGGAAATGGGAGGTTCATGTTCTGTCTGATTAGCCTGGGGCTGTTACAGTGCCACAGTCAACAGGGAGGGTGGGGGTTGGTTGTGGGGTGGGGTGGGGGCGGGGTGCTGTGCTACTCTTATTATCCACGTCTGTTGAATACTTTTTGTTTCCTGGCAAAATGATGCTTTCTGCAGTCTAGTTAGAATTGTTTCTGATTGGTTGGGAGGTGCCTGTTAATATTGTACATCACAAAGCCTCAATTATGTTCAATCTGTGACAGGGGTTCTGATCTGCTGAGGTTGTTCACTCCACTAAAGATGGCAATTAGATGTGGTTGAAAGCCCCTGAAAAGCTAGTAAGTGGACCTTTCTGAAGCTAAGATTAAATTATTATGCATAATATGATGTTCCCAAAGGTCACTCAAATGTTTACTATCAACGTTTAACCACCATCCTGAATCAGAGAACAGTGGAAGCAGCACAGGTAACCATAGAAACAATATTTCTGCTTCATGTTTTGTTACCAATTGAAATGAAACTGAACATTTGTTATAAACTGACTGCGGCAAAACAAATGGTAACACAACCTTCATGTACATTGTTCACCTACAATAAGAGCAGTGACATAAAGGAGGATTCTTCACATACGTTTCATTTCTACATAAGAAAACCCTGTTTCACATCTAAAAACACATCAGTAATAATCCCATCGCCTGACAATCGATATTTGACAACTCTGTGAAACTATGTAATCAATTAGATATGTAACTCTGGTCAGTCTCAGTGACTTTTTTCTTTTTTTTTTTAATGTTCAATGTCAACGCTTTTTAAAAATTTCTCATCATGCTAAATCATCTATGTTTATAGATGGTTATCCACCACCTGACCCACACTTACTTTCTCCCCCACCACATGGGCATATGTATGTATTGCCATACAATATGAATGTGATTTCTAAATTGAAACTGATACTGAAATGTCATTTCACTCTCAAATGTTTGGTCTATCTTATTGATCTTAACTAACTAACTGAATTTACTGTCAACACATTGTGCCCAATGGATTGATTTGCTACTTGGTGGCTTACCTTATTTTTAAAGATGTTTTTAACTTATTTTAATTTAAATACAGCTTCTAATTAATATTTGTTTTCAGGAGTTACGTGCAGGGTTGCAGAGGTTTAAAATATACGCTGCATGTTTGTCCAATCTAAACTTAATTCCCAGAACAAATACACAAATGCAAAGGAAGCTGAGAAATATTATTGGGCCTGAAATGGAAAACAGTTAATTTCCACTCCTGAGTGAACGGCTGCTGGAGTATGTTCCACTGATGAGAGAGGAATGTGTGTTGATTTTTAAATGACGAACAAGAGCTTTGTGTGTTTCTATTTGTGTTTCTGTGGCGAACATGAGAACAATCTATTTGAAAGTGGGAAGTAATATGTTATATGTAAGAGCTTTTCTATTTATGTGAGAGGGAAAAAACTACGAGTATCTCTGAGGATGTTGGATGTCATACAAGTGACATACTGGCTGTGAACATTGTGATGTGACTAGCTTTGAAAAAAAATCTCGTAATTATTATGCTGCACGCACTGAGGCTGAGGTGGACGTGTGTAAAGTGCTTCTGAAAAATGAAACGTTGTTCTTTATTAATTGGATTAATTGGAGTAAATGCGACTGCTTAATAAATGGAGCTCTTTTATTCATCAAATTGCAAGTGAACAAAGAACCGAGATCTGATATTTGATATCTTTTAATGCCACTTCATTTGCACTTAAAGATAAGATCAACTGAATTTTCTCTACATGCATCAAACTTTGGTGATTATCTCATTCTAGATCCCTGGAGAGCTATTTACTAGTAAAATATGTAATAATGAGGTTCCTTACTGCTTTAGATGTATATCTTAATATTCCTTTGTCAAGCTTTTCAGTCGGTTTCAGGCAGAATCTTGCTTGACAGTGTTCCCAGCAAATGCCCCAAAAACTACATATGTGACGAAACCTTCAAGCAGCTGAATTATTGCTCTTGTCCGTTGGGAGCAAAGGAGGAAATAGAGTTAGTGTTAATAGACAGTGTTTTGGAATTCTGCCCAAAGGGTTCAATTTTTGTCTCATCAAAGACAAAGAATCTTTTCCCTCATGCTCTCATGAGTCCTTTACTGTTTGGCAAACTCCAAGAGAACCGTCACATGCCTTTTACTCAAAGTGGTTTCCGTCTCGCCACTCGACCATAAAGGCCTGATTGATGGAGTGCTGCTGAGATGATCGTCCTTCCAGCAGGTTCTCCCATCTAGAGGACTTTCTGAAGTTCTGTTAGAGAGGCAGTTAGAGTGTCAGAGCGACTGTTAAGAGTGGGTTCTTGATTACTAACCAGTCCAAGGACCTTCTTGCCTGGTTACTCGGTTTAACTGGGTGGCCAGTTCTAGGTGGTTTCAAAACTTCCTACATTTCGCAATCATTGAGGTCACTGTGCTCCCGGCAAAACTCCAAACCTTTTTAGAAATGGTTTCATACCCTTGCTCTGATCTATGCTTCAGCACAATTGTATCATGGATGTCTACAGAGAGTTCATTGGACTTCATAGCTTAGTTTTTGTTCTGATACTCTTTTGTGTGAATTGTGGGACCTTATTTACACAGGTGTGTTCCTTTCTAAACTATGTCCAGTTTGCCACAGGTGGACTCCGTCCAATTTCTAGATACATCTCTAGGATAATCAAAGCAAAGAGGATTCACCTGAGCAAAATCTGGAATGCCACAGCAGAGGGTCTGAAGACTTACAGCACAATGAGGTCTCAATACTGTCTGAAGCCATTATATATCTTATCATTCCTTTGGAGTGTAACAACAAAACTGTAAATGGACTGCACTAGTGCTTTTCTAGCCTTATTGACCACTGAAAGCACTTAACAATACTTGCCACATTCACCCATTTACTCACACATTCATACATCACACCCATATGATGGAACAGCCATCAGGGGCAACGTGGGGTTCAGTATCTTGCCCAAGGACACTTCGACACACGGCCTGGAGGAGCCGGGGATCAAACACCGACCTTCTGATTAGTGGACGACCCTCTTTACCCCCTGAGCCGCAGCTTCCCCTCCAGAAACCAAATGAGAAAAAGTTTCCAACAAATGGCATCTTGTCTAAAACCACTATAGCTGCAGTTTGTAACATCGACTGAGCTATTTTTAGAAATATTTATGTCACTGCAACTCGGTGATTTTCACTGAAGTGGGCGCATTTTAATCACGGCGTGAAGCTCTTATAGTCACTCAATACGAAAAGTGATTGAGAGTCAAGCAAATCTTTTTACTTGAGTTAGAGTTAATCAAATTCAAGTACAGGTTTTACACAGCCCTTGGAGGAAACCATTAAGGAGGTAACGGTGCCGCCTGCTAGCCAACCTTTTTTGGGGGGGGCTGCTGAGTTCATTGTTAGTTCATCACTGAAACAGCTGTATTTCCTCTTATATTTGATATAAGGAGGATGAAATGATCTTTAGAAGGTGAGTTCTCCTTGCAGGAAAGGTGTCCTTTTCTGAGTTGACTCAGAGTCTGAAAGCATGTTTTGATAGTTTTTTTTTTTTTTTTTTCGCTGACAGTTAGATTTAATATCAAGGCAGAGTTGATAATAATTCAGCGCCAGCAGCAATGATCAGCCAGAAACTGTGTAGGAGTCTTACTGAACCTGAACAATTATTACAGTCATGCTGAGCTGTAATCAGCAGGACCTGTCAAGTAGCCACCACTACTTCACATCATAAGGTGTAGTGTGTGAATACTTGTACGAGATGCTGTAAATGAGCAGACACTTGGTTTGGGATGGAGTTGAAGAGGTTATTATAAGTTTCCAGGCAAAGTGATTCATGTGTAAAGAGTAAAACACTCCCAAGATGTGTGTTTTAATCTTAATAGGAATAAGAGAGGAAATAAAAAAATAAAATAGTTAATGCATAGTTATAATTACTTCCCAGCCTGGAAGTCTATTAGAATTCATAGTGAAGTTTTGTCAGATTGGTCTGAATTTAAATCACTCTCATTTGACGTAGCTCTACATACAGAAAAATGGATTTGATACATGTTTCAAGTAAAGTAAGTCTACTCATGAACTTTCTAGTTTATTTGGATAAGAAATGGCCCCATTATCTGTGTGGGGGGAAAAAAAGAGAAATGCAATTTTTCAAGGATTTAGATTAAAGGGTTAGACCTCTTACAGTTAAGCATTTGAACGTCTTTAGTGTTTCCACTCGAGGAAATGTAGTTTGCATCAGTGAGTTTCAGCACTTTTTACACAAAGTCGCACTCAAGTTTCTCATGTACTTTAGCAAGGGCTTTGGCAAAAGGTCAGGGGTTGATACAGTGATGCTTTCTTTCTGTATTAAATAGGCTAATTTGAGTTAGTCTAACAGAGAGCATATTTTGAGAAGAAATAATTTAATGACACTAAATATATGGTCTTGATGAAAAGTATTTAAATGAATCTGTATTCAATAATCAGACAGATAATACATAATAAAGTGTTAGAAACAATATGTGTTGTAATCAGCTGCTTGCACAAATGAACTATGGGGTTGTTTTTTTCTATGGGAACAATATCTCTCTGGCACATAACCGCACATAAAACAGCAAATTGTTGTTTCTCCACTTTGATTTTTGAACAAATGAAACAAACAAGATGTAGTATGTTAATGAGTGAGATTTAGAGATGCTAGGAAGCAGATGTTACCTTTGGATAGAGCCAAGCTAGCTGTTTCCCGCCTGTTTCCAGTCTTCACAATGATCCAGCTCTGGCTACAGCCACTTACGTGTATTTACTGCACAGATATGAGAGTAGCATCGATCTTCTCGTCTAACTCTGGGGAAGGAAGCATGTAAGAGCACTTTCCAAAGGTGTTGTGTCTGCAGCTTACAGATACAAAGGTCTAATGATAAAATCTAGGGTAAACAACTGGGGTCCAATTAAGAGGATGACTAAAATAATCTATCGGCAACATGAAACCCCCTGAACACCTCCACACTGATCTAGAGTCTTGATGCTGCTGATGGCTGGTTGTTTGTGTCGGGGTCAGCGGCTGAAAGCGGTGTGCTATACATGCAGCTAATTAGACTGATAATGAGGATGATGATTAGTGAATAGTGGAGAATTTTTTATTTTTTTTTCTAAAATGCAAAAACAAAAAAACCCAAAGAAGAAAAATTCTCATGGTCAGTAGAGGTTCATTTTTCTTTCTCTAAAGCAATAGATCAGGTGCAGATAAGACCTGTAACATAAATTATGTTCACCTATCCAGGAGAAAAATGGCCAACTCAGTATTATTTCAAATTCCTGTGGTGTGACTCAGATTCTTTCTTCGTTTTAACAGCACCTTTCTCATGCTCTATAAAAAAAAATACTTTCAGTAGCATACTAAGGGTTTTTAGTCTAAAAAAACTGGCACTCACCTTTTTTCTTTTTCATTTCAAGGGAGCTTGAACTGTCTGAGTTGTCAGCATTGGCTCCTCAGGAAGTGACTCTTCCTTATGTACTGTACACTACATCAAAGAATAAAAGAATTGATTTACTTTTGAAGGAAAAGTTTGACATTTTGGGAAACATGCTTATTAGGGTTCCTGCTGAGAGTTATGAGAGCATGTCTGGTATGGTAAATATGAAGCTGCGGTTTCTTTGATTTGTACAAAACCCAAAGTGTAGAAATGACAATTTGCCATGCCATTTTAGCATACAGGCATGAGAGTTGTATCAATCCTCTCATCTAACTCTCGGCAAGAAAGCAATTAAGAGAATTTCCTGCAATGTCGAGCTGTTCCTTTAGGTTTGACCTGTTATCCAGCATCACTAATTCTGACACCGACAATCCTGGATAAAGCTGGTAATCACATGGCTCTGTTACACCGAGGATTCCAGCTGTTCACATGAAAGAGCAGCATATTTAATCAGTGACATACCAGGGCTATAACTCTATTAATAATTGCTGTTATCTCAGCAAAAACTCAAAACATCAAACATGAATATGAAACATGTAAAAAAACATTTGTTTTTGTCTGAGTCTTTAGGGAGAATTGTGGGGAACATGTCTGAGTTTCTGCATCTGACATCCTCACAGGAGGGGCACGTACCAGCCAACTCAGGAATGTTTTGGTGAACCCCACTAATGGGGGTGAGGGTGCTCATTTAGCAGCCTGAGAGAGTCTCCTTTAATCCCACAGATGTGTCTTATCAGTGTTTTCCAGTTTTTATTACCTTACTTCCTCTACTCCGTATTCGGTGCCTATTTTTTTTTCCTCCGCTGGCAATACAGATGGAAGTTGAAGAAACAGATCTCCCCTTGACCTTGGGGGTGTTGGCTGCAAAAGAACGGCCTCATGTAGCACATTAATATGACACGTAAATATAAATAATGAATGATAGCACTGGTGGTGGTTATAAACTTTCAAATAAATATATTTGCTGATAGCTTTTTTCCTATTTCATGAATACAGATTTAATTTCCTTTTCTGTTGTTTGTTTTTTTGCCTTAAATGCTGAAGAACTAATTTTATATCAAATGAATCAAACAAATTCTGTTCCCCTCGCATTCATTTGACAAATCAATCCCAATTCACAGTCTATTTACAAGCCTTTCAACTAGACACTTTAGCGCTGGCTCAAAGAAGACTATGTGATTGTTGATCCATAAGAAGATATATTTGTGGTTTTAAGAACCAAAAACTATCTCAGTGTAGTATTACATCTCCTCTCTCAGGCTTCTCTCTTGAGATCTAGCGACAACAGGTCGGTGAGCCAATCAGAAGAGAGCCTCTGAGCCTCCCTTCTGATTGGCTGACTGTTTTCTACGTGATCAAATAAAAAATATAGCAGATTTCAGGTAAACACTAAGAGAAACCAAGTCCTTCAAGGTTGGAACGTTGGGTCTGGGTGGGTGGGGCTTGGGGCATGGCTGAGAGCGGTGACTGCTTTGTTGTGATGTCACAAAGTTACAGAAGTCCTGACAGCTTATTTTAAAAGACAGATTCAGATAATATTGTCAATTCCTTTGGCCATGATAATTGTGTAATGAAAATCTGATACATGATAGCCCGACTTAAAATAGACTCAATAAGTGAGACATGTTCATGCTTGGACTCTCAGATTTATCTGAGCTGAATAGTTTATCTCTTTTATAATGGCTTTCTAAATGGCAGTGGGTGAAGCTCAGGATTTCCTAGGTGTATGAGTAGAGAGTATATGGATAATATGATGGAGTACAGACCCCCACTGCCTTAGATCTGTAGCAGTGACCTCTGCACTACAGTGAGAAAAGAAAGGGGCAAGGTGGGCTGACACAGACTAATGCAGAGAAGATCTCATATGTTTTGGAGATGCAGGTATGAGAGACGACTGAAAAAAAGAGAGAGAAAGAGATGATGTGTTGAGAGGGGGCAACGAAAAAAGTGCCAAATGAGGGAGGCAGAAAGGAAGCTGAGAGAGGAAAAAAAGGAAAATTCAAGGAAGAGGAAGAACCAGATTCACTAAATGCACTCTGCGCCTGGAGACCTGTGTTTTTTGGGGGGTTTTTTTCTTCATGCATATGCATGTAAGGCAGAACGCTGCAAAGAGAGATACATAAGTGCAGCGGATTGTGCATAACATCTGTGATACTGGGCACTGTAATCCAAGTGTGGTCCTGGACACCTGCACTGGATTCACTTGGAGGTGCTGGTTACACTGGCCTGCAGACGTTTTTTTATTCATTTATTTTTTTATTTATTTATTTATTTTTTATGGGATGTTAAAATGCAGCTCAAATGTAGCAATTAAAGCGCCACACAGGAAAATATGCATAGTTCCACCCAAAACACAAAATGTCAATCCGGCTTTTTCCGGTTAGTGGCTATTGTTCGGACAGCGTTTGGAGCGCTTTCACTGACAGTGGTGAAAAGAGCAGGATGACATGAAAACGCCGAGCCAGTGTTTGGAGATAATTATTTAGTTGGATTTTGCTAGTAAAAAGTTTCATGATGCAGAATTTTGATTTCTTTTAACTTTTCTTTTATGTACATTTATGCAGTTTCACTTTAGAATTCAACCTACACAGATACAGCATGCTTTGTACTTTGAGTGTTGGCAAGAAAGAACATGGTGTGTGGGCATAGAGAAAAGAGCAGTTGAAAATTATGTAATAACAGTTCTGTAAGTAGATAGGCTTTGGATGAAGGTTTAGATTGATGCATCTCACTGGTTGAGATTATCTTGTTCAGCGGTTTCCCCTTTTTTTAAAAAAAAAAAGGAATTGTCAAAACCCAATTCTCTGTGTGGAAGTGTTGACAAAAAGTGCCCTGTCGATAACAAAGTGGTACTAGGAGTAGAAAATTAATTATCTACTGCTTTTTCTAGTTAATTTAGATTTAGGGTCTATCAGCTCACTGTATGCAAAGTAGAGTATGCTAAATATCAATGGCAGAGAGAGACTGAACAATGGGCCATAATCCTCAATATCACGACCTGCCATCTATACATCTCCATAAAATTCAGCTTTTGGCATTCAGCCACCTCTAACTGAGCTAAATGAAACATGAGTAAATGTACAACATGGGATTTTTGAAAATCCCTATATAAAGGGTTTTAGGCCTTGAACTAAACCAGAAAATCAGTATAAGATTAATCATTATATTATAGAGATTGATTCTGAGCAAAGTAAGTAAATGAAAATAAGAAAAAAAAGAAAAGCCAGTGGTGGATAAACGGAGAACAGAGTGCATTGAGTAAACAGAGAATTACACGTAGTTTTTAAACTCCTAAACTTTGATCTTTTTTGCTCTGTGATTAACAGCATTTTCGTCCGTATTTATTTTTTTGTGTGTATTTGTTGACCTGGCTGGCAAGCTGCAGCGCGCAACTACTTAGAGAGGCAGACCACAAGCCCATAGCCCTGATTCAATAAAACGCTTTCTATTTGCTAAGTAGACCCTTATATTATCAATGGTAAAGATATGGTTTGGCAGGTTTGTCCCTTGTTTTTAATAAAGAGCTGTATAGTCCCCTCCGTGTGATTACGAACCACAGTGATTCATCCACTCCAGCCCCAGTTTAGCTCTGGTCTACTCTGTTCAAATTAACATTAGGGTTAATTGCTCTGAAAGCCTGCGCCCAGTATAATGTGGTTAGAATTGCAGGACGTTTTTGCTGTTTACCTACCCTCACCAAAATGTGTTTATAGATCAAAAATTGAGAGAGAGAATAATGACAAAAATTAATTGGATACTAAATGGTGTCATTTGGGTATGGCAGTTACTTGAGTTAAAAGTAGTTAGACCAAGTTTGGCTACTGGTTACCAAGCAACAGATCTCGTGGCCATTGCAATCTTCCAGCTCTCTGTATATCCTATAGACTGTTGGGATGTTAAATTCATGATTGCTGCAGCTAGTTGAAATAAAAACATAAATTATCTTAGCTAGCCAGCTAGTTGTGTGTTCATTGGTACAATGCTTGTTGTGTTTACAAGGACTGCAGATAAAGCTAAGTCCAAATTTCCAAAACCTTCAGACTGCTTCAGAGGACCTGAAGGACAAACTCAACCTGCAACAGCTCTACAATGATACTGTCTATTTTTTCACAGAGACCAAAATTAAAGGTTCAGGTTTTGTTTCTCTTAAAGTGAAACATTTCTAAACCTTTCACTACGCTGCCCTCAAACAAACAAGTTTACCTTACAAGTTATGACATTTAATTTTACCACATGCCAGAAACATAGTACCCATAGTTACGTTTTGTCAAGGGCCCTCTCCTGGCCGCAGTATTTATGACAAGAGCAGAAGAGGAGGTGATGTAGCAAAAAGTCCGCATTAGGACGAGGTTGGGGTGGGTGAATAGGTTGACAAAACACAGGAGACTGCTGGTTATTTCCCGTGTTAAACCCACAGTGTCAACATTGTTTCTGGAACCGTGATGATGAAGGTCCTCCAACCTTACACTTGTCTCAAAGAGCTCATAGTTCCATATTATCCCAACAGAAAACTCCACTATCAAAATGCAGGCCTTCTCGTGGGTCCTAGAGTTTCTAAGAGTGTCAGGCTCCTCCCCTGTGGAACCAGCTCCCAGTTTGGGTTGAGGAGGCCAACGCCCTCTCTACATTTAAGATTAGGCTTTAAACTTTCCTTTATGATAAAGCTTATAGCTAGGACTTAGGTGAGCCCTGAACCATCCTTTATAGTTATGCTGCTTTAGGCCTACACTGTTATTATATTTCCCAGTGTCACAAGCTGAGAGATCGCCTGAATATGGTTGCCTTGGTTACCAGGTATCAACGTCAACTTCAACTTTATTATTATCCTGCATGAAATTTGGTTTCCTTCATAGAGGTGTAACAAAGCATAGTTAGACACAGTGGATCTGACTGTCTGTTTAATGGCTTCATTAAAATAATATACACGAAATTGGTTGCATCCATCAGCAGAATGAAACTCGGGAGCAATTTGTGCTGGAAGGTTTAACAAACTGCCTTATTAAGTGATGTTTAAAAAAAAAAAAGGACCTTATGTAATTTTCAGATTTTAGCTGTAAAGTCTGCCCTACAAATATCAAAAGGATTCTGGAGCTTTGTTTCAAACTCTGTGACAACCGTACAACACTTTTGTTTTAGTGCTTTGTAGCACTCTTCCACGGAGCACACTGGCAGCTTCAAACTGTTTAAATTAGAAGGTGCAACAATATGAATGACACTCCAAATTTAGCATTGAAACTGCTCAGCGTTTTGTTAACAGATGATCCCATGCTTTGCAATTGATAACGCAGACACGATTTTTAAGTGTTTTAACAAGTTTGAGGGTTTTGTTTTTGGCAGGATTTTTTTTTTCCCTCAACGCTAATTTTTAACCAAGTGCAAAGATACTTTCTCAGGATTATTGTGAAGGCTTGAGTGAGCCCCAAGAAAGCAATTATCAATGTATTTTAAAGGCTGAAACATGGAGTTGTATTTGTATTACTCTCCTTGTGTGCTGGGTGATTGAGTGTAATGATCACATATGTGTGTTTTGGTATGGAAAGTATTACATCAGATTTTTGCTGATTTCCATGGTCTGACTAGTTTAATAGGTTTAGCTTGGAGCAAGAGTAATGCATTTATTCCTGGGCATTTTTACAAAACCACCCACACAGTGGGCTTTAACACCAGTCATAGGGATCAGACCCTTTGAGTCTTAGCTTCAAATACTTTATTCTGTTTTATGCTTCTTTTTTTTTTTTTTTTTTTTTAAACTCCTTTGCATTTTAGACTTGAAAATAAAATAAAATGCTATTCACCTCCTGCAGACGTGAGACTCAGTGGGAGGCTGTTTAAAATCTGTGGTTAGCACTTTCAACTTTCTCATGCCTGTCAAAGAATTTCTGGCACTGAGTGTTCCCCGAGACTTTGATTTAAATGCATTTTTGTGATCACTTTCTTAGAACTTTTTTATTAATTCCTGTTTCATTGTTTTACTTTTCTTTTGAAGTTGTATGTGCTTTATCTTCTGTAATTCTTCAGTTGTTGTGTTTTAATTTTCTCAGTTTCTCTCATTTCTCTCATTGGCCAATTTTTACTTTCTCTCACACACACGCGCGTTTTTCCAGCGGAACTTTCTTTCATTTTTATCCTGTTTCTATACGTCATATTATGACAATTTTCAAAAAATGTCACAGCATATGAATAAATTTCATTATTTTCATCTTCCCTCCTTCCATTTTTTTTATTTCCTTCCATATTTTATTTCTTTGCTACCCCCCTTTCTCTCTGTTCTTGACTCTTGACTGAGTAATAAATCATTCAGTCCAGCTGAAGGAGCTTGGAGCACACTCACATGCTCTCTGTGACCTAGAAAGACGAGCAGCTTTCTTCTCCACATGGTTGGCTCTTTGACAGAGCTCCTTCACGTCAGCCCTGGCTCTGTGAGGTCAACCCTTATCTTCTAGCCACACACACTGTGCTTCTTACACGTCCCGTTTGAGATACGCACGGAGAATCTGACAGTATGTATGCACGCAAAAGATGAGTGCTTAATGTGGTCTTCATTAACTATGGGGCACTTATGGCCTGGCAGGTATATCAGTTAATTTCACATTTGATTAGGGAGCGTACTCTTCTTTAAGAAAGTTAACAATAAGTTCTTATTTCAACTGAAGTCATTAGAGATTGTTCTGCACTCAAGAGCTGTTAGTTAATTACATCATAACACGCAGTAATTATGCAGAACAATGGCGTTGACAAGTTGTTTCATATGTAAAATTAAACATAAGCACCTGCAATACAGTCGCTCTATGCAGGAAGTGGAGCATCAAGTCAAATAAGAGCAACAATGGACCCAGAGTGTGTTTTTAAAGTGGTTCAACCCACCAGTAATTTTCAATCCTTTAATGTCCGCACCCTCGGCCCACGGAAGTGAGGCTCTGCATAAATGTAATCTGCAATAAATTATGTTTGTCTTGAAGTCTTTCAGGAAATTTAGATATTCATCAGTGCTGCACCAAAATTTTAATGACATCCCTTAATAAAACATAGACAAACTACTGTGAGAATAGGAAAATAGTGATGTGAGTGCCCTTAAAGTCTTTCATCTTGCAAATGCGACTTAGGGTGGGAGGGTGGGCATTTTTTTTATTACCATTTCACTTTCATTTTCCAACAGGAAGATTAGAAGGTTAGCCAGACAGCTTCAAAATGTATAAATTACTTTCTTTTTTACCCCATAATTTTTAGAAATCACAAACTATAGCCAATAGCTATACTGTATTAATTTCTGAAACATATTGTCATGGTTTACATATCCAGCATCACAGATATACAGCACAATTGTTTTCAGGTATCTGGTTAACTTTCTGATCCTACTTTGTGAAATACTCCATGTTCAATGAAGCACTAATGAGGATACCATTAGTTAAATGACTACTGCATTACATTATAATTCAACTCCCATCTGATTATCCTTAGCTTAATAAACCAAGTATAAAATGAGCTGAATTACAGTAGAGTAGTTGCTCTAGCATCAACTCCTATAATTAGCAGAATAAAGAGCATTTTAATAAAAAGAAATCATTTGAAAGGGTGTAACAATATCTACTGAGGTTAGCAAAAGAGAGGGCAATTGGCGATTAGACCTCATCAAGGGGAGCATCTTTATTAAATGAAGGCCAATGAATGGAACATCCTGCAAGTCACAGTGGTGACGGATGATGCGATTCGAGGTTTGTAGCGAGATTTCAAGGCCCTAAAACTTTATGTTCTCAATCAGCTTCTTAGAATGAGTGATGTGTTCTGCAAAGACTGGAACAATTTTGTTAATTTCATATGCAAGATTTTGGCATATCTGTGTTTTTGTCCGCGCTCTTCTCCCTGGTTTGATGTGGGATCAGCAAAAACGTGGTCTCATTGTCAGTCGAGTCAAGATTTAGAGTGTTAAACTATTACTTGAAAAGAACTACCAATGTTTTTTGTTTTTTTTCAAATTCTCATGTTATAGGCAAGACTTGAACATTGAAACTAAGTTTTCAGGGGCTTTAAAGAACAGCGTACGAGTATTCAACCAACACCTGCAGAGAAATCATTGGTCCATTCTGGTGACTCTCACAGATTGAGGAAGGGGAAGTGGGAAATCATAGAAAAGATGTTCCTTATTGAACTTCAGCCAAAGCTTAATTTCAAACTATAAATTACTGGCGGCACATAGAATGAGTGTCTGAGTAGTATTTTTCACTAGAGGTTCATTTAATTTAAAGTCCAAAAACACACATTTAGTGTGTTTTGCTCATATGAACTACACCCACTTACAGCACCACTTTGCTGAATCCTTCAGGGTATATCACAAAACGAGCTTGGTCAGCAAGCTGGACTTAAATCTGAAAGCTCCATTTATTTACTGTATTTCATGTGGTCAGAGGTTCAGCAGATTGTGGGCTATATTTTGTGGAGTTCACACGGGAGAGTGTGCTAGATAAGACATATGAAAGGAAAATGCCTTAGTATGCTGACTTGTTTGTGAGTTTTGGAGCAGCTAGTTTGGAAGGCCAGGCTGCACCCTTTGGGGGCTGGTTGCAATAGGTCTGTAGTCCACCTTAACACCAGCAGGTGAATCGAGAATTCAGCAGCTATACTGTTAGCCAGACTCATGGAGGAGGAGGAGGTCCTCTGACTGGTGCACAAACTTACTCAGGTAGTTACCCCTGGAGTGTTATTAAGTTGGAATGGATGTGAGACTGCTGAAATCTTGCTGGTGCATTGTTTACCAAGAGTGTGCTTGCCGTTTGTTTGTCAGCATTTGTTGACTTGCAGCATGCTAGTAGTTATAAATTTTCTCTCCATGATTGCTTTGATTCAAAAGAGATGAAAACAACTGAGGATCAAAATAAGAAAGCGTTTGAACTGAGTATCAGTATTCACCATGTGATAACATAAAGGATTCAGACATTAGGTATTAATTTGATTTCTGAAACACTGAGTGGACTGTTTTGTCATTAGCTACATTAACATAGACTAATATACAGATTATAACCACCGTGCAGAGACATAAGAATGGAATTGACAGTGAGTGTAGAAAAGGATACACTTGATATCTGATCTGGACTGTATATTGAAATCATTTTTTATTGATAAGTGGTGACGTATCTTTACGTATAAGATCCCCAAAGTCCACAGAGGCAGCACTGTTGTTAAACTGTCCGACAAAACATCATTATCTTCTCAGACAAACTACCAGCAACAATTATTATATTTCAACTCTGAGACCAAATTTCATCTTTCTGTGGGAATTATATAACAAAATGCTGGAGACCACAGAGCCAGCTTTAAATTGCCTTGTCAAAAGAAAACAAACAAACACCGAAAACAGTCCAACTAAAGTATTCCAAGGTAATTCACACATAATCTAACTTTGCAGTTTTATAAAGTATGAATAGGGTGAATTCTAATTATACTTTCTATCAGAAAATATTGTAATGAATTATACATTATGAATCCAGCACTCACGTCGAGACTGAAATCATCCAACCCCCTTTTACTTTTAGCACAATGTTTATCCGACTTTACGGGCTTCTTAACACATTTCTGTTTGCCTGAGTGTTATGCAAATGATATTATATCACAGTAGAAAGGAGATTCAAGATTTATGCAGAGCTATCAATGATTAATTATCAATGACCTTTTCATAATGAAATAAAGGCAACTGCTGAATACGATAACATAAAAAAAGAACTTTGCCTTGTTTAAATCACTACACTTCCACTGCTGTGAAAGCTTTTTTTTTTTTAATCACGTATTTACTCAGTTTGTATTAGATTCTTGAAGCACCTGCTACTCAGGTACCTAATCTACATTCATTTCATTCTTTGTGTGGCTTGTGTAAACAACAGAATCTAAATTTATGGAGGTACATTATGAGACAAAGGTACACGGAGGAAGAAAAAGACTTGAAGTGCAAGTACCAAAGCCTGTGTATGAGGAAAATGCAATACTTTAGCTTGCCCACTTGGACCTACATGCATACTGTCATGCATATACATACATACAGGCATGCTCGTACATATATACATGCATACGCATTGTATATATGCATAGACAATATATATATATATATATATATGAATATGAGTATATTAGTATGAGAGTATATGAGCGTGAGAATGTGTGTGTGTGCTAGTTTGTGTATAGACAGTGTATGTGTGGTTGAGTATGTATGTATCCACAAGGCACCAGACTTCAACCAGAAGTTTCTACCACAAAGTGGAGAGAGGCCAGGCACTGTCAGGTCGTGGCATTGCCGTACCAACAGAGTGATGATGTGCTCTGGTAACCTATGGTTAAAACAAGATGAGAGAAAACTGGGGTGGTATATGCGATCACTTGTAACACTTGTGGTGAACACTAAATTGGAAGAACAGCAAGGACCATGGAGAAAAGACTGACAGAGCACCAGAAGCAGAAAACCTCAGCTGTCTGTAAACACCAGACTGACACAGCTCACAGAATTGAGTCAGAAGGAGTCAAGGAAAGATCAAGGTAGATACTCACATGCGATGTCAGACGCCATCCTTGAACCTACACAGTGGTTTTGATATTCCCCTCCACCTCCTGACATAACCAAGGTCTCATACTTGTGATGCACCTGAGCAAGTTGCATTTGCTGAGGAACACCAAGGAATATATAAAAAAAGCTCTGAGAACAGCTAAGTGGACCATGCATTTAGAATATTTATCACAGATATTGGTGGTATGTGTTCATCCCACAGCAAAACAGTTGCATCACTCAATTTCAAAAGCCCTATCTAACAACCTATTTTGCTGTTATATATGTATTTATTAATCTACAATGGTTTGGTTTGATAGTCCTTCATCGTATTTACATAAAAGCTACCTCAATTATCTAATCAGACGACCCGAAATCAGTTCAACCGTTGAATGAAGCACCACGTTTTTATTCAAATTATATTTTCATATTATGTATGCATTCCACATATTCAGGTCTGCAAAGACTTTTTCAATTAGTTGTTTAAATTTAAAAAGTGGTTAGACAATTCACTTCACGTTTAGTATGAGCGCAGCACAAGAAAAAAGCAAGCAGCTGTGTAAAAACACATACCATTCAGCTGGAGGCTTTTGTGTAGCTCCATTGTCACTGTTTACAATTCACTGTTTTTGTGATTTGAAGAACAAGCCACGGAGTCACTCTGAAACTAAAGCACCCAGAGATGAACACAGCAGTGTGACAATATGATCCCACTAAAACATCCCAGGGGAGTCAAAGACAGAGCAAGAAACACACCAAGACTTTGTGGGGTTATACCATAATATCACTTTTGTCTGCAGTTGAACAGTAAGTAGGCAAGAACAAGCAGAAAACAAAGTGAAATAAACTGACTCTACAGGTAAACAGGCCATATCACGGTGACATAAATCTGATTTTGATATTATCTGACTGTAGTTTCAAAGTGCAGTTCTTTCTCTCTGTGACTGTAGACAGATGCTGGATCATCAGTAGTTTAAATTTCAGAGGAGTACCGTACCATTCCTCACGGCTTTCCTTTATTATTGTCTTTTTTGCTCCACTTCATGGCCAAATCCCCAAAGCAGAGAATACACAAGCCTAGAGACATGCAGTCTCTACTGCTGCTTTTCGTGCTTTGCACCCTTATTTACACCTGCCCCTCTGTTCAACCTTTCTGTACATATCCCATATCTCTTAGGTCCACATTTGGTGAGTTTCATATATCTAACCAATATTACTTCAGTTGTGTATTTTTGTCAGTTTTTCAATTTGCTTAAACCTGATTGAGCTCTAAAGGGTTAATCTTCTTAAATAAATCTCAACAGGAGCAGGATGGTAATAGTAAACATCTTTTGTATGAAGAGTTTCAGATTTGAGCCTGTGCTGCACCACACAATAGGGCAGTGAAGGCAGTGATAAAAATTTCTGTAAGGTTGAGCCAAAGACAAGATTAACCCAAACAAAGATAGTGACTCTAAGAGGGGGAGTGGGAAGCTAGGTTATATAATTAACTTTTGTTTTATTCAAAGATATTCCATCTAAACTTCATCTGAAGTTTTTGTGGGTTCTCCAAATTATGTCTCAGTGTCTCAAGCAGCAAGAAGTAGTGAGGTGCTGTATTTACATAAGTTGTCTGCACCAGTATGTTAAATTTGGCAATATTTTTTCTGCAAATTATTCTCTGCCACTGGTGTATTTGTCATTTGAC
The DNA here is from genome assembly GCF_002260705.1 of Seriola dumerili. Classification (NCBI taxonomy): domain Eukaryota; kingdom Metazoa; phylum Chordata; class Actinopteri; order Carangiformes; family Carangidae; genus Seriola; species Seriola dumerili. The sequence goes on from NW_019174290.1 coordinate 3,734,135, forward strand.
TTACCTAAATGTATCAAACCTCTCACCAGTACGACATTTATCAATAATGTTTGTGTTAACGATAATAACTCCACCTGTTTAAAAGAAACTTAACCAAGAAAATTCATGTAAACAGGTGATTAACAGCCATTATTGTTTAATTATTCTAATTGTTTAACCTTCATGTTGAGAACACAGCTGACTCAAACATATTTAATTTCATATATTTCGTTAACATTAAAGATTTTACACACCATTTTGCTGAATATATACATATATATGTATATATGATATAGTCACAGTATTGATTATATCATTACATTAAGGTTTTTCGGTTGCAGTGGTCGCAACTCTCAAGCATCTCTCTACCTGAAAGATGTTATCTTTACTGGAGAGCTAAGAAAAAAGGAGTGAGATGTGAGACTGCATAATTCTGAAAAATAAAAATGTCCTGCCTTAAAAACAGGTGAAAGACACAATCCATAATAAGTGAGATAATGAGTCAAATCCATTTAACATTTTGAATTTCTACAAGAGAACTGATTTATGCTTTTGTTGCTTGTTGTTTGTATTAAACTGAAGTGCTTCAAGTGACACTGTGGAACATTACATCCTCCTTGAAACAATTACAAGAAAGTATCAAACTACATCAGAAAGTATTGTATCTTCTGGGATTTATTTGTCTCTCTGCATTAACCTAACTAACTAACATTTTATATGGTGTTCCCCAAGGCTTAAGCTTAGGCCCTTTACCTTTTAATGTAAACATGCTCTCTTTCAGAGTTTTCATCTTGGTTCACATAATCTGTTTGATTATGTAAATTGAACTCATATTCAACCCTTGGATTATTAACTTTAGTACCATTTAGTAGCCTTGAAGCAATAATGTAGCCTAACATTTATATAGTCTGTTGACAGTAGACTGCAGAGGTTGGGGTGATGAAGTGACCACAAAAAATTTGAGATTGTAATCTTTATTCCCCCTACACATTTATTTCTTTATTTTAATTTGCTGTCTTACGGTTGCATAAATGGATGTTAAATTTCAGGTAAGCAAAATGATTGCGTTCAGATATAGGACTGTCAGATGCACAATCCCAAATGCAAATATATTAATCCCCTACATACTGAAGTGTCAACAGTCACTAATCTCTAAAACAGTAATACTGCTTCTACTGCTAACAGTCAACCAAGGACAACAACTATATGTGTTTTGTTGAGACCAAACATGGGGCATCTCACCAGTTCTGATTTTCAGCTATAACCAGACTTCACTGGTGAGAGTGACGAGTTTCACAATCATTCTTAACTGCTGATGGCTTGCCACTACACATAGTTTTATTATATATTTTATTCTTATGAGATTTGGTTTTTATGAAGAATCTAATTTCTAACCATTGTGAATCTTATAACACAACCTGAGACAGGATGCACTGACTTGACAAAATGTTTTACGATATGTGTAGTCATTTGATATCTAACTTGAAGCATTCAGAATAATTAAGTTACTGTGCTTCCCGTTTGGTTTCTGTGAGAAACTGTCCATGAAATAGACAAGTGATCTCTAGAGACTCTGTCTTCACTGTAGAGTAGATTAACACATTATCTGGATGGAGATGTACATGACTGGGGGCAAATTGCAGAGAAGGTTTGATGGAAACTGCAAACTGTGAAATTATTTTTAGCGTAGTCTCATCAATGTTTATGGTGTTGAAGATGTTAGCAGTGACATTCAGTGGTATACTTGAGTGTGGTGGTGTACTGGAGTGCAGACAGAACTGACACACACAGCTCTGTTTCAGTAAGATGACTGCTTTTCTAAAGGAGGAACATATGTGTTTAAGCACAGTCGGGTCCAAAGGTTTGACACCACTTTTTGGCCCCACTGTATGTTTATGTGTGTATACTGTATTGCTTTATCGGTTTACTGTGCCATATGCAAAGATTTCATACACCCATACATTTTGCTGTTTTATGTTTTTGTCTTAAAGCTTTTCTTCTGTTGGATCTTTTTACATTTGTTTGTCACTTCTGTGGACTTCTGAAGACATGGTATTTAATTTCAACTGTTCTTTTACTTTTTAAGGTTATATTGACAAATAAATTTTAACATAAACTCAAATCTGAAATCCTAGCGGTTTGTGTTGGTCATTTACTTTGCTGTTCTCCTTCACATTATTCCCTGAGGTGTTTTGTATTGCCAGCTTGAGCAGAGATATCAGGGCCTGTTCTCTTATGGTCATAAGAGGCCTTTTGCTGCCAGACTTAGGTATTGCCTGAGCTTATATAATGCATCACAATAAGCATAAAGCCTAAGTCTGGTTTTGCCTTCTCTATTGACATTTCATTTTGCCGTGGTTGAGTGCTTTAATATCTGCCTGCACTTTATGTTATGTTCTTCCCACTGTCAATCTAACCAAAAACAGTCAGCAAATCAATGAGACTCACATTCTTCAAAGGTGAAAAATAAAAACTAATTACTGCTAAAATACAATAGAGATTTCAAAGTTTATCAGCCTTTTTTTAATTATTGATTAATTACATATTGTATCCTTGGCAACAATGAGAAAAGATGATCCAATGATGAGCCGAAAAAATATGTTTTTGGCCTCCAACATCTCACTGTCAGATACTTAAACACTGATCTCTAATAAGGTGTCAAGTTGATGTTTACATACACCACTGTAAACATGTTCTGTTTTGGAGGAAAGTGTAGAATTTTCCATTTTAGATATCACTTTCACAACAGGAGGCTCTGTCACATTGAATGCAATAGTACTGCTACTCTGTGCATTGCCAAACAAGTTACACAGCCAGATCTATAATGAGATGACAACAGCATGTATGTATAGATTTGTCCTGGATCAAGGAACACAGCAAGTGGTCCACGGCGGCCTCAGTGCAGAGCAGTTCTGAGTTTCTGCCTCTGCTTTTTCCTAGGAGGTGGATATTGGCACTGGGTGAGAATAAGGCATCATAAAGTCTTTTCTTTTAGAAAACAGGACAAATGTCTTGTTCTGGCATTGAAGGACAGAATTACAGCAAGAAACAGTATATATCAATGAGGTCTGACTGCATAACCTCTCAGTGAAACACTTTAAATTTAAACAGCATCATAAATTAAAACCTCCAAAATGACCATAAAGTTGGATATTTGGGTGTCAAAGTTTAGCAAAATTACACACTTTGCCTCTGTGAGCAAATCCCCTGATCACGGCAATTCCATTATAATCAGTTCATTTTGACGCACGTCCTCCAACCAAACCAAGTCAAGGCAAACAGCCCCCCACCCTGAGTCTGTCTCTGTTGGAGATTTCTTCCTGTTAAAAGGGAGTTTTTCCTCTCCACTGTTGCCACGTGGTTGCTCATTGTGGGAACTGTTGGGTTTCTCTCTATAATATTCTAAGGTCATGACCTTACCCTGTAATGCCTTTGGATAATGTATCGTGTCATGAGTTCACACGATATGGAGATGACCCAAAACTACTCGGTCAAGTTCAGAAGATCGTGATTTATGTTAAAACAAGTAATAAATATATGGTTAAGGTTAAGGTTGTGGAACTATCATGGTTAAAAGAAACTAATATTGATTATCAGCTTCACATAGGAAACAAACAGTGTGTGAAGAGTCCTGTGTTTTGCTGACCCATCCTTCCAAACCAATCTCGTCCTATTCCTCTTTGGTGAGTGAGCACACCATATGTTTCTTCATCCAATCAAACTGCTGTAATTATTACAGTTATTACACAGCATTACATACAGTGGTAAAAAAAAAAAAAAAAATGGTTATACAGACCTTTGAATGTGAGACACACAAAAAGTAACTCAGACTCTTCCCTTTTACTTGAGTGCAATGATTTTTAAAGCCTATTGTTTGAATTTGATTGCCGTCCAATGACATCTCTTCCTCTGAGTCTTCCTTTTCATCTTGCCCTTTCCCACTGAAGGCCACAATGTGAAGAGTGCAGGGAGTTGTAATGACTATAGGGACTTATTTGAGGTCTGCTATTGGAAGGTAGTGGGCTACTCTACTTTTCTGCTCTTTTGAGACGCCTAAATGTCCTTTCAGTGAGTGGACGGCTGTGAATCTTTTTTTGTCTCTGGGATACGTGTCTGTATTTTCCCTGAACAGCATGATAAGGAGTGTCCTGGATGAATGAGCAGTCCCCAGGCATTTGTCCCACGATGATGGATTTTATGCAAAATCCCTGCACATGGACATAGAGAGAAGGCATGGAATATTGCTTTTGATGGAAAATGGGATGAAATGTGTGAATTCAAAAAAGAAATTGGACGGCAAGAACAAATGGCACTGGTGATAGTTGGATGAGAGGAATGCATTTTTGTGAGAGAATAAGGTGTTTTATAAATCCGCCCATCCATCTATTTATTCATCCATCTCCAGTAGCTTATCTGCCACCAGGTTGCAGAGGCATCACAATAAAGAGAGTAGTCCACATGAAGTTTATGGGGTAAACTGAAGAGTCTCATCACCCTTTTACTGAATTCACATTTTCTTTTCTTTTTCTGGCAAAAATCTTTGTGAATGTGTCCAGTTTTGTACATTAATGGTTTCACATCAGCACATGAACAAAGCACATGAGAGGCATATTCATTTATTTATTCTTTTCCTGAGTTCTCTTTTTTAGTACTCATTAGTATTATCCATATTTCATGGTGCAGATTCAAAATAAAACACTGGATCCAGGCTGGTGCAACTCATTTAATAACAGGAGTTACCTATTCAAAACAGTGTTATATCAGTGATCAGCAAAACTGTTCATACCATTGTTTGACGTTAACTCAACGTGCATCCACAAATGTAATGCTATAACCTATGATTTAATATAGTTATATATTATTAGTATAGTATCCATTTTTTCATACAAACAAATGTCACCTCTTACTTTATGCTATTTTTTCACATGTTGAACTTGCCCTATCGCTTGTCTTCATTTTGAAGTTTATTTTCCTGAGCTCTACCAGGCTGGTGCTGTTTTTTTTCTCCATTAGAATAGCTTATATCTACAGGTGTGATTTCGTGTGTGCACACACACACACACACACACACAGTAATGTGTCTAGGATTCTAAAAACACCCACTGATAATTGGTTATAATGTAGACCAACCAACCTGTCACTATCTTAGACACTTTCACAGAAAGAAGAGTTATCAGTCTCACTTATGATTTCTGTCTGTCATTACACCTCCTGGCTGTTGAAAGTCTCTAAATAAATAATTGCGTGAATAGAGTGGGAAGACTGTTTTGCCTTTAATTACAGTGGTAACAAGGTGATCTCACTTCTGACTAGATACTCCACCACTGCAGGCACAGGTAAGTCCTCTGGAGAATAGAAAGAACCATTCTCTTGTTATCCTTTTGGCAACTCTGTTTTAATAACACCTCTGACAACTACAGATTCTAAGGGGAACCTTTTTATTTAGCTTATGTGTGTGCTGCCAAGGATATGGGCATCTATTGTGTGAGCTATTCCCACAGGCCCTGTCCCATTAACCTATCCCAGCATGGTGGAATCTGTTACGCTGGTAATGTGTATTTAGCTGTAGGCTGCCTGAAATAAACATGTGCTACTGCTACATTTGACTATTTCTCCTGAGAAAGGAAAAAAAGACACTCATTAACTGAAGCAAGGTGTCGACACCTTAATGTACATAGAGCAGACATGATGCAGAGCACGCCTGTTATCTGTTAATGTTGACTACTATTAACATGTGTGTAATGAGTATAGACTGTGTATGAAGATATTACATGACTGTTTTCATCCTTTTTGATTATTATGCTTTTTTAAATAAATGAAGGGCATTAGCAGAAGTATCTGGTAGAGTAACTCTTCAGCTACACTGTAATTACCAAGCATAACCTTTGTACATCTCATTTAAAATAACCCCCATGATGAGAAACAGCTGATATGAAAAGAAGTTGTGATTAGTGAAGGGAACACTGCAGCACAACCAATGGCAATTTAACACATCCACTCATGACTGGAGAGCTCCTGTTCTCAATTCAGATTTCAGCAATTAGTTCCTGTTAAAATCAAAGGAATTTCCATTCTGCATCATTATTGCATGGCTTTACGTCAGGCAGTGTTTTGGCTTCAGTTGATGACATCTGTGGAGCACAACATCAAACCTTGATGATATTTAAAAGAATCATGGTCTTTTATACTAGGTGAATCCCTTCCTTAAGTTAAAATGCAAGTGCCACTCAGACAACCAGAGATACTTTTAAATTATAGACAGGCAGCTTGATTTCTGTTGCATTATGTGTGAGTAGTAGGCATTCAGTCAAAGCACACCTGTGGTGCTCCATCAAAAGTAAAGCAATAAACATCAGGACATGGGTCATAAGAGTGTGTTGATCGGTGTAGCTGTTTTTCACAATCATCATAAGGGATATTACAATTACATGATAATCCTAACACAAGATAAGGCGACCTTGTCTCCTACAAACTATCTTTATATATTATGAAATTGTATATGTATGTATTCAAAAAAAAATGGTTGCCTCTGAACATTACCCACAATGAAATTGGGAAAACAAAGTGCACTACGGAGGCAGTGGATGTAGCAGTAGAGGTGGATGGTGGGTGAACAAACTGCGGGAGCAGAGACGGTGGTTCATATCCGTCTGTGTTCAGGTTTGGTTTGGTCAACAAAAGCACTTTGGTTAAAGTTATGAACAGATTGTGGTTTTGGTTAAATGTAAATGAAATGTTGTGTCCGAAGTCGCTGTGAACTTTTTCTGTAATAAATCACAGTCTTTCTCTGACCTTACTCAAGTACTTTGAGTGTCTAAATATAACCAGAAAAAGTTAAATAGTTCTCTCATAATTCTCAATACAAATGGATATTGGATTGTAGGATAAGATAAGACATTTATACAATATACAACATTTCCTCTTTATCTCAATAAAGAAATATCCAGTCATAATTAAATTTCCTTCAAAAAGCATTTTCTGTTGCAAATTACTTGCATGTAAATATCATTTCTAGGAGAAAGGGTTTGGTAAGAATGTGTTGAAGTCCATATCGATTAATAGCACTAATGCATTAAAAACCACATCATATAAACATGATACATTCTTACACATTTCACAATGTGCATGCCTCTTCAAATAACAACTATGTTCTTTAAAGCCACAATAGGTAAATATGCCCCTCCCTCTCCCCGCTCAGTTATGCTCCACTCAGCCCCTCACCTCCATCCTTCTCTTTTACACTATTTCAGCCAATGCAGGAATCAGGAGCTTGCCAGTCTGTGAGTCAGCCATAGTTATGTTTTCCAGCAGCTCATCCTTGCTTGAAGCCTTGGTGCGAGAGGAGTGGAAGACCAGAGGCATGTTCACGTATTGATTGACAGCCACGAGCTTTGACCCCTGACTTCTCTGATTGGTTAGAAGGGCAAGGCTCACTCCAAAACTTTAGAGGGGAATATCTCTGCACTGCTGCCAGGCTGCTCAATGAGTCTGGGTCACTGAAGCCTTTGATAGCATCTCTATCCACATAAAGATATGGTTTGGAGCATATTTCAACCAACAAAATATTCGAAAAAAAAAGTTATGTACAGTTGCTTTAATTAATGAGAAGTAAATATTTATAATGTCCATTGCAGTGTATTTTGTACCCAGTCCCCAGGAAATGGGAAGATTCAGTTGCAAACAGAGTAGTGCAGATGTTCTACTCCCACTACAAGCTAGTATATAATCCCTTTAGCATTTTCTGTACTAAGAGCTAGCTTCCACAATCAAAGTCTGGTCTATCAAGGTACTTACCTCAGTCTCCTTACAATGGGCCTTGCACTGCACCTTTTAGGTCTTTTAAGACTGAACATGAAGTGAAGCTGCCTCCAGAATCAATGGCGAGACATTGATGGATACCAAAAGATACAAGTACAGTAAGTACAAGAGGTATCTGTACAAACTTTAAATCTCTTCTTCTTATCTTTAAGGTCCATCCTTTCAAAGTCAAAGTTAAAGTGAACTTTATTGTTATTCAAGACCACAATGAGGAGTGCACGGCAGGATGACATTGCATTTCTCTTACCTCACTGTACTAAAAAAAAAAAAAATTGGCCATAAAATTGAATAAGCAAGGATGACACACAAACCTTAATGAATAACAACTACTTATAAACAGCTTGTGATTATAACAGCCTAATGGGATCATTACGTAAACAATAACAACAAGAGCACAACAACACTGACTGCTGGGATACATTTAATTCAGTGTGTGCGTGGTGACTTACTTGTTCTTTTCTGAGCTTTCATCCACATTTCATGGCCTTCATCAAAAGCAGTATATATAGCTCAGTTCTACGTGCCTGAAGTTAGGTCAGAAATCCACACTTTCTCCAGAATCTGTAGGACTCGTGTCATGGACGTGCAGAGCTGTCACCAAAATACAAACACAAGCAGCTTCTGTGGATTAGGGGTTGAGACACCAACTGTGAACAGCCATGTTGGAGTCTGGTTGGGGACCTTTATTGAATCTCTCTCTCCATTGTCTTACGATCTTAAAAAGCCCCAAAAATCCTTGAAAAAAAAAAAAAATACAAACACAGTAACACTTCACAGATACGGTTAGTGTCTGCCGCTTGTTAGTTATAGCTTATGTCTTCTGTGTCTGCATTGGTTGTGAGAAGACAATAAACACAGATAACAACACTCCAGTGCTCAAAAACACCTTTAATTGTATCTTTTTAAGGCAGTGAGCCCATAAAGAATTGACCTTGGTTGAAATCTGTGGATTATTCAGCCACCAGCCTGCAAGCTCCCTTTCCCCAGCCCAGCACCAGGATGGTGCCCCCACTCTCCACAGTATGGTTACCTCACATTACCTCTGGCCTGTCTCCACATAAGACCCAATAAATCGCTCTATTTAGGCCCTCGCTGCGGACGGAGATCTTAATGCTCCTCACATTACAGCTTTCAGGGTCATGGGAGCACAGAAACCTCTCCACTGTGATAAGATGGCAATTCCAGGTCAAGGTTTTATAATTTTTTGTAAATCCCTCAACATTTTCTTGCCTTCATGTGAAGGAAGAAGGTTTAAAAAAAAAAATTGGTGGTTAAGCTGAAAAGAATAAAGACATAATCTCAGCGCTGTTGGAGATCCAAATCTCTTAGTGATTTTACACAACTGGGTTTGACCCAGATCGTAGCAACATGATGATGTAAGAAATGTGTTTTAGGTGCTCAGGAGGTGTGACTGCAATAAAAGAAACTATTTTGACTTTAAAAACTTGTTAAAGGTGTTGAAAGTGCTCTTGCACCACAGTGTATTTTCCTACTATAGTATGAATATCATGAGATACCTCCTGGTAGGTGGATGTACAGCACACCAGCTTAATGCACTAGAGTCAGGAGGTGATTAGCTTTAGAGATGTGCCAATCCAACCTGATACTGATTTCAATAGATCAAATTTAGGGTATCTTGCCATACTGAGTTCTGATCCAATACCACAGTTCTCCTTTTCCCAAATTTAAAATTTGTATAACAGCTTTTGGAATAAATAAGACAATATTATGCATCAGGGACTGCAGTTGTGCTAGAAACTGCTTGGTCAGTTGGACATGACCGAATGGGTGAGTGAAATACAGAGTTTTTAAAATGACTTTAATGAATTATCTAATTAGTATAAGTGGATTTGACCCATACCAAATCTAGTTAATAGTTTTACAGCAAGCCTGGGGTAACATCTAGCCTGGCCCTCTCCATCGTTCAAAAATACACTTGCAAACGCCTCTTAAACGCATTAATTAACATGTAAATGTTGTATTTGACGCTGTGCGGACAGACATAGCATTGGTGCTAAATTTAGTAAAGTAAAGAGAAAATCATGAGTATAGATGGAGGAATTTCTGACTGCATTTCCCATATGGAAAGATTGACACAGAAATGTCAGTGCCGACGAGTGAGCCACCCCCATGTTCTTTCTTAACATTCTGAATGGCATTTCCGTGCCTAACATGCAGTTTTCCACATGTCTTGTTCATTTTTTTTTTTTTTTTTTTTTTTTACTCACAAAAATGTGTGTCGCAAGCAGGAATGATGTCAGCCTTTGTTTGGAAGGTGGAGAGAGATTAGAGGTGGCCTCTCATGACAAAAGTAGCATCTGATCCTGTTAACCCCCCCAACCACCCCCACAATTTGTCCTGCTCGTTGTCAAGAGAGGTTCAAAGGCTGACGAGACAGTAACAACAGAACCTGCTAAAAGAAGATTGTTAGTCATAAACGTTATCTGCACCTGTGAGCCCGAAAATGATGAAATGAAAGTGAATAAATGGTGTTTCTCCTCATCGTCGGTGTTATGCGTCCCTCTGCTCTTGTGTGCCACAGAACTCTTTTTAGAAGTGCGCAACATTAATTGTGTGACACAAATTTGCAAACAAAGGCAAGTGTTAACAGCACTAAAATCAAACAAAAGCCGTGTGTGAAAGAAAACAGCATGGATAATAAAATACTGCAGCTCTGTACAGTGCAACTGCTGGGTAGTAAATAAAGCCTAAAACCCCCTATGAAGCTGATTCATGATGTCGCATACTCTCAGCGGCTTCACTCTAAATATTTCAGAGGCATTTTCCATTTAGAAAAATATAATTGATGTTCAAACGAATTTTTATCACAATAAACAAAGCCGATCCACAGCCAAGCTACATTATCAGTGTATAGTACATAGCTGACAGAAGCGTTTGAGATATTACGCTTGATGTGTAGTTGCTGATTATGGACTCACACTAAGGGTAACTGTGTATTTCCCTGGCTCTTTAATCTTTCAAAGGCACCCTTTAAGAACAAAGGTGTTGTTTTTATCGAGTCTCAGGAGCAAATGTTTCAGTGCAGGTGCACAGCCCAGACAAAAGCCACACAACAAATAGGTCCAGTGTAATGCTCAAAATGCTCTGTGGCATTTGTGATGTACAATGAGACTGATGATATAGTTAGCAGAAGATGTGACCTTAAGATTGGGTGTGTGTGTGTGTGTGTGTGTGTGTGTTCCCTCCTATGTGTTGGTGTTGCTTGTTCCATTTACTGTGGAAGCCCTCAGTGAGAACTCTATGACACACAGAGGTACATCTTCAGTATCTGAAATGTCAACAAGGATAACTTTCTTCAGTTGCAGTATAGTGGAAACATTGCACACCATCTGCACTGTTAAATTTTCTGGTTGCAGACGCAGAATAAGATTTTTTTTGCCATTATGTCATTCTGCGTGGAATGTGCTCATTGTTGCTCATTGTTGACTCTGGGGTAAAAAAAAAAAAAAAAAACACCCAAAAAGAGAGGTGACTACAATTGTCAAGTACCTGTATGGGTTTTCCTTTCCCCTGCCTCAGAGGGCAGTAATGAACCTATACGGGTTTGAGGCTCCACAATGAGGCGAAGGGAACGCTGCTCTTCAAAAACAACTCTGACAAGCTACACAAAGGTGAGATTCATGGGTTATTGGAAGTGTTTTGAAGCAGCACTTTTTAGCATTCGTCAACTGAAGCTCCTATGAGGCTTTGACAGCATGCCAGCAGCAATGACCTAAGACATAAATATATAAACAAGGCAAAAAATATCACCGGGTGGTTGTCGATAAGAGTATCGGGTAAGATTTCAGATGTTATCTCAGCTGATTTGAGCGTTTCAACATACATCTCCTCGGGTAACTTGAGTGCGAGAAAATTGAAAAAGTTGTCAAGGATATCAGAGAGTGGTTGTGAGTGAAACCATCCAAGAGGGAGACAGAAAGAGAGACACAGTGACCAGATGCAACCAGGCAAGCTGTAGAATTGTCATATTTTACTTATAATTAGTATTTCAGGAGGGACTCACTTGACAGTCTCTGCCAAGTAAAGCAATGTCAGTGTATCATATGGTGGATGCCAATACTCTCAGAGAGATTAAAGAAGAGTGGGCCAATAATGATTAAAGCTCCATTTAGCAATATTTCAACACTATGACTTCATGAAAATTTCTAAGGCTTCCTGTACTGCCCAGTTGAAAAGTTTGGGATCTTCATTGCATTTTTTGAGATCCCTAATTATGACTAGTTACAAAAAAGTATAGGAGATGCATAAAACATGAGATATGGTGTCTGTATGTGATAAAAAATCTAGAATCACTTGAAATGATTGTGGATTTTTGATTTATAAACTATTAAAACTGTCACACAAAATCCAGGAAAAGTACAGCCACTACATGACTTCAAAAGGAACCATTAGGCATACTTAAGCAACTACAACTAGTTATCATCGGCTTATTTCAGAGCTGCTGCTGGCACCCACAGTTGCGCCCAGATGGTTAGAAATGGAACAGAGTAGACCAATGGCAGCAGGATGGCTGATCATAAAGCTGCTGGAGACTTCCAGAGCACAGGCCAGAAACAATGTCACTGTTCTGTAGTTTTTGTCTCCACTGTTCCCTCCATTCATTTTTCTTCTTGTGGCATGTGCTCTGAGCACCACTTTGATATTTATGCTACATATTCTGCCCACGATTTCCATTCTCTCTCGTCCTGATCCTTAACTGGTCCCGTCTGAAGTAATAGTGATATCCACCGATCAATATCCGCGCTCACAGGCAACAGGTGAGCTGAAGAAAAAGCAATCTGACCTTTTCTTTAAATATCATAGAATATCAGATTATGAAAGTTCTCCACTGCAGTGCAAATGCCACACACGGAGGGGTTGTGGAGGTGTCGGCTTCACCAGAGACACCGCTGATCCCGCTGAGAATCAACAGCCCATTCTGTAGCTTTTACAGACATCAAACACTTTCTGCCTATTATTCTGCTCCATCGTTACGTCTGTTTGACTCACTTTAGCCCTAACCAACGAGTCACATAAAAAAGACTAGTCAGCTACCCCTTGAGCACA
>NW_019174290.1:3751998-3923146 GCF_002260705.1 Seriola dumerili
CACGAGATTAGAGGACCTGGAGTCAGCAGGAGACAGCATAGTAATCCGGCTCTTCCAGGCTTTTGAATATTTGTTCATAAATGGTTGAGATTCAAAACCTCATTCTAGGATTCCAGTGTCAGTTCTGCAGGCTGCCGTTTCACCGACGCACGACAACTTTCAGCCATCTGGATTCTTTATGCAGTGGTGAGGATAAATCCTCTACTGTAGGTGTTCTGTAGAAAATCTCTACTGAATTTTTATTTTATTTTATGCAACCAAAATAAACCTGCAGCTGCAGAGCGAAGCCTCCTGAAATGATCCCTGAGAGGATTATATTGATGTTTCCTTCCAGGAGTTTGTGGGGATCTTTTTCTATGTGCTGCCCTAAAAAAAAAGAAAAGGAGTAACTATCTATTCCCCCAAACAAATGTTTGGGTGAACATTGAATACAGCAGCATTTCAGCGTTAAAACAAAAACACTAACTAGAGATTAGAACATAGAAATGTCAGGTGAAGAAGTCCTAATGCACAATAATGAGGTGTTGTCATTTCTGGGGTTTTTTGCTGAAGGTGGGAGGCATCAAGAAATTCACTAAAGGTTATTAAATGACTTTTATTAACAGCCAGAAATCGCAGCACCTGGTCATTTGTATTGATCAACAACTCAATCGACTTCCACAGATATATTGTGCTCATTTTCTGCTGTTGGACAGTAAAATCACTGCATGTATGAATGGTAGAGATGCACAATCAATGTCTCTTTTGTCTCAGGAATAGATTCAGATAAAGTCCAAAGCCCTCCTTCATGTTGCGTCTATCTACACTGACAGTAGCAGCAGCAGATGCCTCATGTTAGTGTTCACTAATGGTAAAAAGTCACAACCTCCCCTCCAAATGTAATGACCGTTTAAATGAATAGTTCAACATTTGGAGAAATACGCTTACTCAATTTGTTGCAAAGAGTTACATGAGAAGACTGGCCCCACTTCTGTGTCTGTCCATTAAATAAAAGTTGTAGCCAAGAATCAGGTTTGTTGTTTCCCTTGGTTTGCAGTCTTAGTTAGGCTAGGCTAAGCTAACCCCAACCTGCTTCCATATTCATATTTGATGGACAGACCTGTGCTGTGTCTCAAATCGGATACTTCAGCACACTTACATGTAGCACAGTGTGTACACAGCATAGTCACTAGAGTAGTGTGTGAATTCCGACAGGGTTGTCCCAAATCAAACTCATTCATTTTCTCATTTTCCTGTGCACCCCCCCACCCCCACCCCCCCATGTCATGTGACATTGAAATGTGAAAGTTAGAAATTACGTTGGTGATCCCTCCCCCTCCCTTATGTAGCAGAGATGGCAACCATTGAGGGTCAGAAGTGTCATCATCATTTTACACTCAACGCTCTTATGGATTCAAAATAGCAAGTGTGAGTATATGGAAGTACGTAAATTGAGACACAGCAATTGTCTAACTCTCAACGAAAAACTATTCCTTTTACTCCTTTTTCTTCTATTGAGATTTTTCAAGAGACAACTTAAAAGACACTACTAGCCATTAGCCTTTATAGCTGTAGCTATAGCTTTATTAGCCGAATTTAACCAGCTCCAGTATTACTGCTGAAATCGTTTGTGTTGTATGTGCTTTGTACGACCATGTTTTATTTATTACTGTGTGTAAAGTGTCATATAAATAAAGCTGAGTTGAATTGAATCCAATTCTTTTCTCTAACGTCAATCTATGAAATAATATTTCTGACATGAATATGTTCAGAAAATAGAAGATAACGAGCAAACATTTAGACATCACAGGCAGTTCCCCGACAATGTAGTTTCAGACAATAATCACAAGCATTTGAAGTACTGAAGAAAAATGTTCATTCCTCCATCCTGACGTGGAGAGGCAGGTCTTAAGATTACCCTCTGAGACCATCAGAGGCTGAATGTGATGAAGTGATGTAGTCGAACCTTGTTATCTGAAATAACCTGCGATGGCCTTGTCTGCCCGCACTCATCCGAGACAATCAGGATGCAAGAGTAAGGTGGCGTCACGTTCAAGATTAAGCACAGAAAAAAAGTGGAAGGAGGAATAATGATTACCTTGTAAATGATGATGATCAATTACATGCTGATTATTGGATAGGACTAAAGCCTGGTTCTTTCAAGCACTAAGATCAGTGTGCGAGCGTGAAATTATGTTCATTATCTCCATGCACAGTGATGTACAAGACATATTATCTCCCCATCTCTTTTCAAATAAAGACCGTTATTATTAATGATTGTTTCTTTTTGCAAGACTTCAAATCTTTACATCAGAGCTGAATTATCTGTACATTGCTGTAGTTCTCAGACAAAACCAGCGTAATGCCTGTCAAAAATATCTCCTGTATTTCAGAAAGAATAGATAATTGTGGTGCGTAATTTTGAAATTCATTCAAACAGATGGATTTCTCTGCATTGTGCTCATGATGTCTTCCCATGCTGTTAGGTGTAGACCTACAAAAACTATAGGAGGGCACTGGTTTCCTCTGATGTCTCTGTCCAGGAGATTTGCTAATGAACTCCTACAGAGAGACAGAGGAATCTGGCTCAAAGTATTTTTTTCCATTTCTGTTGCATTCCATTAAGAAGGATACACAAAACATCTCATTTCTACAGCGCAGTATATTTCCCTAATGTGTTTTCAAATATACACACAAACAACTTTCAGCTCTCCATCAGACTGCAGCAGATCATACAACCTACCACAGTCCTGGAGGGCCAAATCCCTTATCCTGGACATTTTTCGGTCCCTCATCATTCATGATTCGTGAATTTGTTAAGGAAAGAATATTGAAAATGTGAACTGAAAGGGTGGTGGGCAGCTTTCTTAGTGAATAACAAGGTGGGGAAAAAAAGGATAACAGGCAGCAGGAGGCAAAGTAGAGCCAACAGCCACGAAGGCACAGTCCTCTCGTACATTTGAAACAAGCCAGTACGGCAGTGACTGTCTGTCCAATAGATGTTGAGACATTTCACTGTTTATGACACGAGAGGAAAAGTCAGGAGATCGCCAAAGTTCGTGGGATTCATATGGAGACCATGAATTTCTGTACAAAATCAGACTGCAGTAAAGTGATGGACTGACACCATATTTCCATCCCTAGAGCCACGCAGCTAATATGGCAAAAAAATTTTTTTAGTGTGACAAAAAAGTTTCCCCTGCTGTGCTGTGTTATGACTGGATATCAAATTATTAACTATGAAACAGTCCACAAACTGTTACATTATGATCCGCATTTTTCGGCTGCTTTTTTTTTTGTTTTGTTTTTTTTTGCACCTGTTTTGCACAAATGAGACCTTAGTCAGTCTTACTGCTAAATCAAGTTTGATGTCGGTAATTCCGAGCAGATCTCCACCTAACTTCAACCTGAGCAGCGTTCTTATCACACAGAATGATTGAAAACATCTGTGTGGGTGTTCAGGGCCTTTGAAGCTGAATTTAGTGCTTAAAAACACAGAATGTGAATCTGGGAAATCTGATACCACAAACACCTTTGTCATCTCCAACATGAAAAAGATGCAGCTGACAATACAATAATCAAGATGCGTATCAGACCAATAAACATATTTTGAATCAACCTTTTCTCAACTACTGCTACTTGCTGAAACACTCAATTAAAATCAGAGAGCAATGGACTGATTACATTTGTAAAATTTATATAGAAACTTAAGCGCTGACCTTTAGCAACAGCAAGATTATGTTCCACACAAAACAAAAACAAAAACAACTCACTCACTCATTAAAATTCATCATCTCCACCGAGTGCATATGAATGCATTGCTTTTAGCATTTTAAAATGATATGAATATAAAAATGCATTGTTTTTGTGTTCAGTGGTGGAATATACCTTTCTGAAAGCATTTGCATGTGGCATCAAAGTTTGGCTTTTTTTTCAAGGAAATAATAAATTCTTGTTCATTAACATAAGATCAAAAGTTGCATTACAATTTCTGACAGGTCATACAGTTTGTTTGATTATGTTTGTCTTCGCTTATTGTGAATCAGCCCACCAAACCTTTCATATTTGGCAGTTATTCTGTCCTTCTCACCCAGTTTTGTTTAAATCTCCACAAAAGGAGAGCAACATGTTTTACATTTCCAGCATCTGTAGCTTTGGAGTAAAGCAGAGGAGCCACTCAGTGGTAACAGATTGGCACTAGCTGCTACAATATGTCTGAAAGGACAAAAAGTTAAACAACATGAGCTCAAACGTCATCAGCAGCAGATTGAAGCGATGGAGTTAATCATCAAACGATAGTGTCTAAGAGTGGGTTTAAGACTCTACAAGCTCTGAACAGCTTTCATCAGATTCTTGGCCATTTAGCACTTGTCAAGCAATCTGAAAGAATGTGAAATCAAACTGTTACAGACAGAAGATTGGTTGATGGACTTCTTATCCTGCAGCTCAGTAATCCTGTACTTTTACTGACAAGCTTGTTAACTGTCCACACATCAAGACTGCCTACTTGTTGCTTGTAGTCTCAGTAAGTACTTGTACCATGCCACATTGGAGCTTTTTTTCTGCTTCCTGCCACAAAAAAAAAAAGATTTTGGGCTGCTAATTAGGTCGTTAACACTGAGGAAAAAACCCTGAGAAATATCAAGTAAAGGTACATTATGCACCATCACAAAAAGTGTTAAAACCCAACACTCATGATCCTCTCATACAGATGTTTACACCGTTTCGGCCTCATTACACCTCCTCTAAGGACAGTGTGAAATACAGACCACAGGTTCGATTGACATCTCCCTCATCTGCACCCGTTAAGACAGGACGTTTTACTCCTTTATCATTTCATTGGCACAGGCTAACAAGAGCAGCATAAAGATGTAGATTATACAGCTTCTGCCTTTAACCTCTGTGATTGTCCTTGCACTCACTGAGCGAGCAGTATCATTTTCTGCTGATCGTGCTATTTCACTGCGCAGTTGTATAAACAAGGTTATAACAGTCAGTATTTTCTGAATGAGAGGTAATTCCTACCACCACCTCTCTCAAACGGGCCGAACACCGGAGAGCCCATTTTGCATGTCAAAGTTCAATCTGATTGAACTCGAAAGAAAGCAGCTCACTTTGCACCCAGAAGCAAAAATGTCGCCCTCCATTCCCAGTAGAAACGAGTTGGAGAGCAAAATCCGGTGCGACCGTTGCTTCATTGCTTAATCGAGATGGATGACCTCACGTGATTCTCAGTGTAGCGCTGCCCGGCTTTGACCTGATGATTGGATGTGCAAGGCAGGAAACTGAGAATAATGAATTTGTAATGTGTTAATTGTGTCAGTGGCCTTAGAATAACCTCCAAGAAATATTATTAACAACTGTTAACCGCAACCTTAACTTTAAAACCTTTTAACTCTAAAAACATTTCATTAAGCACCATCATCTGGTCATTCCCCAGCCTCAGGTATACCCTGTTGCTTAGTGATAATTAGCAATTGGATGTGCAGGGGAGGAAACTGAAAATCACAAATTTGTAATGTGTTAATTGTGTTGGTGGCCTAAGCATCAGCTCCAAGAAATAACTGCAGCCATAATTTTATCATCTTTATTTCCTCAGATCAAGCATTACATTTTGAAAAAAAACAAAATTTATTATTATTTTTTTATCACGCACACAAATGGTTCAAATAGGGAGTACTGCACTACAGTACAAACTAACTTTCCATTTGGCTGCATACTGTGTTGTACATGGTGAGTCAGCCCCCTGCTATTTTAGGTTTGGGTTGTTAAAAGCTCATCTGGCTCAACCATAAAGTTTATGGCATATGGATTATGGTTGTATGGGGTCTTAAGGTCGTTTGCATTACTTACATCATCCTCTTTTTCTCATTTGCATTTAATAGAACCCCCTCCACCATCTTGGTATCACGCTTAGGGAGAAAAGTTAAGACTAAATCAAGGTTCTTGTACTAAAGACAAAGGAACAAGTAATCTTGGGTAAAATATTCTTCAACTCGGACTCTTCCTCACTTTGCTCAGCTTGTTGTTCAGCTCATCATCTCCTGCCCGGCTTGCTGCAGTCCTCTCTTTGACATCCTCCCAACAGATTCCACTTCAACTCAACCTTTATTAATTGTCCTTCATCACTCTCCACCTACTCTGTCTGCAGCGGCCGCTCACATCCAAGCCCCCCCACACACACACACACAACCTCGCAGAGCTCTATGTTCTCCCTTCGGAGGCCACTTCGCGGCCTTCCTATAGTTATCTCTCTATGCACTCACCACTCTTCCTCCTCATGGCACCCCCATGGTGAATGAATGACCTTCTATCTAACCTTCCTGTTGACAATTTTTTTTTCAGGAAAAATCACCCACATTCACCTTCTTCTCCCCACTGAAATAACATTCATTCCCACACACTTTTCTCTTAGATAAGAGTGTATAATTCTATTACATAATTGTTGGTACATAATTTCACTATAAATTCGAACCACTTACTGATCGACTGGATAACAATGTTGAAATGCATGTGTGACCATGTCATTGCCACCCTTTGGGAAACCATTAAACCTGCCACAAAACTGTCTTTGTTGGTCATATACCAACAACAGTGGCGGACACTATGACTTGAATGGATTGGTGGATGAATGGATTGAATATCCACCATTAAAATAAAAGTTTCTATATTGGATTTTATCGTAGAAATGTATCAATTTAGTGCTAGTGGCGTCGTTCAAGGGATGAAAATGTTGATTGGTCAGTTGGTCAGTAGGTCCACCCCTTTCAACCAGACTGAAATCTCTAAACCTTGCTAAGTTGTTATTAACAGGTAGATGTTAAAAAAGGAAATGTCAGGTTTCCTGCAAAAAATGCACCACAGAAGTCCTGAAAAAAAAAACTGTAAAAGAATTTAAATATTGAAATTCTTTAAAGTACTACCCTCTCTGTTGGGTTGACTGACCCTGAATGAGTTACCTTTCAAAAGAGGAGGAGAGTAACATACCATGAAAACAATTTCGAAACCAAAATAAAAGTCTTTGCCAGATAAAGGGCTGCCAGAGGATTAAAACAGTATTCTGTGTGATTCATTAGCACTTTGAACAAAATATGTAGTATTTTATTGTTACTTTTTCCCGCTGCGGCCAGGATAATTTTCTCCTTTGCTATTTCATATTTGCATTTTATTCTTGTTGTTAGTTACTCTCCATAAATTAGACGTTGCCCATTTTAAGACATAATTACACTAGATAAAGCATTAATTAAAGGTGAAAAGTGGATGTGTTGTGAAACAACTGCAGAGAACTTTAGCTGTGTTTTGTATGTATTTGTGCAACATGTGTGTGTGTGTGTGTGTGTGTGTGTGTGTGTGTGTGTGTGTGTGTGTGTGTGTGTGTGTGTGTGTGTGTGTGTGTGTGTGTGTGTGTATGTGTGTGTGTGCAAGGACCTGACACCTGAGAAGAATGTATGCTTTCATTAATCGCACAGAAATGTGTTTGCAAGAAGAGTCTGCAGCCGTGCTAACGTCTCTGTGATGCTGTAAACTGCTAACACCAGAATGGCAAAATGCTCATGAGGGGAGAGATCCATAGAGCTGTTCCATTAGCATAGCTAAAAAATATAATATTGTATGGTGGCAATGGCACAAAACACAAATGGCTTTAATCGCCAATAAAGCCTCTTAAGTCACACATTCAGTGGCCATTACACTACACAAATTACAGTCAACTACCAGAATATGCCACAATAGCTTCACATAACAATGAACCATCTGCTTCACCTGTTAGTTCACAGAAAAACCATTTTTGCCTTCTCCCAATACTGGCCAGATGTTCCATAATTGAAAAAGCCTTCCCTAAATCAGTAGGGATTGCGAGAAGCATCCCTTTAATTTTTGCTTTAGCTTACAGGCTAATGCAGCACATTCTGTAGGCTGTGCCCTCAGTCTTCTTCTTTTCCCCACCGGCCACCATGTGTCCTAGTTGCAACATCATGATACACATGGACACAGACCGTTGAGGTACCAGAAAACCATTTGAAAATAACAGTACACAAACCTGACCTGAAACATGACACTTTGTCAGGACCCGTTAGGCTGTGGCCAGGTAGCACATTTCTAGGTATATGTGTGTGTGTGTGTGTGTGTGTGTGTGTGTGTGTGTGTGTGTGTGTGTGTGTGTGTGTGCATGTGTGTTTGAGTGTGTACATCACAGGGAAATGCCAGTAGTGAGTAAAGAGATGAGGGAGAGAGAGACCATTTGAATTATTCATCCTCTTTCCCTGCTACCTTCTGATTACACACCACTAAACTCCTATTTACATCCATTTATGGAGGCCCACAGTTCACAGGCTTTGACCACAACTATTGGTGGGCACTTCGCCTGGCTTATTACCTATTACCCACACCATGTATTGTGTTTGCTGGCTGTGTAATTTCAGAATAGTGATCTTGATGTTTTTTTGATCTGCAACCTGTACCTCACCCACTCAGTCACTTGCTGAGTCTCTTGTCTCAGTGCTGTTACAAAGACGATTCATGTGGAACACTGTTGCACTGTGACAGGTGGCGAAGGAAAAACCGTGGGATTTCTGACAAAATCCACTGCTGTTAAAGTTTGTCTGTCTCCGTGCATCCTGAACTGTGCGCATGGAAATTTGATGCTGCAAAATGTAATTACTGCATCAAAATTTGTCTTCTTCTCTGTCCATAGCAAAGGTGCCTTGTGTCACATTTATAACAAAGGGAGAGGGAGCGGCGGCGATGTGCAACTTGTGGGTGAGCAGAGTCACTTTTTCCTTGTAATGTCTGACTGAGTGGAAAATTGAATTAAAGTCATTTAGCACAGGAAAGGTCATTGCTTTAGTGCCTTGGTGACTCTGTGATATACTTGAGTGTACTACTGTGACCTTATAGCTGAATGTAGATATTGTATGATCTCTGAAAAGAGGGATAACATCTAATATTGTGTAGAAAGAAAAAAGCGAGAAGGAGGAGCAGTGTGCACTGATATTTGAGGGGGCATGATGAAGGAACAGGAATTGTTAAGGCAAGCCATCAACATGACACACAAGCCATATAGTGGGCAGAGCAAGGCATTAATAATTCATTGAACCCCCCCCCCCCTCTCCTTTATTTTCCGTTCCTCCTGCTCTGTGGCTGAAGTGACTTCATGTCAATACCAGCTGCCAGAACACACCCCATCCATCACTGCACAGTGTAATTTTTGCTCTTGTGAGGAGAATTGAAGACATAAAATACGCAACAGATTCTTGGTGCACGGATTCAAAAGAAATAAAACGAACTAATCCAACCAGAGTCTTGGACGATAATTTACAATGCTTTAATGTAGGTCCTAACTTGATCTTGCTATTGGACCTCATTTGCACATCTCATGGTTCGGCAGTTTAATGCTGTCATACATGCACAACATAATTATTTACATTTAGAAAAACCCGTGATCTTCCTCTAATCTTAACCAAAGCACTTCCGTTGCCTAAACCTGACGGGACTCTGGAAGTGAAACCTGGTCTCTGGTGTGACAGCTGTGCACCTTGAACAGCCAACAACCACCACCCCAAACACAACCTCCTAGTGACTGTGCTTCTGTAAATGTGGCACTTCATTCATTCATAGAATATGTGAGCTGAGAGCAGTGAAATTTCCAACAAAACGTATCTGCTGTTGAAGTTTAGATGTATAGCAACATCATTTCTAGGAGGCAGGGTTGCATCATTTATCATGATTATAACATCTTGCCCTTTACTATGACAACGGGCTTTTTCACCCTGCCTTCAGTTGTGGCCATTTAGAGACGCTACAATCACTTTTGCCGTAGATGTACTCGCACATTATGTGTTACAAACTAGTTCAGTAACGCCGTTCAGTAACAATCCACTATGTCTCAAAAGCACCCAAAAAATCTGACCAAAAATCAGTGGAAGCATGATTTAATGAATGGCTGGATCCAAAGAGTAAATTTCACACCCTGTCATTTAAAGCTGTGTGATTTGTGATCAGCAATAACAATAAAAAAAAAAGAGCAGCTGCAGGATGGATAACACCTCACTCGTCCCCTAACACCACCAACACCAGAGTCTGCCGGATAAAAAAGGGCTCCGTCTTCTTACCAACATGTTCGAAAGCTGCTGCTTTTATTATTAGTTTCTGTGTGTGTGTGAGTGTTTATTTGTGTGTCTCAGTTTGAAATCGATATTATTTTGTCTTTTGACTTATGTCAAGATTAATACCCGTCAGAGGAAAGTGTGTGCTCTTGTGCTTATGTGGGTCGTTCAGATATAATCTCTGAAAGTTTTCATGTGATCAGACCTGGTCCATAAAGTTGGAGGACCAGCGCTGCCTGCCACAGAACAGCCTTCATGTCCTGATGCTATTTTATGCTAAATTTATTCAAAGAGATTAAGATATACTGTACCATACGTTAAGCCTGTATTAATATGTCGCTGCTTAAATTGATATGGCTGTAAAACCAAAACAATGAGCTGAAACATGCTAAAACGCTCCTCAGTAAACTGGAGGGACAGTCAGCACAGTTAGCTTAGCATACAGACTGACAGCAGGGAGAAATGGCCAGCCTGGCCTGTTTTCCCAAATGTGGAACTCTTCCTTTAAGAGTAGATGTCAATCAATGTGATTTAAGGGCATTCATAGTTCTTTCTTTTATTCACAGAAAAAGTAATTACCAAGCTGTAGCAAATCTAAAGAATAAATAGTAAATAGTGAATCTAAGCTTTAGTAAATCTATAAAGCAAGACACATTCAAGCTGCACGGTTGATCTAGTTTGAGCTTCTGATCATTTACAGTTTAATGAGTTGTCTGTCTTGTGTCATTTAGCAGTGAATCAGTACAATGAAGCCGCCTTTCTGCAGCACATTCACATATCCAACCGTTTCTTAGTGTATGTCTGAGCTGGAACACAGTAAATCCTTTTGTTGGGTGTAAGTCTTTCAGATGAAATATTATTTTTCCATTGACATTTCTGGGTGAGATGAAATGTGTCTTTATCTGTTAGAAAAACAGAAAGATGCACCATGCAAGAAATTCAATTTATTTGTTTATGTAAAATGTCATCTTTCGCTCCTCATATCCGCTGGCGGCCTCACAACAGGGAGGAACTGATTACAGTTTTCTTTCATGAATCTAAAGTGTGCTTCCTTTCATGGCCTTACGATTAAATTTTTCAAATGCAGCACATTCTTGACCTGACAAGTGAGTTTCAAAAGGCACGGCAAAGAAGAAATTACCTCTGCAGATTAATTTTATTTGTCTCGCTGCATCTTGATATCTCAGTAAGAGGGTGGGTATTAAATAGTCATTCTGGTTGTACTGTATGCTTCAAGTCAACGAGAGCAGTGTTTTATGAATATACACAAGGATTCAATTTGCAACTCTGTCTGATTCCCCAGAGATATGAAAACTGTAAGTACCACACTGGTGACAATTTTCAGCAAACAGAAAATGGTAACATGTAGGTTAATTACAAACTATACTCCATAGGGGCCAAAGAAGTGAGGTGAGCAGAGGGAGCCCTGCTAGCTTTTAGACTGAAAATAATGTTGCTATTTATGTATCACAAATCCCTCTGTTGTCTGTTATGTTTGTAGTTTCAAAACTGGATGAGATATCCTGCGACAGTAAGTGGCTATTCAAACTCAGATTCACATTTGTTTACACTATGGACATAACACAAACTGACACATCCAAATATAATCCTTACAGAAGCCTGTTGTCCTTAGAAAGACAGGTCGAAGTTGAAGTAGCTCATAGCGCGCTATCACAGGCCCCCAGCAATTCTGAAGTCCATGAAAACATCCCTTTCGTCAATATAAGCTTTTACAGCATGTTATTAATGCAGAGCATAAGTGAATCATGAGAAATCATTTGGGAGACTCGTGAAAAATTTCTCTCTGAAATACGGTGCAGTATAAAGTAATAATACAGTAAATACATGAACAAATCTGTATTATATTTTCAAGAAACCATTCATATTATATCGTGTTTATCTGGCTTACACTACTGCATCATTATTCCACTTACTACAGTATCTCGTCCAAATTACTGAGCTGATATCAACTTCCACTTGGTATTCATTTTTCTTTCAAAGTCAAAAATCAGCTTCAAGTTCCTAGAACTGGAAAAATGTATCCACATCTCTATTCTTGAGTGGATGTGTTTTATTATTATTATTATTATACGTCTTTATGATTTTTATGATCTTCCTCCTCCTGACCAGTTGTTGTTGTTGATTGTTCTTTTATTTGTCATAGCATTCATGGTCTTGTTTCTTCAGGCATGAAGAAAACATCAGAGTGGGATACAGTCATCTTCTCTGATGCAGAAACATGTGACTGGAGACTCAGTGAAGCTATGTGTCCTGGTTGCTGCATCTCAACTTCATTCTGTGTCTGCTTTCTGTATGATTGTGCATGTTGGTTGACTGTGTTTGCTGTGATTGTGTGTGTTTGTGTTTGTCTATCTACCATTCACCATATGGTTTTTTTTTATTTATTTTTTTATGTCACTCTCACACACTCTTCTGTTCTTTTTGTCACCTGCTCCATGCTTACCTTCCCTGTTTGATTTGGTCAGCCCAGTGAGTCTACCATTTATATTTCTAATTAATTTCAAAATGAACTAAACTCTTACATTATTATTCAGCTCTTTTCTGTTTTCTTCCTTATATTCCCCAAGGGTATATGTCTGGTTCACTCCAAGCTTGCTATGTCTTTTGTGTTACTTTCCTGATAATATTTATTGTTAATGTTAATTACTTGCGATACAGTATAATTTAAACCTAGAAATTTTTGTTTTCACTTAACTGACCTGAAACAAGCTTTAAACACAACTTTTTAAGTTGTTATGACTAACTGGTTGCTTACGCAAACAGCAGACGCAGGGCAACATTGGAGTCATGTTTCTGGCCCCTTGATAAATACAAGTCTAATATTACAGTCTAATATATAGCTTTTTCACTGAAAACAACTGCCTGCTGCAGCGGAGAGTGACACCAATGGGCACACTGAAAGCAAACCTAAACAGAAAAGTTGAGGGGGGCACAGAACCAAAACAATAAACTGAAAGACGCTAAAAAAGCAGGTGATAATTCTTCCAGTTCCTCATTGCGAAGGACCTCTGTCAGATACAGTCCATCAACCTAAGTGTTGCTTTACACCATCACTCTTGGTGAGTAAAGGAATGAAGTTTGATGCTGTAACTTGCAACGTTGTCTAGTTTCCAATGTTTTATAGACTGGTAAGTAAACAGCTGTTAATGCTAACTAACTTTGGCCATGTAGCAATACCAAAACTTACAAATAGCTCCTTTAAGGTTAAAGGACCTTCATCATCACTTACTTAAACACACGGTTAAGTTTGTGAAACATAGGGTTTTAGGGGACTTAAATAGAGTAAGCCAACCAATCAAAATGGCTTCCTTATGACATAAAACTTTCTTGCTCTATATAGTACATCACCTGACTTCCTCTGTTGCTCCAGTGATAATTACTATAGCTAATAGTACTAGAGATCACCCAACAGTACAGTGTCCTCACATATTAGTAGTCATGTGACCCATATAAATACGAATATTAATATTATAAATCATAATATGAAATTTTTGATTACAACTGCTTTCAGTATATCAGGTTAATATTAGATTTGAACATGTAGATGAGATTGAAAATAAGCTGAATTATCCTGTACAATATGTACAGTGAATTTAAATAGATATTTTGCTGCCCAAATGAAAAGGTAGAAATGGTGTCCTTACTCTCCACCTCATTCCTGAGTGCGAGTTTATACAGTGAGCTACACTTGAAAAAAATATGACTCTGCAGTTTATATTAGCACACTGTACAATTGGCCTCGCTTTTTCTGTGCTTAAATCATCACTCGCACATTGTCTTGATAATTCCCTTCATCGCCTCGAGCATCTGACCTCTGACATTACAGCTCTCATGGCTTAATCATAGGAGACATTAAGCACTTCTGTCTGTTCAGAAGGTTAATATTGCCATTAGGAAGCCATTATTCACCAGCAAGAACCTGAGCTCATGCCAGTCTGCTCAGAAACACACCAAATCCGTCTCCCCTGCTCTGGAAAGATAATTAGGATGAGAAAGGTTGAGGATGGGATGTCACTGGCTGATATTCATCACTGAGCCACATACAAACTGTGGGCTCCATTAAGCATGTCACTGTGAGTCATTCAAGATTGTGTGTTTGTGTTTTATAGAGAGAGAGAGAGAGAGAGAGAGAGAGAGGCCTGTAGTTTGAGGAGGCTAAACGTTAAAGGTACACTGCCTTTTGTCATTGAGCGTGATTAAAGAACTTGAACTTCCTTGACCTGTCTGCTGAAATTAGAAAATTACACACACAGTGATGTGGAAGGATTTTTTTATTTATTTGTGGGCACTGTTGGGAGATATAAAGCAATGAGATAAAGTGGATGAGAGTGGTGAAAATGAATCAAAATAGTAATGGTGTGAGTTGAAAGATGCTAAAACGCTCTGTGGAGTTGAGGGGAACTCAAACAGATGATAAATCTCTGTTCTTTCAGTTTATGCATAGTTATCTGACTCACCTTTAATATTAAAATAATATAAAATATTGAATAGTGCAGCTTTATATGTTCATCTTCAGCACAAACATTGGCCCATAAATGTGCCTGTTTTGTTCTGCTAGCATGCAATGCATAAGAAATTGCAATTACACATAACATTTGTATATTATGATCATTATTATCTAAGATAGATTATCTGCCACGTAAACCAGCATTAAATATGTGCTGTAGTGCACCAGGCCTGCATGAAAACTGATAACTGCATGATTATACTCACCATCAGTAATAGCTAACTGTCATTGTTTGGGTTGCATTATCCAGCAGTGAAAGACAAAGTTTTTAGAGGAAGAAAATACATTATAATCAGACCCACATTAAATAGTTCTCTCCAGGAAACCTACTAAGAAATAATTAGGAATTTACAGACCCATAAAATAAAGCTTTATCCTTGATACTTCCCTAAGTGCTTCTAAAGTATTTGGTACCATAATACTTTTTTCTGTTATTTCTGCCATATGTTATCAGTATGATATTAGCAGGGCTGTAATTTACCTGTGTATGTTACTTCCACTGGTGAGGAGAACTGCTCTGTTTCACACAGGATGGATTTTTGACATCTTATCCTATGCAAATTTCCAAGGAGCAGCTGTCCTGTGTTAGCATTTATTTTAGCACATTGTCCTTAAAACAAATCCCATCTGAATAGGGATTCAATCTGCTCAACTGCTGGCTCTGGGCTCATGGCCACACCGCTGCTGTATGCATCATTGTCAGTGTTTACACTCCACCGTCAGCGAACAGCTCTGAAACAGCTGACCTCATACACTGTGTGAGATCATTTACAACAGCTTGACAGTCACAGGTGTTTTCAGTCATATAACAAATACAAGTCAAGGAAGAAAAAGATCAGACAAATTCAGACAGTATAAGATGGCCTTCAGGTTAATGACTATGTTCTTAAGAAACATTTTATGCACCATGACAACTTTATTTATTATAGCATAAAATCTTAGGTATATCAGATGAAGTATGGAAGATGTTTGTCTAGTTAACAGGATTTGTACGACACACAGCTGGTTTGAAACAAAATCAATCGTTCACGTGCTTATACAGATAACAGTGCTTTTTTCTGCAGTTCCACAAACTGTTAAACTGATCCTGGTACTCAGGTACCCAGTGAGTTGAAATGACTCTACTGGATGTAATTTTGATGAATGGCTTCTTCTGTTCTCAGTGTGTCCTAAAACTTGACCTCATTTAGAAGGAGGCGTTTTCATCCCCAAAGGTTAAACTTCCCCATCTGACAAAATAAAGACACTATTTAGATTTATTATTATGACTCTCCACTATATTTATTTCTATGGAAACAAATACAAAAGAGCTACAGCTACAGTCCTGCAGCTGGATTGAATGATTTTGTGTCACACCTCTAAAATGAAAGAGAGAAATCAAGATGGCACTCCACATGCCCCCGACTCCAACAAGTTTTAACCATGCTGGATGCTTTTTTTAAAGGCCATGTAATGGAAGTCGGCTTTTAAACTCTGCTGGTTGTGAAGTTCATAAAAAAACATAATTCAATCAGGAAAACCTTTCGTACAAAATGTATTTACTGTTGCAGTTTAGATGTGTAGAAACATAATTGTTCGGAGACGGAGTTGATCATTCAATTCAGTTTGATGACCATGGGGTAGAAAATGATCCAGGAAGTGACCAGTTATATGTCAATAGTTATCAGTGGAATCATTTTATGAAGTTTCTGTACAAAGCACAGAGCTGTGATGCCTGACATCAGATTTCTCATCCTGGGTCCCTCGTGTAACTTTGTTTAAGGTTAATGAAAAATTGTGGTTTTGGTTAAATATTGAAGCAATCTGTGTTGACCTTTTTTACGGAAACATTCTGTGTAAACATTTTGCCATTTGACAGATATGATCAACATGTAATAATACTTATTGTGCATAGCACTTACAATCACAGTACATCTGTGATTCATGTCAAAATCTTTGCACTGCATTCAGCAGTGCAAAGATTTGCAGCAGCATAGTATAGTTGTATTTTTAAGTCTTCATTTCTTCTGTATTTGTAAATTGTTTGCAAGATTTTGTTTGTCATCTGGTGTATTGTGTTATCATTTAGCCAGTAAACAAAGAGAGAAACAAAATAAGAAGAACAGGAGCTGATCAATATGGAGACACCGGTAAGGTTCGCCCCCGGCTTTGCAATTTTGAATAAACCAGAAAACACAATTTCGAGAGATATTAGATATGGATTTGTTTAAATATGCAAGACAATAGTGAGGGTTTATCAGCAGTGCGTTACAGTGTCCATGCACAGTCATTCAACTGTTCCCCTTTGTGAGGATCTTAGAAACAGTTAACACACATCATGACGTAATAGTGGGCAATCTAAGTGATGACCACAAATCAAATCCCAGTGTGCTCAGTAACACAGGCAGAAAAAAAGATTAAATATTCTCCATAGATAAAGAAAAACTGGCTCAGTGCAACACGTTTGTCCCTCATGGATCTTGAGTGCAACCAGTCTTTGTACTCAGGCCTTACACTACGATCCACAGGCTCCATGATGAAATGACTTCTACGCTGTATGGTGGTAATTTCAGCTGGTTGACAGAACAGCAGATACACTGAGTAGCCCATGCTTCAAAAGTCCGTCAGCGGGCCACCGGATGCCTCGAGCTGGCCTCTCTCGGGAAGGTTTTTGCTGTTGCGGCCGATGTGTGAAGCTCTCCCACTTCAAGAGTAATCATACTGTATGCCTACAGTCACTGCATCATCTACCAACATAACAGCGGCGTGTCATTTGATGGTCCTTACTGGTAATGGCCTCTCAGAAATTCTTTTCATAACAAAGAAAAGGGTTAAATTAAACTACCTTGGTTCACCAAAAAACAGACAGTAATCCAATACTTATGTAAATTAGACTTTAAATATGATGAGGAAACATCTTAACATTTCCCCATCTGCGGCTCCTTCTGCTCTTATGAGTGTAAAACTTTGATTTAGTGCTTTGTTTTTAGAGAGAGGAGTCCTCCAACATAGCTTTGATAAACAAATATCAACATATCCTACAAACAAGTGCATGTGCTGTATATAGACGAGGCTTCAGAGTTGGCTCCAGGGGGAGTCTCGCACACTGGTCATGTCGGCTCGTGTCAACCTTGGAGTGAGAGCTGGTTACTCCAGTTCCATTACCACCCCGGTGTCTCCTTTCTCACTCCCTCTGACAGGCAGGAATGAAAGCTTTGGCACTCTGCGCTGCAGGACCAAGAAGGGAAAGAGAGTACTGCTCTGTGGTGGCGGTGGCGGTGGTGGTGGGGGGTGGGTGGGGGAGTGACAGCGGGCCGCTTGGAACACTGCAGGGGATATGGAGCTGGGAATGAGGTGTGTGTGTGTGTGAGAGAGAGAGAGAGAGAGAGAGAAAGAAGGACAGACACTGAGATGGTGGGAGGGTGCAAGAGTGCTTATGGACAGTACCATTAATGCACCATCTTCACATCTGGGATGTTGTGCCATCGAGCGAATGGAAGGATTGTTGTATTCCTGCTGCATGTTTAGGAACGGTCATATTAGAAAATACTAGAGATGAAAAAATATTCAAGCACGTAATCATGAGCTTCATTTACTACACAAGCATTGTTTGGTGTCTTATGTGCAATTGGATTAATCTGCACCTCATGATTTACGTACCGGCCAACATTCAGTATCGCTGCAGGAGCTAATGTACGCGTTATGTTGCAGGGTGTGAAATTAGGATGTGGACATTAAAGTGGTGGATGGGTGTGTAGCATGAGCTCACGTCATGTGTAATTTTATTATAGTAGTATATATATTATATTATAATAATCATATCATAACTCTTATCTTTTCCTAATTTGAAACATTCAATAGTTTCCATACAACAACAGCACGACTGCACTGAATAATCTACTGGAGGAACACATGGTATCTTTGATGGGTGAATTAAAAACAGACTTCGCTTCACTGGAGGCAAAAATGGATAAAGTCAAGAACACTTTTGCTGATACTGCAATCCTTTGAAACAAAGGAAGGGACGACTAGCCGCTACATGGAATCGGCTTTAACTACATTAAGCACTGATACTGTCAAGCTTGAAACTGGAAATGGATCTAGAAGGAGGAGACCACGGCCACATCGACAGAGGAATCAGTTCACTTTAGTGGAATCAGTCTCCCATCAGCTTTCATCTGCAAGCTGATGGTTGAAGCTTTGGTGCAGAGATCTTACCAAGTCCTCTGCTATGTAACTTTGCTGGTGGAGTTCAACAAAACCAAAAGCAGTGGAAATCACATTTGTGAAAACAGTACTTATTATAAATGTAACCCGGGGGAAATCTTTATTCCACCAATAACATTAGACTAAAGGATTAAATAATGTCAGGTCAGTTAGGTTAGTGGAACCAGATATTTACAACTCATTCTAAACTACATGAATAGTACTAAGAACACACATATTTCTCCAAATATGCAGATATGAATAAAACAAAGTCATAAATTAAGCTGTCTCTGACTAATATGTGAGGTGGTCAAGGAACGACAATCAGTGAAATATTATACTAGAGAATATTGCAGCTTACACTGGCTGACATTACACTGCCTGGTGCAAAAGAAGATGAAACTGAATCTGCATAAAGACCCTCAGGCAGCGAGAGGAGTGAGAGAAATTTCCTACTGAAATGAGAAAGTTGCTTTGCCAAAATATGACAATAAATCAGGGAATCTTATTTCAGTTAACGGCAAGACCATGATGATGATATGGTGAACAGGATATTGATTTTATTGTTGTTAATTTTGGCATCACATTTAAATTCCACATTCATTCATATTAAGGCTTTAATACTCTTACATAATGCATGTGTTTGTGCGACAGATGTGGATCACGAGTAGGAAAAAATAAGAGAAAACTGGTGAATGCCACAAATTGTGTTAAATCACTCGTGCATGTCGAGTCTGTTCTTGCTTAATGCCCATTGTTGCCAACATGGCAGGTAATACTGATATAATAACACACAACCAATACACATACTTTAGTTCATTAAATATTTGAAAGAGCTACATAAAACATACAACAGAGAGAAACTTTAGTATGTAACCAGACACAAACACCACAGAGTCAGTTTCAAAGGCAGTAGATGTTATGCCTTCCTGTTAGAGTCCAGTGAACTCATGTGTCAGAGTATTTATAATACATCACTGATACCTCAGTCTCTGACCTGCAAACACCAACAGACACTGAACTTCAATGTGTGTGGATTGAGTAAAAAACAGTATAAAAGTGCTACTACAGAAACGTCCAAGTTACCTTTAACCTTGAAGCTACCTGTAAGTTTTACTTCTGAGAAAGTAACAAGAATGAAACTAAAAGAAAAATTCTGAAATCATAATTTCCAACAATACTGACTGTGAGACTCACTTTCTCAATAAGAACCCTTGATATGGAGAATATTAGGTTTCTGAAAGTATTTCATACATGTATAAATCAGACCTGAGACGGCACTTCAACTTCAAAAAAATACAATATAAAATTTGTAGAGCTAAGAGGCCACTTTTCTCAGGTAAGTAGCCACTACAAAGAAAAGTGTCTTTATACGAGTTACTTAGCATGTGATCCAGAGCAGCTCTCTGTAATATTAAAAATCAAGGGTGTAGGTTTATTCTCAGCATTGGTAGGGACGCAACAACCCTGCCACATTCCATATATAAATAGATATAAATAAAAAAATGCGTATATATATATATATATATACACATACTATAATAAATATATATATATATATATGATGTTATATATACATATATACATATTTATATATACAGTATGTGTATTATATATTATATATAATGGCTTAAAAGGTAAAAAAAAGTCATAAAAATGTCACAGTATAGTAAGGCATAAAATTGTCAAAAGACTTCATAGTATAGTATGCCATAAAAAAGTCATAATCTAGTATGGTCAAAAATGTCATAGTATAGTGAGGCATAAAAATGTCAAAAATGTCACAGTATAGTAAGGCATAAAATGGCATAAAAACATCACAGCATAGGAAGGCATATAAGGTTATACTATGGTAAGGTGTTACAAGGTCATAGTATAGTAAGGCATAAAAAGTCATCATATAATAAGGCTTAAAGATGTCACATACAGTAAGCCACAAAATGTCATAAAAAAGTCATAGTATAGTAAGGCATTAAATCAATCAGTCAGTCAAATGCTGGCCTGCCTAAATGGATTGTCTTGGAGACGTAGCCTCTTGGAGGGCATATTTGAATGATCTAATATGATTTCACTCCAACATAGTGCGAACGAGTTCACTCAACTTTATAGGGACAATTCTGCCCCCCCAAAAATATTGGTAGGGACATACCGTCCATATGCAAACCTCCACCCTTGCTAAAGATGGTTTAAAAAGAATAAAAAAGAAAAATGCATGGAGTGCTACAGAGGAGAAAAAGAATGAAGTTCAAGGTGCTCCTGGAAATGTTCAGGTTTGTCACATTGGTCTTGAAGTAGTAAATTTGTAACCATAACTCATTTTCAGAATAATAATAATAACTATCAAGGAAAAACTGGCCACTTAGTTCTTTCCACACTTGCATGACCAGAGACACTTCTGCTGTCTTATTTTGTCTAATGGAATAACAGTAATTTAACAATTACACAGTCCTTTAACAGATTTTACAAAAATGTCATAAAAATATTTTCAACCAGTTAAAAAGAATATTATGAGTTTTTTGTCGTTCATCTTAATTTTTCCCATTTTGTAGTATATTAACAACTTAAGCTGGTGTTCATGTTTGAGAGATCGCCACTAAAATAAAACAAAAAGAATGAAGCTAAAAAAAACACACAACTTCCTTCTAACCTCTCTGAACAACAACAGCACGACTGCACTGAATAATCTACTGGAGGAACACATGGTATCTTTGATGGGTGAATTAAAAACAGACTTCGCTTCACTGGAGGCAAAAATGGATAAAGTCAAGAACACTTTTGCTGATACTGCAATCCTTTGAAACAAAGGAAGAGACGACTAGCCACTACAAGGAATCGGCTTTAACTACATTAAGTACTGATACTGCCTAGCTTGCAGCTGGAAATGTATCGAGAAGGAGGAGACCACGGCCTCATCGACGGAGGAATCAGTTCAGTTCTGTGGAGTCAGTCTCCCATCAGCTTTCATCTGCAAGCCGACAGTTGAAACTTTGGTGCAGAGATCTCACCAAGTCCTCTGCTATGTAACTTTGCTGGTGGAGTTTTTACAACTAAACTGAAAGCAGCAACATTAACTGTGAGGCTTGCAAACAAAACAAAAGCCTGCAGTAACACGCAACATCATACAGATATACAATGATTAGCCTGGAGGTTGTTGAGGAGCTTTGGAGTTCATAAATGGGTAAAACATGAATAGGGTATAAAATCTAAGACATTTACAAATAAGATAATTGCAGCTTAATCAAGTTAAACCTATCGAGGTTTAATAAGTGGAGATAACTTCATGGGAACATTTAGGAACCTAAGGAAGGAATTTTCACAACAACCAGGAAGCAATCTAGTCATATCTTAAAATCAGTTTCAAACAGGTCACCAGATGCAGCTGTATTTATTCTTTGGATGTTTGCACCACATATGCTCCTAGCAGTTGAATTTTAAATAAACTGATGAAAAAGATGGAAGCATAAAAGAGACGTCTGGTTGTTGTAAGAAAGTCTAATTAACTGGTAGAAAAAGGTAAAGCAAAGGTTAAGGAGTAAATGAACCACATGACAGAGATCACTGTCATCTTTTGAAAAAAAACATATATCTAACACTCATTCTTCAAGCGGAGTTAATTTCCAGAGATGTGCTGCAGAGTTGCGTGCAGTACCAGTCACCAAGTGTAACATACACATACAGTACATGTTTTCAGCTCACACCAATCTCATGTGTTAGAGAAAAGTTATCTGTCCCCCTGTTGAGCAGAGAGAGTGACGTGTGATAGACTGTAGCTTCTGCGAGCCTCTGCTCAGGCCTGGAGATGCCAGCATGTGGTCAAGCGCGTCAACCTGTTTCCATCAATACGATAATCAATGGTGTCAGAGATGTCTCTGGTATCCTCGTACAGTCTCCCTGACAACCACACTCTTATGTGACCGGCAGCAATGTTGACTGGTGGTTTATATTGTCAGCCGGCTGCAGTAACATGGAAAAGGTCATGGTAGTACACCGGCAAGCTGTAACCTGTTACTTCTTCAACATGCTGGTCAAGCGCATTATCTCCAATGTTGAGTCAAAGCAGCAGTAATCTGTCAAAGTAATGGTGTTCCATTATCAGTCAATTGCTTATGAGTGAACTTCCCTCTCTACATTAATTCAAAATGCATTCCCTGTTTTCTGAATCTTGACCAGGCTGACAGCTCGAATTTATCCCTACAAGATGTTGATGAATGACGTTTAACTTCAGAAGAGTTGAAATATCCCTTGGATACTCCTCCACTGATTTATGATGTTCACTGCACTCTGAGAGTTTTTTGTGATGAAGTGCTATAATTTACCTTTTGTTGTACCCACTTTACCTGGCCTGCCTCATCGACTTCTACTTCAGTCAGTGATTTCCTGCTTAGAGCTGAAATGACTTTCAACAAGCCACAGGGAGTGGGTGTGTATCAGCTTGTTGCTGTGAGTAGTTCGTGACCAGATTAAAGTTAGTGTGATATTGGGTATGTTTTTAGAGACGTTTGAATTGGAAGTAGTTAATCCAAATCATTCTTTCTTTCTTTTAGGGTCACAAATATTTACATCATCATTGGAGTGTAACTGGAGGTGGTACAGTGGTGCAATGGTTAGCACCGCAGCAGAAAGGTTCTGGGTTCGAATCCTGGTCATTTGGGGTGCCTGGTGGGTTTCCTCCGGTTACTCTGGCTTCCCCTCACTCCAAAGACATACGGGTGAGGTTAATTGGAGACTCTGAATTGCTCATAGAATGGAGATAGAATGGGGCTGAAAAATGAAGCCAACATAAGTACAGAAAGCTGCAGTTTGTCGAATGGCCACTTGAGGCTGGGTCCAAAGGTTAGTCAATCTTCATAGACTCTCGTGTTGATTTGCCCAACTGTAAAGCAGAAATAAACATGTTTACAGCCTGGTACAAAAAATGGTTTTGGTCTCTATAGCTAATGTTTCCCTTCACCGGGGGTGAATTTTTAACTCACCTGTTAAAATTTTAATTAAGGCTTAAAGTTCTGCATAACTGAAGGCAAGTTGCTTTGATTGACAGGTGGGTGAGCGTATGCTTGCGACAAACCAACATGCACCGAAGCCTCAGCTCCACACACGCCCCACTTCTTTGCCCCTCTTTGGAAACATTCCCACTTTCACTTTTGGTTGGTTATCCACACTAGCACAGGATCACCCAAGTCTAAGGCTTCATCCTCTGGAGACCATGAATGTAAAAATGTTTGTGTCAATCCATCAAGTAGATGTTGAGGTATTTCACAGGAAAAAGTAAAAACTTGGACCTGCTGGTGACACTAGAAGAAAAGTTAGGATCACCAAACTCTTTAAGAATCATCCATCTGGGGACCATGCACCCAATTTCACGGCAATCCATCCCACTGCTAGAGATATTTCACTCAAAACCAAAGTTGTCAGTCTTGTGGTGGTACTTCAGGAAAAATCAGGGATTCATCAAAATCAGTAGGGTTATTTCTCCAAGAATCATAAATACTGTAACTGTATAAACTTTCATGGTAATTCATCCAACAGCTGTATGTAGTAGTAGCCTGGACCAGAAGATTACCATCCCTAGCTTGCAGCATGACTACGAAAAACAACACAATGAATCCAGTGCCACTCTCTGTTTTCTAGCAGCAGGTTTTTCGCTTTAAATTCTTGACAAAAGTCTAAGTACCACCAAGAGAATTAAACTTAACTTAAACATATAGTATTATTGTGATATTCAGGGCAACAAATGAAAACAATCTCTGTGAACATTTCCATCTGTTATCTATCAAAACATATGGGCTCATTACAGGAGAGAATTGTGTGTTTGGGAAGATTAATATATCATATATTTTAATTAGAAAGCTGACTGAGAACGCCATATGTTACAGGTTTTCTAACATTACAGAGGTGGATGTGGTAATATCCACCTGTGACACATGCTTGAATTGCAAATAAATGTAAAATGGAGGTTGTGACCTGTCTGCTCATACTCCACAGCGCTTTCTCACATGCTGTTATTTCGTAAGGACATACTTGTTGATAGTTGAGAAATGCTGCCATGACTCTTCAAATGATGATCTGATAGGATCAAACTGGACTGTATTTATTCACATTTATTCATGACTCCTTTGCCATCCTCCTGTTCTTCAGGGCACATCCCTTTTTAAATTAACTATTCATTCAAACAGAGAGGATTTACTGGATCTTCTAGCAAACAATAAATCAAGCCATCAAACATTTTGGAGAGCCTCATGTGTAGTGACAACATGTGACAGCATTTTATTCAAGCTACTGTAGCTCATTCAGCTGAAATTGAAAGAATCATGACGTAACGTCCTGTCTGGAGAGACGTCTTCAGTAATGTTTGTTTTGCTTGGACAGTTTTTGTGCATTTTCAGTGAATTCATAATCAATATGTCATTGAAAGTGTTATTGTCAACAGAACAGAAAACAGAAAAAAGCTTAAGTCATGTGACCCACGGTACTGTACCAGCAGCAGGCTTACTGGAGTTTCGTCATCATGATAACAGTAATAAACGGTCACAGTTTGATTAAGTTTAGTCACAAAAACTACTTGTTTAGGTTTAGGAAAAGATTGTGGTTTGCCTAAAGGTTAGAGGACGTTCGTCATTATAGTTGACCCATCCCTCCTCACGATGGGACTTGCTGTTTCTCTTTATGCTACGTCACCTCACTTCCTCGCTCGCTCCCGTCATAATCACTACAGCCACTAGAGGTCGCTTAACACGGCATAACCATGGGTCGTAATAAGCTGCTTACACAGACGACGCATGGGGTCATTTTATACAGGACAGTCTCATATTTATTGGCAGCAGGACGGTGTGTGTGGGATCAAGCCAGGACAAACAACAGTGGTCATACTCACTGTAATGAAGGAACATGTCATCCAGTGAAATGGTGTGGCTCACTGATGATGTGCTTTTTGGGACAGCAGTGGAGGATTATGACACAGAAGAATATGATACCAGCTTTTGGCTACACACTACATTTATTGTTGTTCTCTCTTATTTCAGACACTCAAATTAGACTTGTTAGACTTGTTTGCCAGCAGATTTAAATCATCAATGCTTTTCAAGGACGGACAATTACTCACTTAAATCAATGTGTCCATCATCAGAAAGCTATGTTATTATTTTTCTTCTTTCTTTCTCCAGCACTGCATTCTGCAGCATTCCAGTCCTTGTACCAACTTATAATTGTTACTTAATATTTCTGAGCTATGTTTATTTATTTTTATTTTTTTCTGTTTGTTTCCAATCCCACTCAGAATTCTTCACACGAATACTTTTATCAAAATTTTTCATGATGACTTCTCTTGGAGAAGGCAGAGATAAGGCTTCAATATTCCTCCTGTTCGTTAATCAGACCGAAGCAGCCTCTCCCCCTCTCCTCACCCACGGAGAAAGAGAGAGGGGGCGTCAGAGGCAATAGCATCTGTAGTTTGCTTTACTGCTGTGTTGCTAATTAGTTAATCCTGATGGCTGCCATTAATCTGCTACTGGCATCATTTACAGTTGGCATGCTGCATTGCTCCATAGCCGGGCAGTGAATGTGGGCTGCACTGCACATCCTACACTCTAAATGCAAATTTCCCAGAGGAAAGATATGCAGGAGCCACTATAACACTGATCATATTTGTGTGGTGCTTGGTTTGGCTGTTTGGCTCCAGGGGTTATCGTATTTTCCCTTTTATGGTCATGCTGTAAAATGTGGTCAGAAAGTATTGGGACAGTGACACATTTTTCATTGTTTTGGCTCCAGCACTTTGGCACTTTGTTCATATTAAACAGTGACTATTAGGTAGAAGTGCTGACTGCATCCACATAAGATGAAAAGTTGTCGGGATCCAGGTGCTTTTTATGCGCAGCAGCCCGACTGAAGAGGAAGGAAAGTAAATGAACAAGTTAACATAAACTTAAAGGCATCTCATATTAAATATTCAGCGTCAAATTGTTTACAGTCAGTGACTTTCAGTTGTTTATCAACCACAGGCATCAGCAGAAACTTGTGCTGCGTACCAGTTCCATCCTGAATACATACTCATCTTAATAGTTTACTGTTTACTGTACAGGAAAATATAAGACATCACCAAACTACAATATTACATACTAAGAACAGTGTATGTATCATCAAACTGCAATTTTAGAACACCAGTTAAACGTCACAAAGAGAAGGTAAAATGTCTAAATATTTAATTACTTACTCTTTTAGTTTTCATACATCTTTCTGAATCTGCTTCACCAGCATTTGCATTTTTTTTTTTCATTTTGAGATTGAAAGTTAATTCTTGACTTTTGAAACCGCAGAGCCTGATTCCTCTATGGGCTACATCAATAGAACATCTTCCTTGGAAATTTCTACAATTTAAACATATTCAACATGGCAGCACTCTTGCAGATTAATAGGTTATTGATGTTAAGGAAAAGCAGAAAAAGCTGCTGTGGTAATAAGCTGTATTAGTTTCTTTACCAAACGTTCTGCCGTCGTCGTTGTTATTGTTTGTTCAGAGTGTGCTGCTGACCTTTCTTCACCTCCTGACATACTGTAGTAACTCCCACCGTTCATGTCCTTAATTACACCTTCCAGACAACAGTAATTTTCTAGGAAGTATTCAGAAAGCACTCTGACGGAATGCAAAACATGCAGGGTGGCCACTATGTGCACACAAACACTTAGCATATTATCAATGCTCTCGGGACTGTAAAGCATTCTCACAAGCATGCACAGTTAGTTATCAGCATCCTATTCACATTGGTGCAGCCTGTATAATTGAGAAGGGACAGCTTATCTTTCAGTTTTAATGTATGAAGAGTTTTAGTTGCTAGTTACCTGTTGCACTTCTTGCTTGTCTTCACTTTGGATTTCAGCAAGTGAAGCATGCTCAGTTCAAATGAGGTCAGATCACATCGCTTGTCCGGTCAAGAACTGGACAAGCTCTTAAACTCCTCTTAAACTCCTCCTCTTGAACTTGGTTCTCTCGTCTTCATATTTTGGACCCTCGTCCCCCCTTTCATACAGGTTAGTGCAGATCAAAGTGCTACACAGATGAGTGATAAGTTAAAAAGAAAAGGACAAATCAAGTGAAGAGAGCTGACGATGAGATACAATAAAATTGATTTCAAAAGCTATAATATTAGCTAACCGAAAAACATAAGAGAATTCATAATAAAAGAACAGATAAAATGAAATAAAAAAAAATACAATTTAGAACAAAATTAAAATTGTAAAAATGAAAATACAAATTTTCACATAATATGGATGTGAACACCCTCAAACCCTTAAGGTTTGAAAGTCAGCAGCTTTATCCTCATTGTCATTGTTTCATTACGAATGCCATAGAGCCAAGACAATAAAAAAATACATAAAGTATTAGGACAGTCTTTGTCAGACGCCAAACAAAATGTACAGTGTGGATCTCTCTTCCCTCCATCATATTCTGATGTACTGATAACACTTCAGCAAGCAGATCCTATGAAATATTTTCAGAAATTACCGGCAGACTTGGCTTGGCATTGACGATTTGGTACCAGCTGGTGTAGACACAGTGTCTGTGTGGCATGGACCTTGTCAGCACTGATGACAGTTAGGGTTGACAAGTTCCCAGAATCAGCCTAAAAGTTTCACAGCATCTGTGACTTCCTCTGTCTGTGGAGAATTTGTCATGGGTGATTGCTTTAGTGGCGGCATTAACAGACATCACTGCCCCCACCACCCCCACCCCCCCAATGGCGCTATAAGCTTCCTTTGATGCAAATATTCACTGAGCACATGAAGGAAATCCATTTTCTGTCAGACAGACCCCATACTGACACTTGGAAAACTAGAGAGACTTGCTCTTCCCAGGAGAGGATCGGTTCAGGAGGGAGAGGAGAATTGACAGACACGACCTTCTTCCTCAGCTCTGCCTTGCAGCAGCCTGGGGATCCTGTCAACATAAACTGTAACAAAGACACTGGTAGCTTCAAACCAACTTCATATTTTTGTCACCACACTGAAAAACATGCACAAGAGTGGGGGTGGGGTTCATTTGAAACTATGTTGAAAGCTGATTGTGGCTACTCCTTGAAAACCTTGTAGTCCTAAATCCTTTCCGAATACTGATCTCTAAATGGTGGCTGCAGCTGTCAGGTTAATGAACTACCTTCAAAAACATGGTGCAATGTATCAACTAATATTATGAAGCATCTGGGATATGACTCAGACATGAAAATACAAAATACTTGTGGGATTAGTTTTTAGAACAGGATTTCAGAGAATAATAGTTGTGACAGCTGTTATTTGTTTTGGCAAAAGTTTTGTTTCCTTACTTACAAGAACATCTCTGGTAGCGGGGAATAATTAGATTACTGTTTTTTAACTGGCTTCCAAAATGAGTAAATTTTATATCTAATTTACAAATTGAAGCTACATTAATATTAAAATAGTTTGACATTTTATTGGTGAAAGTTTGATAAGAAGATGAATACCTTTGTGCAAAGTATGAAGCTACATTCATCTATCTATAGATACGATCGTGATCAGCTTTGTTGCACCTGTCTGGATGATAGTAGATGGGTGTCCATCCAAATTTATTACTTTAGCAGTGGCTTTAGCAGCAGCTATTGTTATTGTTGCATATACAAGACAAGAGGTTATAATACGCCCTCTGAGCAGCACTACATCTTCAGGGTAGATTGGAGGCTGCAGTGAGTGACGAGATGGCTAGCTGGTTAGCATGCTAACTTCAGTAGAAGAAAAGATGTCATAGAGTTATCTTTGGCGTTGCTTTTCACAACTGGAGACAGCTAGTAATAGTAATAGTAATGAAGTTTGATGTGAGGTTTCTTCTAGACTGGACAGGTTTGGGTTTTTATCTTCTTCTTTTTTTTTTTTTTGCTGTTACCACTCAAGTTTTTCATACGCAAATTGAAAATGTTAAAAAACTGTTTGGTGAATGATTTGATGTATTCAATACCAACATCAACAAGATAAACAACTACACAAACTCAGCTTGCTCATGCAGTAGTTTGAATGTGTGTCACTGTTATGAAGCTTTTAAATTCTAGCTAATAAAATTACAAAAGTTCTTTAAGTCTCCTCCTGCTCTGTACAGATAACACAGTAACAACAACACTAATTAATAAATCTGCTCAGCCTATTCAGACCTCTCTAACTAGTAGCCTAATTCCATATTGTTACTGTGGAGATCTGCAATGGCTAAATTAAATACAATTAGGTTTATTCGTCCTGTGGGGGCTTTTCAGTGTATAACCTCAGGCATTACGCAAGATGCACAATATGATTGTGTGGGTGAGGATAAGAGCACCAGGCTGTGCTGTGTTATTTATTAACTCCCGAGGACATGCAAGGTGAATGTTCCACTGTGGCCCCACTCAGGCACCTTCTGTTTTAAAGTTTATAGAGTTTGAGTGTTTGTACCCACAGCAGGACAGCTAAAACAATCTAAACCTATCTCCATCAAAGCATGATAAACATGCAGCCACCACCACCGGTCCTCATTGACTTAATAGAAAATAGAAAAATCAATGCAATAAATAAACCAATGGGATCATTTTTAAAGAGCAAACCGAAGGTTATGTTACAACAGCCTGACTGTCTGTGATCAAACAGCAGCAGGGCATGGCTTCTTTAACTGTTTTCAATGAGTCTGAAGTAATTGAATGTTGCTTTTCTGCTCAGAGGCCACATGCATAAAACTCTTTATAGATTAACAACTAAAATTCAATACACACAAAAATAGAATTATGCATACAAACTCTTTTCATCAGCTATATAAAACGGTGTGTGTGCCCGTCTTTTAAATAAATCTTAGTCATTGAGGAGCTGGGCTCACATGTACAAGCCTCATCTCAAAATCCACAATTTGCCAAAAAATACATGTAGAAATGCAGTTACATCTGTTGGCATATCAGTACTTCTGCCTAACACATCACTCATTAAAGCTGTGAATGAAAAGAACTGCAATGATCAAGTGCAGAGTAACTGATTGTGTTGCAGTAGTGAGTTTTTTCCAACAATGCCACAGCAGCTGTCATTAAGTAACCAGTATCACACACAGCTGTGGCTATTTATACCACCACTGTCATTGGTGGTGATGTTTCAGTCATCATTATGAAATATTAGAAAGGTAATCAATGATTTACATTATGGTGCCCATACTGAATCAAGACTTTAACACAAGGAAATGAAACGATGCCTCAAAAGCACAAACAGGGAGAATAAGAAAAAAA
This sequence comes from Seriola dumerili, assembly GCF_002260705.1. Lineage (NCBI taxonomy): Eukaryota > Metazoa > Chordata > Actinopteri > Carangiformes > Carangidae > Seriola > Seriola dumerili. The sequence continues at coordinate 3,783,030 of NW_019174290.1, forward strand.
AACTCACGTTAAAGCAGTTAATCTAAATTAAGTTATAATTGCATTTTTGATTGATATTTTACACAATCGAAAATCATTTAATTTTGCCATATTATGCTCAGCTCATGAAACTATGTGTATGACAGGTCCGAAGTATTTATCACATGCTCCTCTTCTTTCTTTTTTTTTGAATATCAGTTTATGTGGGAGATGATGTATGCAGTTTTGGGGGTGTGAGGTCAAGAAACCTACTTGCAGAAATGCACACATGCAGACAAAATTATCAACAAGTTTACTAGAAAAAATGTAGTAAGTAAAAATACAATTTCAGAAGTAATATTGTGTTTTTCTTTGCTGTCCACCTTGATGAAAACAGAGGCCTGTTTCTGCCCAGCTTGTTGCATCAGCTGTTAAATCCACACACAGTATCAGGCTTTAAGTGTTGTGGCTGAACTGGGTGGTGAGTTCTTCCTTGTATAGCCTTTAAAGCTATTCAAGAGTTTAGCTAATGTCATCAGTTATGCCAAATGACTGACATCAGCTGATTTTGAAGTTGCCTAGTGACAGTAAATGTTTCTCCCAGAGCACGTTTAGCGTCTGATTGATCAAATGCTAAAAATTCTATAAGTTCTAATTAAACAAAGATTGAGGTTAATAAATCTCATTGTAGTTACAGCAATGTTTCATGTGGCAGCCCTTACATTTACCACTTGTAACACTACAATTATATTTGACCTTCAGTTTATTAGAAATCCTGGTCATGACAGATATAAGATATAATGGAATAGATAAAGACCAGTTGAAGGCCTGATTTTTCTTGAAGGAAATGAGAGCTCTGTCATACCTACATGTATGGAAATGCACTCACGTCTGTATGTGTGGGTTCATATACGGAGCATTGCATTTAATATATTTAGTATATTTATACATTTCAGCTTTTTTGCGAATTGCAATTCCACATTTACAAGTGTCAAAAACCACAAACCCCAATATGGTGTTATTTCGGTACAATGCAAGAAAGAAACGAATTAGGTCTCCAACCTTCTCAATTTCCTTGTTTTTTCAGTTCCATTCATTCATTATGTGTAAACTACTAATTTGAACCTTTTTTGTGTGTGTTTATTCATACACACAAAAATGCTTTCTCATTCTCAATGTAACTACTCACAGTTCATAAAAGCACTGCTGGATGCCCTTGAGCTTCATCAGCAGTACCTTTGATTGCTCCACTGGTTTGAGAACATAGGGATCACACAAATTAAATTCATCCATGTGGTACGACAAAGGCTGACACCATTTCATTTCAGTGGGTCGCTAATGCCACCTTTCAGGACCGTGTTCCATTTCAGAGCGTCGTCCGTGCTCAGGGGACAGAAAGTCACCTCCACCCTCAGGTAGTAAGCAACACCTTTGAAATGTAATTAGCCATCAAGACTGAATGTGAAATTGCTCGTGAGATCTCTGCTGTCAGCTGTGTTGCATAAGTGCAAATCCTGAAAGTATAGTACTAATTAATTTCACACTACAACAACAACGCTAAAGGTAGGAATTGTTAGCAGAATGCTTGATCTATCATCCAACTCTTTTTCCTAAAAGATTGGTTTATATACAACAAAATGATTTTTGCCCAATTTAGTTTGAAAGAAAAGTATAATTGCTGCTTTGGGTATGTTCAATGGTGACCTATAAACTATTATTATTATTATATTACAAAAACATTGTATTATTTTCTGGCTTTGGTTAGATAGTGAATCACCTTTGGTTAAATATTGAAGTGCCTTTGGTTAGATATTGAATTACTTATGTTTAGAGCTTTGAGGGCACTAACATAACCATAAATACGTGAGTTGTGCTTTAGTTGCCACCAGCAGACATTGTAGTGATAAAAAATGAAATATTTTGTCCATCAGCGTTTTATAGTTGCATTCAGTCTGCGGCCTGGCAAGCAAACCATTAACAACAGTTCAGTGTTATATTAATATGCCCTGCTGGTCTAGGGGTCATCCCCATCCCCCTTTAATGCCTGTTGTTCCCCATCTCTCTCCACCCTCATTTGCTTTGATCTCCCCACTGTCACCAAAGGCATACCCCAGAAATCACCTTTAAAGACAAAACATAATCTAGCACCTGTATGTCGTCAAGTACTCAAGCACTGTACTTAAATACACTTTTGAGGTACTTGTATTTCCATTTGATGTTACCATGCAGCAACCTCTAGGGCTGAAAAATGAGGCCAACATGGAAGTGACAAAAAATGCAGTTCCTCTAATGGCTACTTGACACTGGCTCCAAAAGCGAGTCAATCCCCATAGATTCCCATGTTTAAATGCCCAAATTTACAGCAGAAATAAACATGGTTTCAGCCTGGTATGAACAAAAATACTTTTGGGGGGTGGATTTTTCTACAACTCACCAGTTTACATTTTATTAAGGCTTAAAGTTATGCATAATTGAGGGTGTGCTGTTTTGAGTGACAGGTGGGCGAACGTATGTTTGCCACAAACCAGCATGCATGAAGTCTCGGCTTCATGCGCCCCAACTCATTGCCCATTTTTGGATTAGCTTGGAGTTAGTCGGAGTCAGAAACTGTCAAGATGGCGACAGCTAAGCAGCCCACTCTGAGCTTCAAAACCCCTCCTAAGAAACTTATGGGCGACCTCACGAAGGCAACGTCCATCTTTATTTACAATCTATGGATGTCACTCTTTACTTGTAGTCCACTACAAATTGAAGGGAAATATTGTACTTCACTCATGTGCACTCCACTTCATTTTCCTGATAGGTATAGTTACAAAAAGTAAAAAAATCAGCTCTATCTCAACAGACTGCAACATTAAAATGCTGCTTGCACATTACTGGTGAAGTAATAATTCTAAAATATAATACACATGATAATATAATACTTCTAATTCTTCTAATTCTGCATGATTTTGCATAGTTTTTTTTTATTCCACACATTCTTCTTTGTCAAAACCTGGTTCCTCCGTTACCCACAATGCAACTCAACCGCCAACAAGTAGGTCTTCGGATGTGTTGTGCAAATAGCAGCTGATGTGGACTTGAGCCTCTAGTCTCAAGCAGCAGAGCAGGCTTCAGAGGTCTAGTAACTTCTTTCAAATTCGACACCCCCAGATTTTTTTCATTTTCAATTTTTTGTAGTCTTCGGATCCAAGTGACGCTGCCTCAATTGATTTATCAGACTTCATACAGCTCCCTCTGGAGCCACTAAAACCTTTACACAACTTTTTCCACATATGAAGAAGTACTCCCCACGACCTGTAAGAGATTATGTGTAAAGCCAGAGGAGTTCCTCTTGGCCATGACCTTTACTTGAGTAATTTCATTTTGTAGCATATAGTATGAGTCTCCCAAACAGTTTTATCACTTTGAAAATCAAAAGCAATTAAGTCAGTTTCCATGGGATAGTAGTTTGCTGTTATATTCAGGACATACTGGGCCCCAAAAGTTGGGTTACCTTAATGCAATGGCCTCAATATATGACACATAGGTATTTCATTGTGACTCATTATGATACAGTGTGATAATTCTGCTCATCCTCAGTCTCTAAGTTTATGTCCAGAGCACAGGTCTATATCATTTGCAACGGTGGTCCTGGGCGGCAGTCTTGTTCTCTACTGCTCCACAAACTATTGCTTTCTCCTGAGCTTTTAGTTTTCTCTCCACTGCTTCCACCCCCTGCGTTATCAATAGGACGCAGCTGAAGTAAAGACTACGTCTTGCACATAATTCTATGGCAATCCCCACCAGCAGTGATAAGCTTAGGGAGCAGATGTAGTTCATGAGCTAACTTTTTCATTCACCTCACTGGAGGATGCCTAACAGGATATGTCTTAGCAAAGCTTATCTCCAGTCATTTCTACAGCATTTATGATGCATGAAGTAAACACTTTTTTCTACACTTACTTACGCTTTATCACATGTGAGTAAGCTGAAGCCCGGCTCCTCAGTTTGCATTGCAAATAATCTTAAGTTTTAAGAGTTTAAGACAGATTTTGAAAAGGTGGAACCTAAAGAGCTCAATGTTGTTGGCTACTACAGTTTAGCACTAATGTTGCATGAAAACTACAGCTAGCTGAGATATGAGCAAAATAAAAGATTTTCATTACGATTTAGTGGCTCAATTCTGGTAAAAGCATCACTGCAGGTTTGAGGAGATAAAGTAATTAATATAAAACGATGAGCCAAGCTATCACTCAGTGCACACTTAAGAGAACATGCTGTTAGAAAGTACTTACATCAGGGGATATGATTATAATGCATTATCCAAGCATTTGTACCATATTCATACATTGAATTAGGCATTAGACAGTAAGTCATTTTTTTTTATTTGGCTTTTGCAAAATTTTTATTCATTACTCCATGAGGAGGCCATTCGGTGTCCATTTTCCCAGCAGTCTCATGTAACCATGTTTAGATGCAATTTAGCTGACAATAAAAATGGACGTATGGACGAATTATGATCTAACTTCACACAGGACTTTGCAGTGCTCAAGAGTATCCCGGTGTTTTACTTTTCATATTGAAAAACAGCACTTATAAAAAGCTAGTACATCATTGTTCAGTATGAAAAGAGCTCAGAATAATGCTCAGAAAATACTCAGAGCTTGGGCCAGGATCTATCATCGCCATTCTAGGTTGTAGATTCACGGCAATAGTAGCAGGATATGGGGTGTAAGTATAATTATTTTCTATAGACATCGAGTCAAGCTGGAGCTCATGAGAGTACATTCTGGCAGACATCATCTCTGATGAAAAGCTGAAATGTGGAGTGACAACAGATTGGCAGTGAGTGGATTTTGCAAAATGAGCAGTGAAGGGTTAGGGCAGAGCATAAGAATGAGCAGTGCATTGTAAGCTTGAATAGAGTGAATTACTGCAAAATATGCCCATATTTTCCAGTATGTTTATGGCTCTATTTCTGTTCCATTTCCTTAAACACCCTGTATCATAAAGAATGTGCGTTAAATCGACTATACTCTGTGTTTAAGAAGTCCAATGGCCCAGAGAGCCTGTTTTATTATTGGAATTGCTTGAATTAGCCTTAGACGATTTTTGTTTTCCACTTGACACACTTTATTGATTTCACCACTCAGTTATCCTTCAAAAGTCGATAAGCCTGAAACAATTGTGTACAATTTCACTGCATGATTATAGAAACGTAGCTGATGGTGACTTGTGTTTGGCCCAAAATATGAAATAATACTTCTTTACTGAGTTGGAACAAAGGTCAGACTATTTGTTTCATATGTGATTTTTTTCTCCCTTTATTCTTTCTGAATGCTGATGTCAACAGCAGTGCGAGATTGATCATCACAACAGATTGTTAAAGACAAAGCATATATGAAGGGAAATATATCATATATGTGTCTTACAAAACAATTCAGCTGCAATTCTTTTAAATAATAATGTTCTGGATTCACGCATGCGTGGTGCAGAGGTATGTCGCTATCCTTTAAAAATCAAAAAAAGCAACATAGAGTAGTGGGAGAGGAGGAAGACTTATGTACAGAATGAGCTACAGGTGTAAATCAGTCATTCCCCTTGCACCATAGCCACTATATGATTTCTAATAGACGTCCTTGTATGTACGTCTTTCCATACTGATTTTGCCCCGGCGTAGCATACCTTGGGGCATTACTGGTTGTAATGAAAAATCAGCACTTGCATTCAAGGACTAGTCCCCGACAGAGGTTGGGTATGGTTTCATGCTATTACCATTTTTATTATTATGTATGTGTTTTTGTTACTCCTCTGTATCCATTATGCATTATTTAATTTTCCCCGGTGTATGAGAGCCATGTTATGAAGTGGATTCATTGTTGAGTATGAACCACTTTTGTCTCTGGACACATGATTGAATGCAACATGAGCACTTAGAGCGAGTGGACAACAGCGTATACAGGAGAAATTATTTGAAATTAAAAATGTAACATTCGGGAAGCATAAAATCTGTGCTACCGATGGCTACAGTATGTGTGGCTACAGTCAGAGCGCCTGTATGGAAATCACCCGCCCCCACAAAGCCACAGACTAATGTAAACGGAGAAGCATGTGCAGAGTTAAAGACTGAAGCAGCCCCAGAGTCTGTGCTGAGGTGAAGCCTATTTAAGGAGCAGACAGCCTGACTCCTGCAGGAACCACACAGGCAAAATGACAGAGTAACACACAGAAGAAAAGAGAAAGACTCACACTACAAGAAAAGGAGGAAAGAGCAGTTGGACACAAGGAATCTCCTACTTGTATCATTTTAAGAACACCGGTGTTTACACTGTCTTCCTAGGTACACACACAAATGGATAAAAGTACATATGTGGTGAGTGTGTGTGTGTGAAGGGTGAAGGATATGCTTCTGTTATCTTTGTGTGTGTGTGTGTGTGTGTGTGTGTGTGTGTGTCTGGCACCGTTGCTGCGCCAGCGTGGGCCTTGGGGTCTTGCATGGCAATATTAGTCTCGTATGGTGCTAATACAGTGCAACACTACATGATTATCCTCAGAATGTTTTGCCGTGTTTAAATGTTAAAAACAATATAATTAAATCATCAATTTTTGCACAACAATGAGAAAGCCTTCAGATGTATTCATGTGGGTTCACCACAGTCCCCCCCCCCCTTCATCAGCTAGGGTTGCATGTCCCCACTAGAAATTACAAAAGCAGTTTTGCAGTTATATTATGAAAGAAGACTGTAGTGAATGCTATACTTTAAATCTAGATTGGGGCAACACCTTAAATAGATAAAGCAAATTAATCAGTCTTATAATCAGATTTAGTAAGCTCTTGACTATTCAGGGATCTCTGTGTCTTCACTGAAGGAATACACAAGACCATGACTTGGCGATAAATTAGACTATTTATAGCTAATGCCCATAAGCAACTAAATTAATGGGGCATTAATAATGAACACATAACAAAGATGTCAGAATCAAACTGATGAGTAAAGTTGATCTTTGAAGGACAAAATAAATTAATCACATAGTTTGGCAATAGTGAAATTAAGTGTGCAATTCATAGTTACCAGAGCGTGGTGGAACGCTAAAGGACAATCTACTTTTCTAGGGCTTAAAATTAAGAATGCAAAGCACTGTCTGACATCAACTCTTATTACAGACAGCAGGAATAAAATATTTGTAATAAAATATTTCTTTTGCATTGTCCCTTTTTGTTAGACTCAAACTTGTTTAGTTGGTTGAACTGGTAGTTCTCCCAGAGAGGCGACACTCCCTAGGACGTTGCCAAGCAACGAGGTCAGATAGTGGGGTACCCAGTTGGCAACCTTTCTCCAGGGTGGATGGAGCAGAGCCTTAAAGCTGATGAGGATCTTTTATGAGCGGCCAGGAGTTGGTGGCTGTAGGCTACAGCCTTTGCTGACTTCGCGGTCAGGTAAGGTTGTTGTTGTATAAAAAACATTCGCTTTCCTTGACTAGAGTTGTTGAACAGTTTTGATGGGTATCTTGTTAGCCAACAAAACTTCTAAAATACAATCGATGTGAAACTTACTGAAGTAGAAAACTATCAAACAAGCTCAGCTTGCCATTCAGTCACAAACTGCGGGATGTTTCAGCTGAATATCAAAATATGCGCAACTTAACAAAGACTAAAAAAAAGGTTGCAAGAATACCAGTCAAGACAAGGTATAATAAGAATGGAGAAGAGCCTAAAGTAAAGTGAAAAAAAAGTAGAACTGTAAAAAGGAGGAGAGTTGAAGTGCCAAAGTGTTGAAAAAACGAAATGTGAAAAGTCCATCTGGTAGCTCCGGAGAGATGAGAAGTCAAAGCTTTCATTTATCTCCTTGTGGAATTCAGGAAAAGGAGGTGAGACACGTCCTCATTACAAGACCTTAAATACATTTTTTTTTGTTTGATTGTTTGGGTTTTTTTTTTTTTTGTCAAAATAAAAATAGTTGTCCACACTTGGTGCGGTTCCACAGTCCTATGTGATTATGACAAGAATGTGTGTTGGTCTGTGTGTGTGTGTGTGTGTGTGTGTGTGTGTGTGTGTGTGTGTGTGTGTGTAAGTGTGAGACTAAGGGTGGAAAAACTGGAGTGAAGGCTAGAGAGAGTGAGTCAGAGTTTACATAGAGTTCACACCAAAATGAAGCAATGATTCGCTTTCAGACAGTATTTCAGTTCCTTTATCTGCGTGTCTCTCTCTCTCTATTTGTGTGTGTCTGTATGTCCGTGTGTGTGCTTGTGTATTTCTATCCATCTGTCCTATCCTATTTATGCCTTAGACCTTGAGAGTGAAAACACATTTGCAAAGTGGGGACATTTTGACTGGTTCTATACTTCTTCAAATGGTAAAAGCAAGACGAGTTTATTTGTACAGCATTATTCATACACTGAAGGAGCAGAACTTACATTTGAAAGAAAATAAAAAAAGAAATATTCAAAGAAAAGTGTGTTTCACATTACTAATTCAACATTAAAATAATTTTTCCAAATATGAATGCATTGAAATATAGGCCTACATATATACAAATTCTGGGCCAGAAACTTGATTTAGCTTTTTATAGGTTTAAAGTGAGACTATGTATCTTTTGAACATATTCATTTACTTACAAATTAAGTTTTTGTTTAAATCAATCCACTCACTGAGGCCTCTGGCTAAAGATTATGCGGATGAGAGCAGTAAAAGTGAATAAAAACAATGAGGTTGTCACCAGCAAACAACAATACGATGAGCTAAAAGATGCCATAAGGCCCCACCGAGCTGAGGGGAGCTGCAGAGTGAGGTGATGATTGTCTTTAGGTTCATCAATCTCAAGTGATGCTCTTCACATACAAGTAGTCATGTGATGAATTATTGATTATGGCTTTGGATTAGAGACCAGGAAATTCATTATCAGTGAGGGTCCTTATAAGTATAGAAATACAAACGCGTGAAGGCAAATGTGTAAATGGATCTGTTCTTCATATTAAATAAAGCACATTTTTAAAACATAGCCAAGGAAAAGGTTCCCTTTTCTGAGCTGTGATTTGTCCAAAAATTGTGATATTTTACAAAATTGCAGGCCTCACATATGTATCTTTCATATATTCAGTCCATCATTGAAACCCAACAGACAAATTGTCATCCCACTGTTGGCTTTGTTTTGTTTTGATCCATTGGATTAAAGACATTTAAGCTCACAAATTTCCACAAGCACTAACAGTATGTGACAGCTAAAAAGCTTTAAATGATTTGTTTAAAAAAAAAAAAAAAAAAAAAGGACCTGTATTATAATTCATTGTCCATCACAAAAAGGAGTCTGTGTAAATTGTTGCGGACAACTGGCATCCGAGAAATAAAGCAGCATTTACATCTCAGCTGTCAGACAGCCAGAGAGAGACTGCAGCTTTAGAGAAAGCACAAATATATAAACAACAGGCCTATGTGTTCAATTTTTCAATCTTCCACCTTCTGATATCACATGTTAAGAATTTTTACTTTTAAGGCCGTTGGAAGGTGAGAAAAACAGACACTGAGAGATGAGAATAATGTTGAATTTAGAATTCCTCTGACACTCTATTTGCACCTTTGTGTAAATGCTAACTTGACACCTCGGCTTACAGGGAGGAGAAGAGCTGATAAAAGCAGAGGCGAAACTGGTGAGTGAGGAAACACTTTGTGCCACGTCCACTCTGCTGTACACTGATGTGTTCATTTCATTTTTCATGCTGTCTATCAAATAATCACATTGTGGACTTCTATTGTATAGGAAAACATTACTGAAAGTACTTTCTCATTTACCTTGTAACTTCACAGGCATCATATACTTTATTGTGCTAAGTGATTTGACAGTGTTGTGATATAAATTACCTTCTTTCTACAGTATAATTTAATTACATACAATTATATTGCATTTTTCATTTCATTTTAATTCTAATTCTTAGGCCCAGAGTGAAAAACTTGGTCAAAACAGCCCTTCATGATTGCAGGAAGTGGAACAGTGAACCAGTACAGGTGAAAATGATGCCATGTAGCACAGGGGTGAACCATGGTACCACACTGCCAGGAAACCGTTGTGTAGTAACATCTTTGCAGCGGTGCATGTGAGCTACAGCGTTGTCTATGGTTTACCTTACAGCATAATATTGGAGTCTACTCACAAGTACAAATTCAGCTTTACCTATGCAGAGTGGTGCCCAGCCTTTTCCAACTCAAAAATGTTGGCAGGCCACATCCAACGCTAACAATACAGAGGCCAAATAAAACGTTCTCAGAGCACTTTTTATTTTAATGATAACAACCAAACAGTCAGGATTGAACTGAAGGCAGGGAAAGCTCAGTATTTCTTTTTTGTTTCACGGGGAGAGATCACTTGCTAACCAGCAACCAGATTCTCCAGTTTTTGCCATGGATGTAATCTTTTAGCACACTGAGATAGCAAACAAGTATATGATGTGGTCCAGCGACAACATAAAAGTTCCTATCTTGAAAAAATTGCATTGTTTTTCATGTACCTTCGCAGCCCACCAGCGGGCTCTGGCCCACAAGTTGAGAACCACTGACCTAGCAAGTAGCGTTTATGTAGTTTTGCCCATTTCTACAAGAATAAAAGCTGTATGTTTGTATTGATTATTTTTTTTGTCAAAATATAACAGTTTTGTTTTGTGGTTATTTGTGGACGTTCTGTGCTGTACACTCTCCTCTCTAACAGCAGGTTTTCATTTATGCAGGTTATGAATTAACTGTATTTGCACTATAAATTATAGAGCTGATTTTCACCAGGAAGAGAGATCTTGGTTCGTGTCCCTCGTCCACTCTCTCTCCTGCTCAGTCATTAGTGACACAATGACCCTTTAGCTACCGGCTCTCTAACCATTAAAAGCTCTGCGGTTTCACTCCAGCTTCTCTGTGGATTACTGCGCACGGCAGTGAATTATGCAGGAGCATGAAGCCACTGTGTTTGGCTACAACGAGAGCTCGCACCCCCACCTCTCTGTAAAGTATTATAGATAGCTGTGGAAATGAATGCAAGAACATGGAGCTACACTGAGAAAAGCCGTTCTCACAAACACACTTTGAGGCCCGGACGAGCTAAGCTCTAATAATTTCTGCATTCATTCCTCTCAACTGTATTAAAAACCATTTCCCCTCCCTCAGTCACATTCATTTGCATTCTTCTCTTTGAAGACTTTTGTCGAGGATCATTGTGGCTCCTAATGGAGCTCTGTAATTAAGACAGAGGAATCACTGCGCCTATTGACACACTTTGTGTTATCTTTGTTGTTCAGATAAGTGGCCAATATACTGGATATAAAAACCTATTTGTTTATTTGTGTTCCTGCCAGTGTAGCACGAAATTGCAAAATCATGGGTCAAGCAATCTATTTTTCAGCGTGATATAAGGGCAAGGCGGACAGGTTAGTAAAGACAGATATTGAGTGCATAAATCTGCAGCATGTCTTTATTTTCATCTCCTAATAAAAAAAAGCAGCTTCAATAATGAGAGGAGAAAATGGTTTTGTAATTCCTGGGAGGGCTGGGAATCCATCAAATGACTTTTCCCCAGTGTGCATCGGCCTCTGCCTGAGGTCCCCGAGCTGCTGCTGGTCCAAGAACAAAACACCTATTTACTGCAAACACACACACACACACACACACACACACACACACACACACACACACACACACACAAACTCATTGATGCAGAATCATGTCTACATGTAGGACCCACCATATTACTGAAACCTCAACATGTTATCGTACAGAATACAGGCAGTGATTTAGGTCCATCCAACGTAACCTCCAAGATTAGAAACACAGTGAAACTACCTTTCACTGTCACCTCTGACGACTCTTCCAAGCTGAGTTTATTTTCAATTCAACCACAAAAATTGTGGCAGGAAATATTTCCTCAACTTGAATTAAGAAAAATTCGTAGGATGTTTGTGTTGCTTATCTCTCAAAGTCTCCATAATTTTTCCCCTGCAATTTATTATATTTTTTCAAATACATTTTTGTGCCTCAACACAAATGAGGAAACAGCTCTGACGCTGCAGGGCACAACTGTCAATCATCTTCAGCAACAACAGCATCTGAAGTGATGACATGCTCAGTATGTTTATATATGGATTATGAGTTTGTCACCAGAGCTGGACCTTCATTTTTTTTGGCTTGTGTGCAGCTTGTGGGCAGGCATTGGCCTTCAGTGGGAAACATGAACATCAGTCATGTGTGCGTGTGTGTGTGTGTGTGTGTGTGTGGGAAGGATCATTTCTCTTACTTTGCATCAAAAAATAAATGAATATAAAAAAAATACTTGTTAAAAAAAAACTGCAAGTGTAAAAAAGTGAAAAAATAAAATTAACAAGTAAATGAAAGTGGAGCAAAATCGAGGACTAAGTAAGGCCTTTATGCTGAAGTTAGTTTGGCTTTCCTCTGGCCTCTGCACCTCTCCAGAGCCTCCAGCTGCTTTGTGCTGCGATGTGTCCGGTGAAGACTGATGTTAGTGGGCTGAGTGTTCTCCCTGCAGGCACAGAAGCACAGATGTAGCCGTGTTAGTCAAAAGCAGCTTCTCCTCTGATGCCTACTTAATATTAGACTATGAGGTCTTGGCGTATCGGGGATTCTGCACTACTGGAGGAGAGCTGCTGTTTAGTTGAGGATGTAATGGGAATGAGATCAGAGGACATCTTGACATCTTTATTCTTCTCTGGGAGGAAGTGGATGTAGCACATTAAAATTTGATGTCTACGCTGGCATGTTTGAGAGAGTACACGGCAGAGGCTTAGCCTTATGCTGCTTTCAGACAGTGAGCTCCTACCACTGCCCACCATTGTTGTTGTTGTTGTTGTTGTTCTGTGTTTTAAATGGGCCAGCAAGCACTACTCTGCTGCTATGGCTACTCATTATATCTGATGATCCTATGATCCTACCAACAACTATTCCAGCGCTTCCCAAGCCCAGGGCACATTGAGAATAATAAACTTTACAATACACAGTCATTCTACTAGTAAAATACTGACCAGTTCCAAATGATACTTAAATGTAGGTACAGTGGAAGAAAAGAAGACCATCAGAAACAAGGGAGCCATCATATCAACAAATAGCCATTTTAGAGGAATGGAGAAATTAATTGTTGTATAAATATTTTTGCATACATTGCAAACAGTAGAAAACTGAAGTCTGGGGCAAATGGTGTTTACAGTCTTGTGTGTACTGTGAAATTAAAGAAGAAAAAGGAAAAGAAATACAGTTTTTTTTTTTATTATTCAGTCTTTATTTAATCAGGCAGTCTCATTGAGATTAAAATCTCTTTTCCAAGAGAGACCTGAGAACAAGGAGCAGACACAAGAGACAATCAACGACAAAGAAAACAGAACGACACAGAAAACAAATGATTAGCAAATACATTTACAATGGTCATAAAATGCATCAAATAATAAAGCTTTAAAATCTCCAAGGGAAGTGTAAGCGTCTAGTCTGAGGGCAGTTTGCAGTTCATTCCATTTAAATGGTGCATCATGCCTGTACCCAACATTACAGCCCATAGGCTCATATTTCTTAAGTCATACATCTACACGTTTGCAAACCACAGTCGGAAGAAATTTGTATCACATCATCTCTGTGCATGTGGCGTTCATGTGCAATCAATACACCAGCAGAACAGACACAAACAGTACGTGGATCCTCATATGAAAACATTGCTCTTTAGCACGACCACTGGTCAAAAAAAACAACACATACCTTTAAGTGTTCGGATGTCATTTCATGTGCATTTGTGATGCTGGAAGTTTGCGTTTCGTTTAACATTACTTGTAAGTCGCTTTGGACAAAAGCCTCTGTCAGATGAGTAAATGTAAATTACAATGAGAAACCTTATCTGCACAAAGTGTACTTTAGATTCTTAACATTAACTGAAGTTGGGTGTTGAATTTAATCGTGTCCAGTTCACGCTGATTGCTGCAAAACAAGAGACAATTGTGGAGCTGTCCCTTTGGTTGTTTTTTTTCTTTCCCCCCGCACGAGTGGTGTCACAGCTCTACATTTCACTCTGCTGGGACTCTGGCTGGCTGCCATCTGGTGTGAGCTTTATGACATCCCTTCCTCATTTTAACTAACAACCAAGGATGATTGGTGTCTCTTTTTTTTTTGGCAAAACTATAAAGTTAGGAAAAAATACAGTTTCTGGCCCATGTTTCTCTGACTGACAGTGTGACTACTAACCCTGGTCCTGCTGTGTGAAGCAGTGCATTAAATTATGCCAGGAGAGATTATAATCCAAGTCTCTGTTCACCAACGAACAACAACCAGTCAGTGAAAACATGCATAAGCAGCAGACAACACAAAGAATCTGGTTGAAATGAGCAGAGAAACTTTGCCAGGGCAAAATCCCAACAGGGTGCAGCAGAAAGAGAAATCCTGCTGCCAAACATTTGTTGTGTCTGTGATCACTTGGACTAACTCCTCACAGAATGCAGTCCTTTTTTTTTTTTTAAACAGCTGCTGAAAAAAGACCAATCCGGGGAAAAAAAATTTAAAAAAATCAGGATTTTGCTGTCATTCCAGAGTTTTATTCAAAGTGGGTGTTGCATTACACAGTCCAAAGTGACTGAAGGCTAATGATGTAAATTGCAGCAGCATTAACTTGCGATTATGCTGCTAATCTTGGGCAGGCTGAGCACAGCAAGAAGTTTATAAGTTAAATAAGTTTATAGACAGGACTGCAGGTGAGTGTTGAGTAGCTTTTAAGATTTGTCAATCTTTATCAGAACATAGTATCACCATCATCGTCCGTGATCATCATCATTTTTTTAATTATTCTAGTTGCTTCAGAGTAGGAAACAGATTCAGTGATTGAAAAAAAAAGGAAAAGTGTAATAAAGTTCCTTGGCCAGGATTCAAGCTGAGGAATTCTGCTGAAACATTAGGCAATTAAGCAATAAGTAGATTTATAGAACATTGATTAACCAAGATTTTGATGAATTGAATGATTAATTGTTTAAGTCGTTTACTGTATCAATCAAAAAAGCCAAAAATCCAGCTGCTCAACAGTGACAATTTTCTTCTCCCCTTATCACTATCATTACAGTTCACCATTTGGGAACATACGCTTATTCACTTTCTTGACAAGGGTTATGTGTATGTATGTTAATGAGGCAGCTGGTTAGCTTGGCACAGCATAAAGACTGGAAACAGGCTCTAGCAGTTAGACTGGCTCTGTCCCAAATCTGCCCACCAGTAACATGCTATGTCCTCTTCGTAGAGACAGGGGAGTGGTATCAATCCTCTCAAACTATTCCTTTGAATATCTTTGGTTTTGGCCTCTTGGTGAAAGACTCTATGTAAAGACTCTATCTTTGGCGCTAGGACTAGACTAAACAATTAATAAAACAATAATGAAAAGGATTGTTGGTTGCAGTCCAACTTAGGACAGCACATTTACAGTATGTGGTGCAGACCACTGAACCAGCGGGGCTCCCAGCTTCAACATCTTCATATTAAGCGCTTTTCTCTCTCAGCGAAGAGAAAATCTGAGAGAGCACCATTAATGCTCCAAGGGTGAAAGTACTTCTGAGCAAACTGTTTAGCTGTCATGGGCTGGCACACACAGCCGAGCACAAAGAGTGGGCACAGATTAAGGCCTTGGCAGGGCACAACCTATGTCTTGTCAAATTGGCTAAGACTGCTGACACAGCATACTCCAGTGAGTTCAGCGAGACTTGGATACTGCGACCTTATTCACAAAGTGACGCATCAGGTTTCAGACTTTAAACTTCTCATCTTGAGTTAAATAGATTCACTTAAGGGTTTCTCATTAGAGTGGGTTGTTGTGTGATTCGAATACAAAAGGTCGTCATCAGTTGTACAGTTTAATCCGTAAGTATTTGGACTGACGCGTGTGTTGTGTTGGCTCTGTACTGGGATCTGAAAGGAATCAAGGACTATGACGTTGACAGTGTCGACTTTCAGTTTTAATGTGAGGGACTTCAAATCGAAGACTGTATAAAAGTGCTTTGCGAACCCCCCCCCCCAATGTTCTGTAGTGGAAGGACCAAAACAATAGAAAATGTGCCACCATCCAAACACCCACAGACTGCACTGCAGGAGATAATAATGTATAAAATTTAATATTTACGTTTTGTTTTTTTCTTGATTTCCTACAGTTGCAATATCAGGTTGCACCACAGGTGTGGACAAGGACGTCTCCGAATGGTTTTTTCTCTCTGTTTGTGGAACAACTGTGCTAAATTCAACCAATTCTCCCTCAGTAAACAGCATAAGACAGATGGAGTGCTTTCATCCAGTCAGCAAATCATGTTGGGCAAGATTGATGTTCTCTCGCTTTCTTTCTCTGTCACACACTCACACACAGCCCCTCTCTCATCTCTCTCACATTGTTGTGTGTGTGTGTGTATGTGTGTGTGTGTGTGTGTGTGTGTGTGTGTGTGTGTGTGTGTGTGTGTGTGTGTGTGTGTGTGTGTGTGTGTGTGTGTGTGTGTGTGTGCGTGTGTGTGGTGTGTGTGTGTGTGTGTATGTGTGTGTGTGTGTGTGTTCATGTGGTCAGCAGCAGGTGCTTACAATACAGTAAGAGCTCCGCCGCTCCGGTCCACGTCCACGCCAAAATATACTGCGTGAGATTGACTGTTATTACTTAATGTAGTTGTAAATTATGCTGTCTATGGTTACAAAGGACTATTTAATGAAATGAAAGGAAAGGGCTCATTGTGGATTGAAAAATTGAGTTACAAAATATCACTGCACCAATATTTAAGGTCCCATATTTTACACTTTACACAGAATGTTTTCTGCTCGAATAGAAATATACAAAATGTGGGTCTGGGTGGGTTGTGCATGGGGCAGGGCTGAGGGGGGTTGACTGCTTTGTTGTGACATCACAAAGTTACAGAAGTCCTGACAGCTCGTTTTAAAGCTCAGTTCCTGAATACAGGCTGTGTGCATTTCTCTGTGGACCACAGATGGAGTAAAGGGGGCGGCTTATGGGGCTCCAGCTCCAGATGTTTTCCCAAAAGCCCCAAATCATTTATAATATAATAATAATATAATAATATAATAATTTTATATCTTGAATATAACTTCAACTTGGTGTCATTTCCTCTGTGTCTCTCAGCTACTCAGGAAATATCGCCATCTATAGGTAGCCCAACAGCTAGCGGAGCCTTCGTGCTTGACGCAAAACATGTGATGGTTTCATTTTTGGCCCATTAAATTTGTTGAATTAGTATATCACCTAGTCCTGCTTTATAATCAGAAAAGACATGGAAATCTCACAATATGGGACCTTTCAAAATAAAGAAACTTCACATAAGCAGCCGTTTGGTTTGGCTGAAGGAGCAAACGCCGCTCCCTTCTCTTCTTGCTTTGTTTTAAAACTAGAGCCACTGTCTGTAGATTTCATAACTGATTCCCAAAGATCCTGCACTATACTGTATATCCTGTTCACTGTTGTAGCAGGTGCTCTAAGTAATTGGTGCGAAATCCTTTTTGTTCCATTGTCTTTTGGTGACAGCTTGTCGATGATCCCCCAGGCTTCCTCCTTTAGCTGCAGGCATTTATGATCCACACTATAGTCTTCAACAACACCGGTTCGGCGGCGAATTCTGTTGAGGTCAAAACATTCTTCCGCTGCCAGTTGTGCACCGGCAGTACTTTCCTGGTGAATATAAGACGTAACAGTCCACAGAGAGTTTTAGACAAAACACTGGAACATCATAGGAAAAGGCAAGCCGGAGAAAAAGAGCGGCGGTTTTACAGTGTGACAAGAGTCTACATAAAGCATGACTGCCGTTTCTTCCTTTGATCTAAACAGGGCTCAGAATGTGGATTATTAAAAAGGGAGGATTTGTTGTCAGTTTCAACATGCTGCCCTGCGAAACCACAAAAAAAAAAATGATTAGTGTTGCATTGTCTCCAACAGCTCTGCACAAGGCTAGCTTAATCCAAACAATTAAACCAGCTATTTTCTGACCAGCAGTCTCACGCAATAAAGATTATGGCGTCACCAGATGGCAGAGAACTGATGTTAAACAGGACACAAGGTCATGGCTTAGGGGGAATGTTTGTAAATATTGGCAGTGGTATGATTAATATCTATATGGATTTATTTGGAAAGTGCATGTCATTAAAAATTCAATGAGATCAAGCACTTCATGCGATTCGTCTAGACTCACTTTGAGTGGTGCGAGCGACCCCTGCGAGTCCCAGCAAACTACAGTTTGAGCAGCAAAATCTAGATGTTTGTTATTAGCGAGATATCATTAGGAAATCACTCACTTCCAGATGTAAACACACACAGAGAAAAAGTCACAAGAATTCTACAATTTACAACGGGAAAAAATAAAAGCTGACTCTTTCCCTGAGGGAGACAATTAGCAGAAGCACAATCCTCCATTTCATCTCAGAAGAATCTCCACTTAATCTCAGCAAGTCTTTTCCACTAGTGCCTCTGCTGTGGCTTAATTCACATTCTGAGCGGTGCAGATCTATCGCTGGCTGGCTTTCTTGTGAAAACTTCAATATGGATCTGGGTTTTTTGACTGACTTTGTACTTCGAAAGGTCGCCTACAGGTTGAGACCAACAGTGTTTAGAGAAGAAAACCCTGCTTAACTTAAATCCATTATTACACTGTCTTATTCTCAAGTACAATTCCTGTGTCGGTTTTAACTTGGGGGCATTTTTAAGTTGACAGTGTAAAAAACACAAAAACGCTGTGAGAGCAAAATGAAGATATTTTACTATGTTTTTTTTTTATGTATGAAGGAAAGAACGAAGGTAAGCTTTCAGATGTCTTCCTCACTAACACGCTGATGGAAATCAAAGAGCCTCAAGAGCACATAGCTTTAAAAGAAAAAAAAAGTACACTCCCTGATTTTGTTGAAGCCTCCAATAGCTCCCAAAATCCCCTTTTTTTCCAGTTTACTGTTTATATTTTTGAATTCTGAGCTGTGCCCAATTTTTATAACTTCAACAGCAAAGAGAGAAAAAGTTGTCATTTGGGGCAGCTACAACAAAAACAGGAAGTGTATCTATAGACAAGTGGATTATGAGGTCAGCCTAGATAACCCCCCCCCCATAATCCAATGCAGCATCACCACCAACACTTGCATCTGACTGCCTTCTGCAAATTTAGATGACCCACAGAGGCTCTGCATAGAACTGGGTCTTGATTTAGGCTAATCTTTGGGCAGACGACCCAATACTTCTTTGATCTGAGTCTCTGAAGAGAAACATTGCCAATAGTCAGAGGCAACACTTGCCAACACAACACAGCATAAACCCCCAAGTTTGAAAACAAAGTACTGTGAAACAGTGCAAATGATACTGGTGTCACGCTGGGAAAAGGACCAGTGCTCAATTCCCCCAAGCTTAGGAGAAACAGATAAAGCCAGTGAAAAGGCTTTGTGTCAGGCTCTATTAATCCGTGGCTGCGCTTAAGAGCTGGCTGTTAAATCATCTGTGAGTGTGCAGTAAGGTGGCTTAGTGCTGATGTTGCACCTCCCTCCACAGATGGGAATACACCACCACAAGTGAAGCAGCAGAAACTCTGCTGATTTCTTATGCTCCAACTTCAGCGAAAAAAGTCTAAGCCACAATTTTCCCCCAGAATGACAATTGGTTTCTGTGATTTACTGGAGCAGGTAGGAGTTCGCCGCTGTTTGAATGTTATGTTCAATTAATGTCTCATCAAAGTTTAAATAGGACTGATGAATTAGCTGCACAAAAGACAGAATTTACTTGTCAAGAGTTTTGTGACATAATGTTGAGGAGTGAAAGAAATGTGCTTCACTGATAAACATGGTGATATTCTGGACTTTGTTAGTAGCATGGCTCCATGGATGGCAGTGTCATCCACTGGAAGATTCACCACTTTGGTCCAAACTCAAATATCTCAGCAACTGCTGGATGAAATTTACTTTTACTCTAGAACCAACATGTGTCGCCAACTAATTGTTTCTATACAACTACAGACAACCATGCTTCCCACAAACAGGATGAACTGTAACAGCTTTGGTGATCCCTTAAATTTTCATTTAGCGCCATCATCAGGTCAAACTTTTAATTGGTCCGCTTCTTTCCCATCAGCCTCAGCTGTACATTGTGTGCAGTGCTAATAATGTTAACACGCTAACTGTTACGTTCCCTGTTGCGTGCCAGGGGATGAGGAGAAGTAACAAATGAAAAAAAGTGTTCCAGGAGGAAAGAAAGATACAAAAGTGTGAGTCAAACAACTACTTTTATTATTAAACACAAACCGAAACTTTGCAAAAAGGGGTGACTAAAAACATTGATTTCAACACAAGGAGTATCACACACACACACACACACAGCTATCACACTGCCGTACTCTGGCCCACTGGCTTCGACTCAACTCTCTCCCTCCAATATGACACCTCCCGCTAATCATCAAACAGCTGCGTGCAGCTCATCTTCTCCACTGGAGGAGGAGCAACACCTTGGCAGAGAAAAAGCAGCAACACCAGACACCATTACTGGGGTCGTAACACCAACACTCTAAGCTAAGCTGCTGAACAAGTACTACTGTCTGCCATTTTCTTTAAATGCACACATTTATCCACTATGAAAAGTGGTGCCCATGTCTTGTACAAGACTTTCTGCTAACAATCCCACAATGCAATGCCCTGGTGTGAAAATAACTGTTGTGAGACTCAACACCTTTCAGTGATGACGCAAAATCTCAATTTAATGCTCACTACTGAGTAAACTAATGAGTGTCTATTACAGAGGGAGTAGCGAATGAGATCACAGGGGTGCGATTTCAGACATAGCCAAAAAAAACTGCAGAACCTAGTTGTTTAAAGAAATCACAGATCGTTGGTTTTGGTCTTTTCATGGTGTCACAAACTGGCTCAATGAATGTGACAATAAGGGAAATCACACAGAGTCATACTCAAAAAAAAATGTATTATAATTAACACAGGATTAAACTATGAGTCGAATATCTTGTCAGGATTCGGTCTCTGGCTGCCATTCTGGGTGTCAGAAGTAAAATGCCTGAGCAGGCCACAGATAAATTACTCCACTCAGATTTCCACCTCTTAATGGCTCTTGCACAGTGTGGTTGTAAAGAGAGGTAAATGCCTCCAGGCCCAACAAAGATCCTTCATGCAAATATGAAGAGGCCGGTATTAGAATTCAAACCCCCCCTTGTCCTTCAACAGAGAATTCACGTTTCACTCATTTGGAAGAAAATTAATGTATTTAAAAATCAATACAGAATTCTCTCAGAGGTGCCTAGTCTGCCCTGTGAATCTATAAATATGTAATTTGGAGGAAACTTGCTCACAAATTAAGAGATAAATGAGTTATATTACACTGTGTGTGTGTGGTTTGAGAAAAGGATCTGTCTATGTTTATCTGTCAGTAAAAAGACAATTCATGTCTCTATTTAAAACCCAGTGAGTTGTTATGAATAATTCATGTCTTCAACAATGAAATATTGGACCAAGTGACAATATGCTGATTTTCTGTGGCAGTTATCATCTCACAGGACTTTACAGTAGGCAGAGCTGAGTAAATGAAAATATAATTCTATTAAACATAATACATGAATTCATTTCACATAAATAGGCTATGTGTCACCCTTATCAAAATAAATGTCAGCGCTGTACTGTCATATGCACATGCACATACAATAGAAAATGGCTGCACACAAGCTGATAATAAAGTTTCTGTCTTTTTTCTTACATTATGAGGATACAGAGAGGAATACTTTCCTTCAGCGGGGGCTCATAAGTAACTTCATAAATATGACCCAGGCTCTTTGTATTTGCCCACCCCCACTGATGTAAATAGAGCTGGCAAAATAAAAGACACTAGTTAGTATGACACAATACAGTTCAGCAGCACCACAAACTGCAGTCTCCAAAATGACCATAAACCTCTCAAAAACAGTTTCAACAAAAACTGACCCCAACCCTAATATTAGATCCCCCTGCTTCCGCTTCAGTCGAAGATGAAACACAGTGTTATCCATTCCGATTATTATCCAGCCACATGCGTGCCTGAGTTGATCAAGTCAGACAAGTCAGACACGGACTGTCTGCTGTTCGCATCCTGGTCTCGGTCCTCTGGGAACGTCTCAACAGCTAAGGGCGGATCACCTCTGCACTCACTCAATACTTATCAAATATTCACAAGAGGGTGTGTGTTTAATGAAACTAACATGTCTTACACAGTATCAGTCAAAGCCTCTGTTGTTGGAGACAATAGAGATGCTACTTGAAAAGCATCAATGCTTCAGCGGTACATGAAGGCATGTGGTGATGTCCATGAAAGCCCTACAGGTAACTGCAGGGCAAAGACATGCTCCTCATTCATAGTAATGGCAAAACATTTATTTTTAGCTGTGTAGAAACCACTTGGCTACTAATACATGTGTCATTCATGTATCATTCAGGGTATGACTGGTAAACTACAAAGAGTTTAATCTGTCAGTTTATTCTGTCACTCATGGCTCACAGTTTGTGGCCATGTGCTACGGAGCTTGGGCTTAGAAAGAGGAAGACATGGCAGCCAGGCAAGGTCAGATTTCATTTAATATACATGCTGCCTCTACTGAGACCACACTTAGAATAAGGAAAGCGCAGCAGAGAGAGGAACTTCAGGCTTGTTTTGATTGTGGGATAAAATAGACCACGCTTGTCAGCCAGGCAAGGGTTTTAAATTATGGCCACTGATGCTACAGTGTAATGCCCGAGTGAGCAGAGTAAAAGCTCCATGACAGACTAACTCCATGATATTCAGATATTTTCAGTAAAGGTTTGGAGTTGTCACAGTGATGCCTCAAAATATAGCCAATGTGATCACGCAGCAATGTACCAGTATGTTAGCCTGGTCCCAGACCTCTGAGTCACTGCACACGTCTCTTTTTTCAGTGATTTACAGATATAACAACTCTTAAACCAGCATATTGCTTTGATCAACGGAAAAACGTTAAAGAAGTTATAATCTGTATTTTATATCAACAACTGATCTATGACTTCATGATTACATGACTTTACAGAGCGTTTTTTTTTGTTTTTTTTTCCATCTCTGATAAACCCACTCTACACTGCTTTCCCAGCACAGAACAGCAGACAGACAAAGTTAGCAACTAGCCGGTGAGCATAATGGAGCATTTAGCAGCTAAAGACCCTGAAATTTCCCTCAGGAGTCGGTGGAGAGAAAAATAGAACAAAAAAGAGAGTCAATATTGGACTTGCACTGATCACATGGCCAAAAACTCGCCTGCAAATGTGTAAATAGGAAGTTGTTTACTAGTAAGTTTGCCATAACAACTTCATAAAGCAATAATATGTCAGTGTTGTGATTATAGTTTGTTTTGCTACCTTCGAGTGACCAAGAAAATCAATTGTTACTCAAGTTTAAGTAAGCTGCACCCCATTGCAGTACAGCTGCCTCTGTGTCGACTGAAAGTGATGTTGAGGTCACGGATGCATCTTTCCTGTCTCCCAAAAATACAAACCAGCAAACATGAATAATATGTCATGTATAAAATAAGGTATAGTCTACCGAAGATAAAAAAGCAAAATTTACTAGGTAACATAAATTTACACAAAAGTGTGGCAGAGTATAAACTCAAGAAACACTCCATATGCCCAACAACTCTTGAAACAAAGGCAGGCTGAGAAAATATATCACTCAATCTGAAGAGCATGTCTATAATTATATACCACAGTGACACTGCTGTCACGGCATAAACGGGATGATAATTTTTATAATCATGCCCAGTTGAGGAAAAACACTTTATATCAACATCACTGGATGGCAGATTAACATCTTCTTGTAAGGAATCTAAAAAAAAAAAAAAAACATTACATTATATTATGTTGAAAGAATGTGTCATAATTACAATTTAAAGATCTTTTTAAAATCTGGACAATTAAACCACTGTTTTTCTCATTTCAGAAGTTTGTATTCTTGCATTTGTTGAGTGAAAATGACAGATGACAGTGCACGGCAGCTGTGCTCATCTTGTCCCAATAGTGTCACATTCTCTTATTCAGTCCTGTGATTGCTCAGATTACTGTGATATGGACACAGCCACTGTGGGTCAAACTATGATAAAATGAATAAGAAGTAACTGACATGTTTCTTAGGTGTCCTGAGAGACACGCTGGACTTCTGCAGTTACTTCTCTACAGAGAAAAACAGCAATAACACCCAAGAGATGAACCCCTATGATTGAGGAGGAGGAAACAGCAGGCAGTCCCTATACCAATAATTCAAGTTTAATCTGAGCTCCGCAGACGTACACACAAGGAGTGAGCTGTGCACCACTGCAGATTTACTCCCAGTAGTCTAATGTTATCAATCCACAGCAAACAAACACACACACACACACACACACACACACACACACACACATACACACAAAGCTCTGTGAGAACTCTGGATATAACTCGAATTACACTGATTGCCAAAGAAGTTATCCTTGATAAGAAAAGAATTGCAACAAAATTGTGTTTACATGCTGGAAGCTGATACAAGGAACTATCTGCTGCTATAAAGAGCATGATATGAATCACATTCAGCTACCAGTGTGTTTGAAAGACATGTTTCCGACTCCCAGAAAGTGGAGAATGGCAGCATTCACACACAGATAAAGATGAGGTAATTGTTACCATGGTGACACTGATTAAACTCACAGGCTGCGATTCTGCCACTGAGCTACAAGTCCAACCATATTTAGATAAATATATGACGCGATGGAACAGATAAAAACAGACATGCCACAGCAAAACAAGATTTGTTTTCGAAGAAGTTTAGAAGTTTTGTTATCGTTTGTGTGGCACATAGAAATAAGTACAGTCTTTTCCTTGATTACAAAGTGAAGAAACTGTCCTCACGGTGAGATCATACTGACCAATGCTTTCTGGCTGTCCTAAGATCTAGACTTAAAACCATTTGCAGTTGTGGCCCCCAGCCTCTGAAACCACCTTCCCTTAGTTATAAAAAATGCTAATTCAGTCGACAGTTTTGAGAGGACGGCGTTGTTCGGCTGTTAGTATACATGCTTAATGTCTGATTGCCCTCTTTTATTGTTTTTATTCATTTATTTTATTTTATTTTTAAATTGTTATCTCCTGTTTTCTAACTATACTGTACCTTGTAACCCTGGTTTCGAAATGTGCTATATAAATAAAGTTGCTTACTTAATTGATAAAAGTAATTGGGGCTCAAATAATCCAGTTTCATGATTATGACTTTTATTTTTATTTTACACTTTGTCTATGTTATGTTGCCCATTTAGGATACAGACCTAAAAGTGAGTGAAATTAAGAGGTGTTCGCAACAACCTTTAAATGTCACCCCTCCTGTCAGACACAGACACCAAACCTTTAGCCATCTTGTCTTAATTGGTGGATCTTTAAGCTCTTAAAAGCCGATGTTAGTCTGTTTGCCCTTGGGTAATGTCAACGCTTTCGTCAACAGCAGCTGATATACCTTGAGTTATGCCCTGTTGTGCTGATATGTCACATTTGGCAAGATGAATGATCATGGCAATATATTCATCCTCACTGTAGCAATCCATCAGATGTCAGCATTGTCAGGAGCAAAGCCGGCTGCATGGGTGGAACTTACTTCTGCAGCCCTTTGAAGAAAATTTGAAAAAGAACAAACAGCATATGTATCACACATCAAGTGGAGTTAGGAATTAGGTGAGTTTATTCAATATGATGCAAATAAGATATAAACAACATAAGACAACTGAATGATTTCAACTTCCATTGAATTTAATCAAGCAAAACTTTAGCTGTGGATCCTCCACAGTTAAGGCAGAGAAGCCAATTCGAGGACAAAATTAAGGCACTGCTGTCATAACAAAGAATTATTAAATTTATCACACAGCTAATGAGTAGATTGATTAGTGATCCCAACCTACAAAACACCTGTGAACTTTTTTTTTTAATCATGTCTCATTGTGTCTTCACTGAAATAATATGAGGGCACAAAATTCAATCAGCCATGTTGTGGAAACTCCATCAAGCCACTCGAGTTTCTTCTGGTACTACTCTAGGGCGTTTCACTTTTATTACTATTTATTCCTGAAAATTGGCTGCAGGCAGTGTAAAGTGGTTAGGAGAGTGCTGAAACAAACAGCGAAGGCCATATTTTCTCTGCTTAAAAGAAAAGAGTAGGAGGCAGCGCGGCCTTTTACTGGAATCAAACACCAGGCTTCAGAGTGGAGAATCATGGCAGAGCCGCTGTTTACAGCCTTTGGTAGGAAGTTGGAGGCTGAACATGTCATTGGAAGGAAACTTGTTTATATAGAAAATGCGAACAATGTAATGTAACATGTTTGGAAAATTGGGGAGACAGTGGCTTCAGGAAACAAAAGAAACACAGTGACTGTTAACAAAGTGTAATAAATGATTCACTGTGAATTTTGCTACATTCAGCAAAATGCTCCAAAAGGGTGGCAATAATAACAGATTATTTCAAGTCACTCACTGTCACTGGATGATTCGATGATGAGAAGTATGATAAGGAGAGTTTGTGATAATTGGGTGTTTGGCACATTAAGTCTGAAAAACTTGTTTATTTGTGGCATTAATTTATTTCCTAAAGTGATGCAGACGTTCAAAAGTCAAATTATTTATTCCATTCACATGACAGTGCTATCAGCTGCGTTTCATTACTGAGCTTAGTTCACTGAGCTCTCCATTGAACATCAGAGAAGGATTTCAACAAAAGACTGATAATTGCAAAATATATTAGCTTCTTTTTTTTCTAATGAGCAGGAATGAACCTCACTTTGAATTTGAACTTATGGTATTTAAATACATTACATTCTTATTTCTCCCCTATTACAGGTTAAACAGCTGAGAATAGATTTCTAATCTACACACAGGTGCCCTGTTAAGTGAAAAATAATATTAAAAAAAAGTGTTATAGTAAGCTGTTGGTTTGAATGGGTTATTGAACAGAAGTACTGTACCTGGCAAAGTACCAGGAGCCCAGAGGGTCACAGGGGGCCCAAAGCGGAAGCCGCTGCCACCTTATTATCTGACAGTATCGCTGCGCAGGGTGCTGATTCTGGAGTTCCCTTGGGTGTTCCTAAGCTGGAACCCCTTTGGCAGGGACTTTGCCTTGACTCATCAACCCCATCATGTGCCTCACCTTTTAAGTCACTATTATTGTTCCAGATCCTTGTTGCTGAGTCTTGGAGACGCCACGCTACATTCACTCCAGTCAGTTCTGCCTCATTTAAGAGAGTTGTTTCGATAGTGTAGTAATTTGTGGCTCATTCAGTTAGTTTTCTCTGCCTGTTCTTGTAGTAGCTTTTCTTGTTTTGTGATAGCTTCAACAAATATCTTTATTAAGTTTTACAAGTCTGAAATGAAGAATGTGGTATGTTCTTTTCATTTAAGCAGCATTATTTTTATCATTTCCCCATGTCCTCAAATATTGAGTATCTGCAAATACAGAATCCATTCAGATCTTCATCTGTAATTCATTTTTGTATATTTTTCCTTCATAATACTGCTGTTACATAGGAGGAGGTTAGGGACGTTTTTCTGTAATAAGAATAAGAATAAGAATAGAGAGTTTTTCAAAACTCACCTTACAAAGTGCTCCATATAACTCAGGAAATTACATTTTAAACTCATAAATCATAACATCATCAGATGTTAAAAACAAATTCAATGTGAGATAAAAAGAAGAAAAGCTTTAAAAGAAAAGAGAAAAAAAGAAGTTCAAATAAAACAAAAACTCAAGTAAAATCAGGATATGCTCTCAGATAAGAGTGGGTTTTAAGAAGAGATTTGAAAGAAGTCATTGACTCTGTCAACCTGATTTCCTCAGGCAGATCGTTGCAGAGCCTCGGGCCCTGACTGCAAACGGCAGCTGTAGTCGCTGTCATAATGGGCCACCAGACAAGCTTCAGTGCTCCCTGGCATAAATTTCCAAGTCTCTGGAAGTCTAATGGAGGAATGTACATCATTCTTCCATAAGATATTCACTCATCAATTTGATGATGATGGTGGAGAACACTGTATTACATGTCACTACAGAATTTCCCATAGCGGGGATAAGACATATTGAGACCTTTTACTTAGCTCTGAAATCAAGAATTTTTAGCATCATAGCATGTTGATTGTCTTCAGGCCATTAGTTTGTCACCCACCTGAATCTGTAAGTTTTTTCACACAGGTGTGATTTCAAACCATTAGGTGGATTTTCATATTTCTGCAGCATAATGCACATTGTGATGACCCTCCCTGAGCAGGCCTCTCCCTGCAGGAGCGTGATGGGTGGAGTTTGGTCGTCAGGAGGAGTCGGCTCACCTGGACTGGCTGTACTATATAAACTGGTGGCAGTTAGCCAGTCTCACTCTCCCCTGGTTTCCACTCTGTTTGGTTTTGTTGTATTTTTTTTTTTTGTCTTTAGACTTTCACCATTAATCCGTTCATTGACAAATAAATGTTTCTAAGGAGCAGTCAAAACCTCTGCCACTTACAGAGGAGGTCTCAAGTCCTTCTAAAGCACACAGAACAAGGACAAGGTAAAGATGACTGACAAAAATCAGGCTTGGGACAAACTTTAAAGAAACAAAAGTCATTCTTGGGAAAAGGAGTGTTAAAGTAGAGTGTTATATAAGTATATCCTACATGAACTTGGTGGGATGTGGGAAATATATGACAGGGTATTAGTTTAAAACTTCTTAAATCCCATGGCAGGCAGCTCAGTGAGCACTCTATCAGGAAGCTTACTTCACAAAATGTCAGGCTTACTTTCTTCCAAAGTGTAGTTGATCACGTCACAGCTCAGACTGTAAAACAGCAAAGTGTCACTGTACTTTGGAGTGCTGTATTATGCAAAATGCCTTTTGGAATAATACGCCACACTTCTTTTTTGTGAAAAACTAGTACATACAGGTTTTTGTCATGGGTATAAAACACAAGTGAGGACTGGTCATCTAGGGATGCCCCCGTCAAACTGAGTGATGTGAGCTGGTTTTTATGGAACAGAATTTCATGAATCTCATGTTGTTGTAACTGTTGTTCTGTTTTTGAACCTATGTTTTTATTTTCTTCTTCTTCTTCAAACTTTGTTTTGCCTTAAGGTTACTTATCTTTATTGTTTCATCTGTAGAGTAATTTTGCTTATTCATGAGTTTTGGCTTGTTTTGTTTGTTTGTTTGTTTTATTGATACAATGTCATTTTATTTATTGTTTGTTTCATTTGTTTTTGTGTTGTTGTTTAACCCAGGAAGACTAGCAACCACTTTTTAGAGGTAAATGGGAATCCAAAGAAGACACATTAGGAACCAAATGAAAGAATTGATTTCAGTGTCTTGTAATGTAGCATACTAGAGATTATGTTGTTATTGTTGTTGTTGTTGTTGTTGTTGTTATCATTAGAAGTAGTAGTTGAAGCATTAGTATTAGTATTGTGTGCAGGAAGTGTGAATGATTTGCATACACATAGCCCACAGTTTCCAGTTAGAAATAAATCAATTTAAGGTTGTAATGTTATGTGAAACCCTAACATATTTCTACTAATTTCTGTATATTTTGAATATAGTTATTAATATAGTTTGAATATGTCTACAAAGGAAAATTCAGAATAAGGTTAGCGTGTATACATTTACTGCTGAAACACTCTCACTGTATAATTAGACAACTGACGTTCTCACCTTTGGTCTCTTGGATCTGAACATTTCTTTATATTCCAAGTTAGCAGATGGTTTCTTCTCACTGAGATGGGTTGTATCATAAAAGTCACCTCATCCTGACAATAAAGTTGTTTTTAAGGAGTTTGTCCTTTTCTAAAGATAGACTGTGCAGATGGTGAAGCTCTTTGAAACAGTTTTGGGGTTTGTGTTTTTGGGCTGTAGAAATGAAAGTGACGTGTCTTGTTTTCTCAAAACGAAAGTGAATGAAGATCAAGGTAAGAGGTATAGTAATATGTAACCCACATGATAGTGACTTACAGAAAGAAAAAAAACCTAACTATAAGAGTATTGCAATATTGTTATTTCACTCAAAATAACATTTAGCGTTGTTTAAATAATGTGATATTCCATATCCAGTGAACACATCACAAAAGATTGACAAGTTATCTTGGACCAATCAGAGATGATCTGACCGTATCTATTCCCACCCCCCTGCTCACGTGTTGTGAGAGCGAGAGTGTGTTTAATTTCCTTTTTTTCCGGTGTGTGCGAAGAGACATCGTGTCGGAGCACTGCTAACGGTCGGTGAAAAGACTGAAAAAGTTGATGAAACTTCAGGAAATACCAGTTAACCTGGATAATATATGTTGTACGTTGTATGCTGTGAGTTTCACAAAGTGCTTGTGGAGTATCTTTGAAAAAAAGTGAATTAGCATAGTCGCTAGCTTTAGCGCTAGTAGCCTCAGCTAATAGCCATTAGCTCCGACAGTGGTGGGCCCTTGGATGTCTGTGACCTTCCCGCACACACTTCGTCTGTGCCATCCCAACGACTGTGAACCTGTGAGTTAACTGAGCGCCGCCGTTTCATGTGAATGCGCCCAGCCCGATAAGAGAGATCGGTGAGACAGTTATTTTTTCTTCTAAATGAGAGATTTTATTTTATTTAATTTGAACCATATTTATGCATTTACTGTTTACTGTAAGTGGTGAGAAGATATTTTGTGGGGAAAAAAGAGGGAAAAGGAGTTTTTTGGTTTACGTTTTGGTTATAAAGTGGATGAAAGTAAAATTCTTTTTGCACGTGTCAATGAATATTTTGGTTACTGAACTTTTACACAGCCTATATGTTGCAAGTGAATGTATAAAGTTCAAAGAACTAGAAAGTAAGGTATAAAGCCTACACAATGTGTTATTTTGTATTTAAAGGTCCATATTAATGTTATTAATGTTTTGTGTGATTTGAAAAAGGAAGAAACTTACTACTGATAGGCAAAGAGTAGTTAAAGTAAAACTAATGATACTTCTTTGACACTGTCTGTTGACAGGTCAGGTTTTTTTTGTTAGTTTGCGCTTCTGGTTGTTCCTGGATTTGGACCCTTGTTGCTGATGGCGAGCCTTCCCACCAGGATCTAGAGGGAGGGAGAGAGAAACAGTATCGCAAGAGACTGCGGTGGTCATTGAACGCATCCTGTTTCCACTGCACTAGGTGGCGTGGTAGGCCGACTGCTACAAACACCCTCACAATCAGCCTCATCATTCTCATTCCCCCTTACATATATATATATAGCCCCCCCGTATACACACACATTCCCCCTTGAACTGTGGACTTGAACTCACCTTAAGTTTTTTGTCTTCTGGACTTTGGACTGAATTAAACTCACCTCTTCATCTCATGGAACTAATGACTGAGTGGTAGGATATTTTCCAGCAGGGTGGTGGTTGTAAGCAGAGCTGTGATTGCGTACTGTAAACTATGTTTTGAATTGAATCTGATCAGAAAGAAACTGTGAATCGAATGTTATTTACTGTACATTCAGGTTAAAGGGTGAACCCAAGATAGACACTTTGCAATAAGGTACAGTGAACTTGAATTTAGATCAATTGCTAATGTGATATCAACTGTGGTTCAACACAACTGGTGTTATTACTGTTATTGTAAGTGGTATCAATATTGTGTTTTATGTGTTTAACCTATTATTTTCTTTGTACTAAGAAGCCGGCATACTTCTAAATCACACCTTACGGCTTTGAGTCTCATTTAGGCATTTCAATCTGCTGCAGCAGCCGAACCTACTGGTCCTTTACACACTATAATATTTATTCACCACCTATCAGTCTCTTGTAGGAGTGTTACAAATAGGTTTGTGTTTATCTCAAAATCATGATTTAAAAAATCGACACAAACCAAGCAACCTATCATATAATTTAAAAAACAGTGATATAAAAATAAATAAATATTTTATTTTGGCATTATTCATTCCAAAGGCTGTATGATTAAATTAAAAGCATGTACTGTAAGTAAACATTACTTTTTCTTCTTTTTTTTAAACTGCCGACTTTATTAAAAATGAGACAGACAGGCAGAGAGTTGTAAGCTCTGCACTCAATATAGTCATCCAGAATCCTATCTATCCTGACAGCTTAGCCTCTTTTTAAGCTTTCAGTACTCCTTACTTCCTCCTCAGTGAAGGCAGCATTTGATAGACCTGCAAGCATTTTAGAGATCAGTGCCTGGATTGGGCAAACTTTTCTTCAGTTAAAGAGATATGAATGAAATACGAGTGAAATTCTGGTAAAGGGACCCTTTACTGGGAGAGAGCATCTTTACAACTGTAGTCTCATGAATCTCCTGTTAAGAACTCGGGGTATAGCTTTGGTAAGGATGATAAATTTAGTTCCTGCCCCTTTTTGCAAAAGATGACACACTGTGTCTGTGTGTGTTTGGTATTTAAAAACACAGTATGTAACTTCTGCCCCTATGGGTATCTCAATCAAAACAATAACAAAAGATGGGGTTTGGTGGTGTCATTAAAGTAGTGGGATCATGCGAGTTGTTGTCTTCACCGCCATTTCCGTAAGCTTCTCCCGGTTTGGAGTCCTTTAGTGTCAGTCGTCCGAATTATCCACAGAGATGTGTCATCCTCTCCGTTACCAACAGACCAGGGGATTAAAGGTCGCATATTGTATAAAGTGAGATTTCCATGTCATTTTTAATTATAAACAATTAAAAACAACGATTACAGCAGTTTCACATCAAAAATAAGCGGTTCACTGACGCTGTTCAGTAGGCACAGGACGTCAGGGCAAGGCTGAGAGCTGAGCTGCCTAACATTTGCTTGGCTTTTTTCTCTGATAACTTAAATTATAATGATTATAATGACCAAATCCTTCATCTGGTTAAAATATATAGTTGGAAATGTAGTGTAAAAAAGTGACTTAAAAATGTGGCTTTAAACTGGATAAAAAGTCAATTTTGAGCTTCTGGCAGGCAACCACAACGTCAACGCTAGGGGATATGATTGACACCATGATTAAAATCACACATTTCACTAGGTTTGAAAACTGCTGGAAACATTTGGGTTAATCTAAGTACACAACTCAAAAATATAAAACATAGGTCTAGTTGTTTTTAGACATTTTAATGTGGAAATTATAGTTTTTAGTGTCTCAGTCTGTTCTTCACAGTCAGAGGAAAGTAGGTTAGTCAAAAATAAGCAGCACTTTTGATTTTAAGTATTATCAATATTTGAACTTATGTCACCACCTGCTCAGACCAGGGCAAAGGTGCAAAGAGCACAGTACTGATCCGTGATATCAGCGATGTTGGCCCACTAGCCTGTTTTTATGGTTGCTGTTTTGTACATAGTTTAATATTTTTATGTAAACCCCTGATGTAGGTCCAAATAAAATACAGTTTTTTTTTTTCATTTTTCTATCTATTTATGCAGCAGCTGAACGTTTGTGGCAGTACTTGGCACATGGAATAACAGTTGTGGCTGTGTCGTTTAAAGATATCAGGGTCTGGCTGGTGGATGGCAGTTTTCAGTAGCCGCACTGTCCCCACAGTTCAGTTTGCCACCAGTTCTGTTTGGCTCATTTCCTCGTATCAGTGAAATGTCTCCTATATTAGCCAATGATTCTCTTTGGACCAGAACAACAGAGAAACCAAATGTGATATCTCCCCAAAAGCTGATTTAATTTGGAACAACACATATTCCCTCTTGGCAGTTCTGTATTTCCCATACAAGCACATCAGATTTCACTCCGGAGAAATGTCTGTGGCAGGATCTCGACTGTTTTTTCCATTACAAAGAAGTGTGCCAACGCAGAGAGCAATGGATTTAAAGGGAAGAGAAAGCACTCGTTTGACTAACCTTTTCTCAACCTATAGTGCCCCTTGCTGTCAGTTCACTTGCACTCAAAACTGAATGTTGGTTCAAAACACGGACGCACTTTGGGACACATGTACAGTGGTTCTCCTAAATCCACCTATACTTATGCCCAGCAATGAAAACCAAACATTATACTCCACACATGTGCACCGCCATCATGCTCCATTATGTAATTTGTGCAGATTCACAAATACAGAGCCACAAGGCACAATTAATTTCTTCCAACATCAGAAGAAAGACAAGACTAATAAAAAAATTAAAAAAAACTATAAATGCCCTAAGAGAAATTCTTGTAAACTGAATCTGTTGCTCTTATACATGAGTGTATTCAGGAACAATGGAAAATAAGCACTGAACCCTGTCTCCTAAACTTCTATACTGTATTACTAGTTACAAAATGTAATTGTCACCAGATTATATTTTCTATTAAGATAATGAGGATATGTTGTTTGTTAATATACTGGGCAAGCAAATACTGATGCTGAACGTGTCAGTAAAATGTTTGTTTTCCACCAACTTATCCCATCTTGCAGAACAGTATTCACATTGTGGTGACTGCAGCATCATTAAACTTTTTAATAGTTATGTTTAGACACTCACAGAACTTGGTTAATGGTAGGGAAAGTTTGTGGCCTGGTTTAATACTGATAAAGTTCCGACTTCAGACAGAACATTTATTTACATTTAGTCAAAACCATGATCTGTCCAGAAACTGAACCGAACCACTTTTGTTGCCTAAGTCTGACCACAGGGAGGAGTCTGGAAGCAAACCCTGGTCTCTGCTGTGGCAGTTCATCCATCCCAACCACCTTGTGGTGACTCCACTGCTGTTGATAAATGTAGCACGTCATTCACTCAAAAGTATGTTGCATCTGAATATAATCCAGCTAGTGATTATGTTTCCAACAAAACGTATTAGTTGTTGTAGTTGAGCTGTATAGAAACATACTTTCTAAACAACAAATTTGAAGCTCTACTTCATGGAAAGCAGTTATTTAGCTATTTTCATCCTCCTATGATGCAACATTGCAACACACCTGTGCAAGGTTGATGTCATTAGTCAAATTGCACAAAATGGATACTGAATGGTGACTGAACTAGTTTCAGGAATGTCTTGCACACGTCTCAGGGTTTTTCCTGTCATGCCAGTTGTTTGTATAGGGGCTTTAGAGGTATGTGAGGTGTGTAGAATTTGAGAATTTTAGTCAAATGAAGTGTTTTCTCTAGAGCTGACACAGTGTTCTGTATCTCTAGTGAGATGCTTACATTTGACAGACTATTATTTCTTTCTGCAACATCGCTTGCTTTTCCAACCCACTTGAAAATAATTTAGGTAGCCACATACAGTGCCTTGAAAAAAAAAAAAAAAAGGGAAAATGTGTTCAAATATAGTGCAAGGTTAAAAAGGCAAAGACATTCTTAGGACAAAGTTTTCATATTGTCTCTGGAAGTAATTGCAATTCCAGTCTCCAGTTAACAGGGAAATATGGAACATTTAACTGCCTATAAAATAAATCTCCCTTAAGAAAAGCTCCACATTTTTTCCATCCCTTGGTGACTGGTATTGGACATCAAAGCAAAATCCAATTAAGAACTGTTGGGTGAATTAAATACCACCGCTTCCTTCTTCTGCCCCTCTCCTTAATTCGTACCTCTTCAGGCCTGTTTTTGAAGCAGGTCTCTTATACTGTACTTAACTTGCAGCTTAGCGTAAGCTGAACACCATGCTAAAGTTTTCCCAGTTGTTTTTTTTGTGTTTCTGACTTTCGAGGGACTTGGGAATCACTTGAAGCTGTTCGCAAAAATCATAACCAGCTGGTGGAACAGCGGTTAATCATTTGACATCTTTAAGACACATGCATATCCAACATTAGACATTAGATATACTGAGATCATGAGTGAGGTCAAAGTGTTGGAGTACATACATTTCTAGTGGAGAAATAATGAATTCTTTGTAGGGCTGCCACTTTTTATTTCACATGGGTGTCTTGCTTGTTTAACTGAGCTGTCAAAAACTGTAGTGGGGAAAGAACAATTTTCCCTCTGAAATGTAGTGCAGTGCAAGTATAAAGTAGCCTAGTATAAAATGGAAATACTGAAGTACCTCAAAATTATACTTGAGTACAGTACTTAGAGTAAATGTACTTAATTACTTTCCACCACTGCTAATACAATAACTTGGCCTTGAGCACATGTATTTTAATACTGTTCAACTACCCAACCAGATAAAATTCCTGAATTCCTGAGTGAAAACAAAGAGGGTGTTTATTAAAGAAGCTAATATCAGAAAGGTAAAAGACTAACTAAACCACCACAGCTACACAAAAGAGTATTAAAATGAAATAATAAAGTATATATTGATGTCAAAACATCTCTACAACAACTATTCCTCCATTGTCTCACTGCTCATCACCATGCACCAGTGTTTGTTAAAATTTGATAATATGTGACATTTTATATTGATAAAGAAATGCCCAACCAACATTGGAAGCTAACAGTAGTTAGCTAAAGTGTAACTTAACACAAAAGTTAGAAACTAGCTAACATTAGTTGGTTAAACTGTGGCTATGTCCAAAATCACTCACTACTCTCTATTTAGTCAATTGAGATGTTCAACTAACGTCAAGTTTAAGAAATGGTATGGTTCCACGTTAGGGTTGTTTGAAATCATATTACAAGATTATACAAGGCATGAATATGGGAAATATATTGTAATATTTACAATTACAAGTAGAAGGATATATAAATGTTTCAACCTGATGGGTTGGAGTCAACAATAACACACCCACTCAACCTTGCTAAAACCCCCAAATTTCCAAAAATAAGTCCAAGTAAATATGCCTCTGTATCCTCAGTGCTAGCTACAGCCCTGAACATGGATGATGTATCTCAGTTGGAAAAGTCACTTATATTACAAAAAGAAGGAAATCTGTGGGACATTTTTAGATTGGACAAAGCATTTTGCTTCATGTAAATGAGATCACGAAAATGTGATGAGGGTGCACAAGCCTTGTCAGTCGTCTCTGTTGTCTGACCTTGGTATCTAGTTAGTACCCTGTTACCCCGCTCTGAAAGTTTTACAGCCTGAGAAATGGAAGAGAGTGACATTATCAAAGCTTTATTTCACCATGAGCAGCCCCCAGTTCCAGCTCATCTCTCTCTCTGTTTAATGGTAGTGAAGAGACAAGTTGACAAAGAATGGATTAAAAAATGCAGAACAGCTGCTCAAGAATGTAAAACCTTATCTCTCTCATCTATATTTCAGACAACGATTTGTCTATCATTACCACAGCTGGTTATTGTCACACAGTTCTTAGATTTTTTTTTTTTTTTTTTTTTTATGTTTGTAACCTTTTTTTTTTTTTTTTCAATCAAAAACCTCATCAGAAATTTTT
Source organism: Seriola dumerili (assembly GCF_002260705.1). Taxonomy (NCBI): domain Eukaryota; kingdom Metazoa; phylum Chordata; class Actinopteri; order Carangiformes; family Carangidae; genus Seriola; species Seriola dumerili. Next base: position 3,820,186 of record NW_019174290.1, read on the forward strand.
TACATTTTATCTCATGAATAAAATACAATGTAGTTTCTTTACTTTCAAAGATTTCCATATACACTTTGGTCAGATCACTTTTACGCTTCACTGAAATGTAAGATCTTGAGTTTCCAGTGAGTCATAAAGACTGAGGACTATATTTTTGGCCGAGCCATTTGAATAAATCCACAAGCCCAACTCACAGATTAGATGTTGTCTTTGTCTTAATGTATCAGACATGTGGATGTCCATATTAAAACAGTTTAAATCTCAACTCCACATATACCACCACTGGAGCATGTGGCTTAACATTGTGTTGTGTAGTTTTACATAGTGAAAGAAGAGCAGAGGATTCTTGCAGTCATCTTTGTGCAAGCAGTGGGCTCCCACTCTGACAGGTCCGTATGACTCTCCCGGGAATCTCATGAATATATTTAGGGCTATTAAACCTTTTTTAAAAAGCTATTTTGCATGCATAAGGTCTAATCATTACAATGCAAATGAGACCGGTGGGATGGTAAATAAGGTGTGAATGAGAAAATAGATAAGGAAAACCACTTGGATGCACATCTGTGGGAGCGGCAATATTATTCTGGATGCCCATTACAGACAACTCTTATTTGTGGTTTTGTTATTTTGATATGAAGCTGTGTATATACGGTATATGGTCCTTATCACAATGCATTGTAATTTTCCTTAATACAACTTTCCTTAATACAACCCGTCACACACACTGAACAGTGTTGCTTGCTGTCCTCTGCAAGATGCTTTGCATTTGTTATTATCTTTGTTTGAGTTTGTCACTTTGATATATTCCAGTGGTTTCATTCACAAAATCAACAACTGTGGAAATGAGTAACGTCCTATTAGACATCCGAGGTGACACTTTTCACTGCGGCAGTCTGTGATAGTGATCTGCTGGGAGGCAAGACAGGTCTGTGACGCGACACCTAAACTCGTCATCCTTATAATCCACCGGGGGTCCTGTCACACAACCTACACACTCAAACAAAGACGAGGAGCTGTGAACAATCTTGTCATCCATCAGACTTTACAAACACGGCTCACACGTGTGTGTGGGTGAACTGTTGGAATATACAGAGCCATTAAAATGATATGTGGGTGGTGTTTTATACATGTATATGCTAATAAATTACAATTATAGACCAATAAAGCTCGCAAATAAACATGCAAAATATGTCTGCAATAAGGAGTAGAGGGCTTTGTTTTAAATTTAGTTATTTCAGTGCTCAGGTGGCACAGATGGCACAGCCAGGCCGGGCTGTAGTTACCACTGAGGGCACTAAGGTCATTTTTTTTTTTTTTTCAGGGAGTTTTGTTAGGTTTTTGCAAAAATAGTTTACAGTCCACAGTCAAAAACATACACATGACGCGTATTTCACAGGCTGATTCCAGTATGTTTGACATTGTGTGAGAGCTGCAACAATTCATTTTTTTCATATCAACAATTGAATCAAGTGAATGAGTGAAAGGAGTCACTGGTAGTTACAAATCCACTGAAAATTAGGCAATATCCACTTTACGCTTCCTGCCTGGCATCAACAGTTAACAGATAAAGCCAGTAACTAGTTAATAAATGAATATACTGGAGCACTTAGTGTCTTAAAGGCCAGATATTCCCTTCAAGAGCTAAAAGAGAGTGAAACACAATTTTAAATTAATACTAATGTTGCCCCATGTTTTTCAGTGTTATTAAGCTACTATATTCCAGCACATTCACCCACAACTGATCATTGTTAGTGTTGTGTTTACAGCTTGTTGCACTGCCCTGATGCTCAATGTTACAGACACATTTCAGCTCACACGCAGAATGCTTTGACGTTTGATATCTTCACTATAAAGGAAGTATTTCACTATCAGAATTTTATTCCAGGCAGTCTGAAGAAAGCTTTGAAACATCATTTAGACCATGCTCATGTTGGGAAATAACATTTACAGAATATGTAAGTGAATAGTTAATTGAATCAACAAAATATGTAAAATCCAAATACTATGAAAAAATATTTGAGATAGTGTGGACATGGATGCAAGACCTGAGTATATCTGAAATCCTGCTTACAGCCCTGAATCCAGTCTGAGGCAATAGTTACAATACAGCAACGTTTTACAATATAGCAACATGTTTCTCTCATTAGTCTTAGACTAAATACTTAAGTATAGTACAAACACTGAATGGGAGTTAATTGGTTCTTTGTTCAAGTCAAATCCTGCTTAGAAGAGAAACTGCATTGCTTGGAAACTATAACAGGAAGCTGTACTATTAAATATGTGATATATCATGTGTCAGGGTGGAAACAGATTCTGGTGATAAATCAGGGTGGCAAGTGCTCCCTGCTCCATGCACCCAGGACGCCATTAATTAACACTCTTCTGCATAACATCAAGCCAATGATCTTGCCCTTTTTTATGAACACTTATTTTAATTAAGAGAATAACTGCTGTGTGTAGATTAGCCACTTCCCCTGCTCTAACCTCTTCTATCAATCTTACTCTCCACATTGGGAGTCATTACATATTGTTTTGGTCCATTTGTTTTGATCATATTGTAAATGCAATCATCTCTCTACACTTAGACGTGTTTGACTTTAATTTATGAGCGGCAGCGAGGTGCTTGTTCCGTCAGGTCCTTTTTTTTTTTATTTGAGAAATGGCTAACAGTCGTGTGTGTATGGTGAATATATTATGCTGCTGTCCCATTCAATAAGCCACAATTGATCACATTGTTTGTTTGTTTTCTCAAACTGAGTCATTAATACTTAGTGACAGGGTGGCCTAAAGGTTAAGCTAACAAGACAATGACAATGTATTTGCAACTTCCTGGTTCGAATCTGATCATGTACCTGTGTTGCATGTCGTCCCTCATCTCTAGCCATCTCTCCTTTAGCTCTGACAAACAAATGCAAAAAAAAAAAATGGCAGAAAAAATACTTTACAAGGCTTGAAAACAGCCAATATTTTTGCATGAAATTAAGTGCGCAAACCAGAAACATCAGTTCAGTACTGTAGGTCAAACTGTGATGGAGGTTTACAATGGACAGTCTGGATAATAACTTTCCTTTTCACCTTCATTTTTTCTTTCAAAAAAGTGTGCATAAACTGTATTATTGTCTGGTTGACTGAAAAAAACAGCCCTGCTCTCTGCGCAGTGTTTATACCATGTCAAGTGAAGAATTTACAGTAGAATACACAAATATATTCATTATGTGACCCACCTCCAGGTTTTCTGTATGTGAGCACAACACTAACTAAATAATCAATGGTAATTAGGTAATTAATGCAGAAACCATCTTAGTCAGTACTGTACTTGATGGTGCCAATTTTTAACACAGTTGGACTGTTGGAAAAACATTCTCTCGCACACATTGAATCTGGCATTTTTGGGGGACCCCTGGAGGTCTGGGGCCCTGGGGCAGTTGCTGACATTGCTCAGTTGGTAATCTAGCTTTTCATGTTACCACCTGCAACTTTCTCCCTGAAGGCAACAACCCTAGAGGGCAAAGGTTCTTTTTTCTTCCCGCAGAAAGATGTTAGAGAAATGTAAAATATTATAAATGGACCAAGCAGATAACATTTAAATGGGGAGAAACACTCATCCACTCTGTATGAAAATGAACTCTGAATATTATGTTTTAGCATTTCTTTTCACCTTAGTCTTTTATCAATCATTTCCTGTGGATGGACTGAATTATTATCATTTAATCGTTCAGTCCATCTACAAAGCACAAGTAGATGGACTGAGAGATCAAATAATGAACCATGATTGATGTTTTTTTTTTTTTTTACATGTCCAGTTATTTTAAAGGTTATTTCTGACAGGCTGGCTGATTCCCTCAATGCACGGGGCTTGTTAGCCTGTATTAATATCATGTTATGGAAAAATACAAAGGCAGATATTGACACATACCCACATATATAACCCACTACAGGCAGTGCTTGCCTCCGTCACCTTCACGCTCTTCCCTCTCCCACACTCAGAGATGATTCCTCATCTTTCTCCTACAGCTCTGGCCCTCTTTAGTATCTCTTCACACCCAGAAGAGCAAAAGTCCTGAGATGATTTGGCCCCATCAAAGAGTTAGAATTATTCACTCTGTGCCTGTAGGATTGTTCTGCATACCAGATTCACTGCATGATTGAATTTTCCACCTACACACTCGCCTTCTCTCTAATGTCACTCACACCTTACTAAAGCAACACTGTCATAGTCTGTTAGCCAGCTCAGTATTCCCCCATTGTCATTTTCCTTTCTGTCTAGAGCAGAAAAGAAAAAACAAGAGAATATTCTCCTTGTTATTTTCAGCCAGCAGGGAAGAAAGTAGCAAAGCAGAATTTTGTTTTGTTGACAGAAATACAGAGTGGCCTTTCTCTGCAGGGAGTCGACTGTCATAGCATTTTGATACAGGTACAGTCGCATTACCAAGCACCATAGCAAACTGCTAGCAATCATCAATTATGTTGCATCTCTCAACAGTACCAGAGGCTTATTCACTCTCCTGGGAACACTCAAAATGAAGTGCTTGTTCAGTTAGTGTTGTTCCCTAATGGCTGTACCTGCAACACATAGTTTTCTCTCTTTGACTGTGGAGTGTGTTAAAATATGTGTTTATATGTCTCTGTGTGGGAGGAAGTAATTTGGCACAAACTCTGTGTTTTACTTAAGGACAGAAAGCGTGTACAACAAAACTGAGTACACCTCTGGTCAGTATCACTGAAATAATAGGTAATTACATGTCTTGTCAATTTAATACAATTATATTTGTTTTAAGCCCAAGAAGAATGAAGCCAATTAATTAGAAAAACAGAAATGGTACTAATGTGACTAATTCAGGTCAATATTTAAGAATCAACTGCGACAAAAGTCAGTACACTGTTAATTAGTGAGATCCCATTTTTCTATTTTTAATATTTTGTATGTCCGGCTTTATTTTTGATGGCAGATTCGATCCTCCCAGGCAGGGATGATATCAGTCTTGCACAAATCTTTGGAGAGATGTTCTGACAGTCTTCTTCTTTTCAGCGGCTCTTTGCTGAAGGGGTTTTGTTACTCTACCTTCCGCTTTTAAAGTTCCTTTCTTGGCAGCCTCCCCCCAAAAAAAAATCCCCTCATGGTCTTAAAATAGTTTGGAGGTAACTGGAGGTAACACCTGTACCTCATTTGTTCACAGATCTATGAATATGCGTATGAACCCCGCCTCTATCTCCACCCACCCCTCAGCCACTTGCCTGCAGCTAATCGAATGCACAAACCTCTGCTTGTTTTCTGTTTTGCAAGCTACAGTACACCACACAACGGCAAGTGGGAAAGGCCAACTCGGAAGAAGAAGAGGAGCCGGTTTTCTGAATATTACATATAGAGTCTTTAAATTTTTATCAAATGACTAAGTTTAATGTGACAGGGGTTGCACAGTGCAACAAACCCAGAGAATTGCCAGCCAAATCCATGGAGCTTGTTTAGCCTCTATTAGCTTATTGTTTTGGGGTTTTTTTACGGTCCACACATTTCCTCAATGGTTCGGCAACGGCAGCTCTGATAAATAATATCAAAAAAATTACAACAAACTTGATTTGCATTCTGTAGCAATTTTTAAAGCAAGGTTACAAAGAGCTTTACAAAACAAAAACACGCAGTCAGGTAAAAGAAGTGACTAGAAATAGTAAAATAGAACAAACAGACCATCAGGGAAAGTAAGATAAGCTTAGAGAGTAAAAAGTAGAATAATCTATTCAATGCACATTTGTAAAACATTCATTTTTAAAAGAAAAAGGTGCCCTGGGGTCGTTACAGCAAAAGGTTAGGGTCATGACATCTAACCACTTCTCCTTCGTATGGAAAGGAACCAGCTGAGGTGGCTTGGGCATCTGATAAGGATGCCTCCTGGACACCGGCCTTTAGAGGTTTTCCTAAAGGCATGTTCATCTGGGAGGAGACCTCAGGGCAAGCTCAGAACACACTGGAGGGATTACATTTCCCATCAGGCACTGGAACACCTTGGGATCCTCCTGGAGGAACAGGACGACGTGGTTGGAGAGAAGGACGTGTGGACTACTTTACTTGACTACCAAAATCCAAACACAGACAAGCAGCAGAGCATGGATAGAGCAACGTGTCTGTCAGCTTGTTTCAATGTTTTCCTGCCTCCCAGTGGCCAAAAATGCATCAACGCATCTTTTAATCCAAATACAAAAACTCGAGCCGACTGGTATCCTTGTTACACTACTTTTAGTGTAAAGTAATAGCGAAGAAATGAAACTGAATAATCCCAGTGCAAATTCATGCATTATTATTTTGAATTAGATGAGACCTCAGTGGCTCAGCTGCATTTTATAAAATTGCAGAAACACTGGTTTGAATTAAGAGCTACCTGTTGAGAAAAGAGGGGGAACAGTGACTTTTGTCTTTGACCTGACTTGGGGCTGTTTGGCTTTGCACCTGCATGTTCATCACAGCTTCAAACGGAAGGTACAGCACTGCTTTGTGTTGATAAAACACTGGCTCGGGTTTAACTGGCTCTTTGAGGGATAATACCAAGAGATGGAGAGGGCAGGGGAAATATTTCATGCACACATGAGTGCACATGCACTCTTTCAGTTACTTGCGTAAAACTTTCTTTTCTTCTCTTCCTCCTCTTTGACTCTGTGCCACTCAGCCCCCTCTGTCTTAACCCATTTCTCTCTAGTGCTTTACTACAAACACATTTATAGTTTATCTCTGTCCTCTCTACTTACTCTCACAGTCACCGTTCCCTCCTCTTCTTTCCTCCCTCTCTCATCTCTCATCTGTGTCTCTCTAATGCCTTGCCAATCACAGCAGCACCATCAGCATACTGAGAGGGTTCAAGAGAGACGGGAGGGAGACAAGACAAGACAGATCCAGGGAGACACAGAAGACACAAGCAGGCAGAGGACATCTGGAGCCTGGTTAATTCATTCACAGATAATAAACGAGTCATTTTGTTCTTGCTAATGGGCGAGAGGGGTGGAGATAAACAATAAATGGATTTGCTAAAATACATTTAGAGAGATTGAGGAAATCTTTCTCTGCTCTCTGAGACATTTGATCCCAAGATGGGGTTTAAAAATCAGTAAGTGACTGAGGTGAGTCAGATAGTGTGCAGCCTGACTGACTGGGCTATGACTTAGATGTTCTTAAAGACACGGTTTAGCATTCAGGAAATTCACTTGGTCAATGGACTGCATTAAGTACAATTTTTTTGCCTCTCATGCATCCATTCATTCACAACAATGACAGCAAGCTTGCAAGGCACTGGTTTATCATCAAGAGTAATATGGGGTTTTGTGTCTTGCTCAAGGAAACTTGACATGTGAACAGGAGGAGCTGGGAATCGAACCCCAATCCATGCATTTAGTGGACATCCCACTCTACCTATTTAGCCTCATCTGCCTGATTTGCTTTCGTTCCACGTGTAAATTCTGGAGCTAGAGCAAGGAGATGCTCAGCTTATCATGAAGACTGGAAGCAGGGAAACAGCTACCCTGGCTCTGTCCAAAACTGCCAGCACCTCAAAGCTTGCTGATTAACACAGTGTATGTCATTTGTTTAATCTGTCCACAAACAGTTGTGCAAAAATAACAACATTTTTTTAGAGAGTTATGTGCCATAACTATTTCTCTTCAGGCGCAGTGACTTCCTAGAGTTGTGTTATCACAGTGGGGTTGCCAGGCAACCAACGGAGACACAATAAAGAAGTAATCAGTGGATAGATATGCAGTGGCTTCAGAAAGTATTCAGACCCCGTCACTTTTTGCACATTTTATTGTTTGTTGTGTATCTAATTTTGAATGGATTAATTTGCCCATAAATCTACACTCAACTCTCGGTAGACTCCTGTGATAAACATGTGAGGCATAGAACATAGCAAGGGCATAAAACCATTTCTATGAAATTGAATACATTTGAAACCAGCAGGACTCTTCCTAGAGTTGGCTGTCGAGCCAAACTGAGTAACCGGGCAAGAAGGACCTTAGTCAGGGAGGTAATCATGAACTCAACGGTCATTGTAGTCCTCTGCAGACATGAGAGAACCTGCTGGAAGGACGATCATCTCAGCAGGACTCGATCAATCAGGCCTTTATGGTAGAGTGACTAGACGGAAACAAGTTGGAGTAAAAGGCTTATGACAGTTCTCTTGGAGTTTGCCAAAATGACATTTAAGGGACTGAGAGCATGAGGAAAAAGATTTTCTGGTGTGATAAAATAAACATTTAAGCCTTTGAATACTTCTGCAGTGAGAGATTCCTGTTTTCAATTTTTAATACATTTGAAAACATTTCTAAAAACATATTTTCACTTTGCCATTATTGGTTATTGAGTATCTATTTCATTAAAACTGCAACACAATAAAATGTGCAAAAAGTGAAGAGGCCTGAATACTTTCTGAAGCCACTGTAAGTAAAAAAAAAAATGTAATGTCAAAAGATATTTACACCACATAACTCAGCCTTTATGCTAAGCTAGGTTAATAACCTCCCAGCTCTAGCTCCATATTTAACGGAACAGCTTTCTTGCCTACACACGAGATGATCAATACCACTCTCATGTCTATATGCTAAATATAAAGCTACAGCCAGCAGCTGGTTAGCTTACCTTAGCATCAAAACTGGAAATAGGAGGGGAAAAGTTTGCCTGGCTCTGTCCAAAAGTAACAAATCTACCTATACCAGCACTAATTTACATGTTATAGATTGTTTCATTTGTACAAAAAAGAGAGTAAAAATTACAAATTTGTGGCTGAGAATCAGGCCGGCCATTTCGTCTTTGTTTCCAGTCTTTATGCCAAGTTAAGCTAATCAGCTGCTGGATGTAGCCTGAAGCTTATTTGTTACAATTTGAATTAATTCTTTAAGTTAGAGTCCATGCCTTGCAGCTAAATTCCCTTCTTATACTTTTAAAATAAGAAAAATAAACTAATTATGGATTTCAGTTTTGAATCCTCATTGCACTTTAGGTCTGATAGAGTAAAAAAAAAAATGTTTCAAAATCTCTTATGCTGCAAAAACATCTCAGTTTTCCTACGTGACCTGTTTCATTTTAATGTAAGCTTTGCGACACTCCACATAGTGAAATCTTTCCTTTTAAATGCAGCAGACTCGAAGTTGTAAAGTGTGTGAAACTGTAAAGAATGAGTAACCAACCTGTGGTCCGTGTCATGCTGTCTCGCCTCAGCGGATGCTAATGAAAAATATGCCCTGCATCATAATCACCAGTGACCCTCATGCTAGGACTTGATTGGCTCCTCCGTTGGCCCCCCTGGGTGTTCTCTGAGCAAGGTCCTGACCGGCCACTGGTCCGGACCTGATGAGAATATTCATGACTGTGTATGTTTGAAAGCTCAGAGGCTTACATTGATTTGCCTACAATAACGCAGGGTGCTGCTGCCAGGGGTGGAAACCAGAATGAAGTGAAGATATCTGATGAATGGGACAGGGGGTTCAACTTGTGTGTGTGCGTGTGTGTGTGTGTTTGTGTGTGTGTGGGTATGTGAGTGTCCATAAATAAGTTCCCATATATCACTGTGTATTTATAATATTTGTTAAAGCATTCATTAACATTTCATGTTGAATATGGGTCATGATCGTATTTTAAAGATGCTGGTCATTTATCTCTCTTCTGGTAAACATAATAGCGAGTCACATTATTCACATTTTCTGCAGTTAAATACAATTCAGCCTTCATGAAATTCCCACAACCATTACATTGTTGCACCATGATGAATACAAATGCACTGTGTCTGGTGCCCATGGAGATGCTGTGAACTATGATAGGAAATGCACCTCCAGACTACATTTGGATTTGCAAGGCTCTCTGAGCTCAGAACACCATGGCAGGGTCGTTTCTGTTCTGCAGCGTTTTCACTCCAGAGGTAGCTATAATGTATTGTGTTAGGTGTTGATTAGTGTAAAAACTACAAGTACCTGATCCATATCACACTAGTCTTTAAAGCAGCACTGTCAATATTTTATATTGACAATGGATTAAATCAATATGTGCAATATGAAAGGAGTGACAAACCCCTAGAGCATTAAGGGCAACACACACCAGAGGCGTCCTGACCTGCATCCACATGTCAGGATACAGCTCCCACTGCACCACAGCAGCGATACACATCCAATCTCCAGAGAGAGTTTTGTCCCCTGATCAGCACACACCAGATATCAGTGTTCAAGCAAGCTGAGGGAATTACATGCCTCATGCAATTTAAATTTCCTCTTATCAGTGTTTTCATATTAACAATCAGTTGATTGTGATGTGAAAAGTATCGCTCATATAGTGACAAAACCATAGACGCCCCTTGGGTATGTGTAGTGTTTCAGCTTCTTTCAGCTCATTGTTTTGGCTCTATGACCAATAAGTTTTCCAGTTTTGGTTCAGTCTCACCACTGTATATCTGACCTTTGATAAACCCACTGTACGCTCCCTGCCCAGCATCAAACAGCTGACGGACAAAGTTAGCAACAGTGTGAACATAGTGGAGCATTTAGAAACAAAAAAAGCCGGATATCTTTTCTCTGGAGCTGATGGAGGCCAAAACAGAGCAGCTAAAATTGGATATTGGACATACATTTGTCAGTTAGTTGAATATTGTGAGACCATTGTCTGTCTGGGACTGTGTATTACATTACATGTGAGTCCTTGTCATATGAAAACTGCTACTACTACTAGGTTAAAAGCTCCACAGGGTACCATTAACAAGGTGATAATATATCATTCTGTTCCCATTTGGCCAAAAAAATAAATGCAGCTTTAAATCAAAGTTAAAAGTTGAATTGAATCTGTCTCTTCTCGGTGATTGGTCTGTCCTGCAACAGAGTGTTCATCATCTCCTGTCTATATTACCCGCAATTGCATCAGTTATCAGCCTTCGTAGTTTTAACTACGTATGACATATGGACAGACCAGGAAGTGAAAAGTGAAAAGTTTATGTCTAACAAGCTCTACTAAGCATATGGTGGTTTTCTTTTCAGTATCGTCTCAGTTTGATAATATGTGAAGCAAAACTCACATATAACATGAGATATAGATTTGTTTAGACAGGATATTTATTTATGTCAAAGACACAGTCGCACTAGCTGCAATCAACAAAAGAATGGCTCACATTCTCACACGTCATTAACTCCTGGTGACATCTGCTGTAGGTACAATGTGTCCTTTAACTGATATTCATATTAGCACATCACCATGATGATGAAATTAAAGAGAAAGAAGCAGTGGCAAAGTCTTGTAACTGTTCATTTGGTGTTACTGAGATCTGTGACTTTCACAAGCTCCTGGCTGCACCTTCCAGAGGATGAACTTAATGTGCTTGAATGTACCACAGAATCCCTGAGGACACCTGCCTTTCCTCTAGCAAGTGTTTCATGAAAACAGCCAGTACAAGATCTTGAGGAGCTGATTTTAGCACTTAAATTGAAATTATCATTATAATTTGTATTTCCCCCCATATATTCATGTAAATTGTGTTTCAGATGTATTAAAATCTGGCTGGATGTCACTACGGGGTACAAGCAATGCTTCGCTCACTCAATTTTCTCAACGCCTCAAATGCAAATGAGTGTATTTGATCTAGTAGCTGTTGTTCAGACAACACTGTAGAGGTAAGGAGATTGGCTACTGAGGTTGATAATTAAAAAAGGGAGACTCTTCCCTCTGCTTCCCACATTTATAAGCAACAGAACAAATTTCTCCTCGCAAGAAATTATCTGAGCTGGCACACAAACAGATGAGTAATGTCTGGTAGTTAAAAGCAAAAGCAGCCATGCGTCGGTTTAGTGTGTGTGTGTGTGTGTGTGTGTCAGAACAAGAGGGTGGCTTTCTGCAAGCCTCCATTACAAGGCTTTACTAATCCAAACATGCAAATCTGTGTCTAAAAAGCGCCTTTTGTGAATAATCCTAACACAATTTCTATGGGATTAAGATGGGGCAAGAAGAAAAAGACTGGTTGCCAATACAGTATCAGTAAGTCAGCTCTGTATTTAAAAATAATGTAGCATATAGCAAAACATGTAGCGCACTTGAATTCATTTTATCTTTTGAAGTGTTTGTGAAATATGTGGTTGGAGAAGTACACTCCCTGGTTCTCTAAATATTATTTTTACTATTCAAGTGTGCCAAACTAGTTCTAATTAGCACAAATAGTAATATTGTATTTTCACAACGATTTGATTCATTATCATAGAGAATCCTTCATCTGTTGGCATGCAAAATGTTGGTTAATAAGTTCAAAAAATCTGCAAGGAATTCTGCATTGATTTTCCACTTGAACTGTGTCAGTAGAGCTTATTATTTTCTAACTGACTGCGAGGAAGAACATGACATCGTACGCTCCCATCAATACTTCACTGCTCTTTAACAAACATGCGGTAGCCTTGATTTAACCAGTGCGTTCACCAGGCATCATTCATGTTTGGAGGCCCAGTCTGCAAGGCCAGGCAGGGCTTGGAAAGTTTATTTCTATAAAAAAAAAACAGTTCAATTTACTTATACCATGCATTAAAAACAACACTAGATGCAACCAACAGCCAAATGTGCCTGTTTTGCCATTTTAGCCCAAAGAACCCAGAACACCAGACTTAAGCGGCACTACAGGCTCTTTATTTCCCTTTTACAGCAGCTCGACTCCCTCTCATACTTAAATTTCATAAATTCCATTAATATGCAACTGATTTGCTAAGACCAGTAATATTTAGCACCAGCGCTGTAAATAGTGTGATATCCAGATACTGCAGGGAACACTTATGGTCTGAAGGAGTGATGGATGGCCGTACAAAGTGTTTGGGTTTACCTCCTGTCTTGTACCTCAAGTAAGTTTTAATATTTAAGTCTAACCACAATCTTAACCTAACCTCAACCAAACGGTTTCACTTGCCTATACATAACCATAAATACCGCCTGAGAGGAAACCAGTTGTTCACACAGCTGCATGAGATCTGACTAATATGAACTTATGAAGAATACCGGCCTTGATTTACTTTTGATTTTGATATATGAGCCCACTTTTCGTCTGCACCTGGGAATGTTGTTCAGAAAGTAATCCTACTTTGTTGATAGTCATAAAATACCTTAATTGTGCTTTAGTTGCCATAAAAGGATACTGTAAGGGAAAGAAAATGTTCCATATCTGCAAAAATATAGAATTGTTCAAAATAAGTTTTGTCAGTGTGTTTATGAAAAAAATGCATTACATTTTACCAAAAACATTCAGCCCAGTAAAACTTCACGTTTGTGCACATATAAACCTGAACTACATTCCCATTCTGGTTTATTCTGTCTAACACATATTGCAGATGTATAAACAAAAGGCAGAATGTGCTATAAGAAGTGAAAAGTTCCATATTCACTGTCATTGATGCATTTATTTAATAACAGTGACACTTTCATAGAGAGATGTGCGCCAGCAACTGCACCCTGAGCTTTTCTGTGTTTGTTCTGTGTGTGTGTGTGTTTGAGTGATTCACTGTGAATTGTGAAAATAATCATTTACTACGCAGAGAATGTAGATTGTAGAGAAGGTGTGTGTGTGTGTGTGTGTGTGTGTGTACGTGTTGTAGAGGGCCGTTTCCACCACAGTATGAACAGACCCATTGCAATATGTTAGGGAGAATACCTTGCAGAGAGCGCAGCAGACAACAGTTCATTATTGCATGATTACCATATGCTTGTGAGACTGTGGGTTCAAACCTGGTTCAGATCCAGCTGGTGATTCATGTCCCACCTCATTCCATCTCCTCCTGTATACAGTACACTGCATAATAATCAGAGGTGTCTTTAATTGAAGAGACACGGTTATCTTTCAATCTTCCAAATAATTATATAGGATGACTGATGATGAACAATATCTTTTCTCTGCACTGGTCATTTTTGAAGCAGATTCAAAGCCGCTGATGGATTCTTGCCAGTTTGCAGCAGGTGATGTTAAATTGAGTAACTCCTTTCTGTTAGAAAGACGAGGGGAAAACAAGAGGCCATCTGTGCTTGTGGAGCTTTAGAAGGAAATGAAAACAGGCTTACAAATCTCACTTTGTACAGATGTATGTGTGCGTGTGTGTGTGTTTGTGTGTCCGTGTATGAGTGCATCCCATGTATTTTCTAACTGGCGGTGATTCGCCGATAAAAGCCTACAGAGATGTGCAGACACTAAAAGATTAACAGCGTGTCGGTGTCATATGATTCAAATTTCGCTGCATTATAAATGTAAGGATGAGTTTAAAAATACACAAGACTGTGAATTATTCAGCCACTCCCCTCACATTCTGAGAGGCTTTTTGACTTGATGCTGCACAGCCACAGCGAGTAAAGTGGCAAATGACTGAGGAGACCATCAGAGAGGTTAGATACTGGTGTTGAAGCGTTTGATGTGAAACAGCATTTTATGTTATGCTTAAGTGCTACAAAACCCTCAGCTAAATTTAATTCAAAAGAGAGAAAGGTAAAATTAGTTTATTAAGGTCAGTGGAATAATTAGGGGGTGTGAATATACCACCCATGGAGTGTGAAAATAAGGCCGTTTATTTGTGCTACCACACAGCGAAACTCACTCTCATGTGCTATGCTGTCAGAATCGTTACTTAAAACAGCAGCAAGTGACTCTTGGAACATGTTGATAAAGAAAATTTTCCTTTATACTGTCTAAAAATGAATAAACGAGATTTTAGATTTTCTTTTTTATTAGACTCACTTCTTGTTGACTTTTAGCAGAAAAGAACCACATTCTCGAGGCAAAATAAAATCTTACTGCATGTCTACTCTATTCATCTGAATCATACATATATGCATGATTCAAAAATATCTAATCTTGATTCATTATAGGATGCTGCCTAAAATTCACATTGGCAAATTGTGATCAGTGGGGAGCATATCATGCTGGGCTTTGGGTGGCTTGTGCTTGACGCAGAGAGCCGTGTGTGAATACTGCCACCTTGTGAAGATGTGCAGAACTACGAGACTCGATGACTCATTCATGCAGCCCGAACTGCCTTCCTCGGCCCTGCTGCAGAGGGACCCGGGCTGGATAATAAATTAGTCTCTTTTAACATTCACAACTGATGGAAGGCAATCTGAAGGTCTGTGAAGATGGGGTTGAAAAGACTGTTTAGATGGCGTGCAGAGAGAGGGAAGACAGGAGAGAGCGGGGGAGTGACAGAAGGGGTGAAGCAGGGATTTGGGATGCTCTGAGGCAAGAACAAGACTGCGTAAGCCAACAGAGCAGAGCCACAGACGCTAACCACTCAGAGCAAATACCACAGCCGTTGTCAATGGGACATGAGAGAGCAAGAGAGAGAGAGAGAGAGATCATTTTAAACTTGGAAAAATACATGCTTGCAACAGTCCTGCAATCTAGCTGTAAAGAGAGTTTTTACAGAAAAAAAGTTTAGTTTCAGTGGCTCACATAATGACTGGTTTCAGAGAGTTTATAATTAGACAGAAGCCAGTATACTTTTTATAAAACCTGGCACTGAGCACGGCCCTCAAGGGCAACAGGCTGTAAAAGGCTGTAAAAGTTTTCAAAATCTTTTATTTCCTCTATAACCTTGATGAGTAACATATGTTTGAAAGAGGTTATTGATAGCATGATGGTTTATGTTTTTTTGTACAATTTCAACCACACAGAGACCGGACTACAGTACATGTTTCTCGTTATAACACCCTCTGATCACACGCTGCTTTATTTATTATTCAGCATGATATTTAGTCTATTTATGGCCAGGAAATATGAGTGGATTCACAGCACATTTTGTTGTGCGATATCAGTCAACTGTGACTTATTCATACCAGGAAGTCAACATCTACATTTTAAATTAAGCCATATGCCAAAAGCAAACTGCAGTATGTTAGTCATCTAACATCCAGTACACATCCAGAGAGATCCAGCACTAAGAGGAACCATTAAAAATCCAGTAAGAGAGGAGAGAAAAGGGTAGAGTGGAAACTGTTACCTTGAACATAGTGCTGAAAGGAAATGTCACAGGTGTTTATCCATTCTCTGAACTCCTCTCTTCCATAACCTGCAGCTAAATTGCCATAAGACCTCTAAATGACTGTAGACTGTAGTCAATTTCCAGACCCAGAGCTCCATGAAGTCAAGTAATACTGCAGTCCAGTCCACCATGAAAGGTATTAAGGCAGGCACTCTATTCATCCGAGGATAAATAGCTCTCCTTGCACTTCTTAAGTTAATCTTTTTAATTGTGTGTCTTTTGTTAATAAATGTTTTTGCTTCCTTCATTTAATAATACAAGAGTAAATATGCATGTTAGGCACTTTCTCTTGCAAAGAGCCTTCATTCTCACTCTGTGTTCAA
Source organism: Seriola dumerili (assembly GCF_002260705.1). Lineage (NCBI taxonomy): Eukaryota > Metazoa > Chordata > Actinopteri > Carangiformes > Carangidae > Seriola > Seriola dumerili. The sequence continues at coordinate 3,836,505 of NW_019174290.1, forward strand.
TCACAAGCCAAGATGTAATATTCCATCACATAATTACTGTGTGACAAAGTCATTTTAGTCAAGTGTAGCCTGAATTCATTGCGAAACCGTCATGATATTAATAAAAAACTGCCACTAAGGGATGATAAATAAGATTTAATAACTGTCATTCATTAAATTCTCACATTGACCTTTATGTACTGCGATTTATTTCACATCTTGTCATCAATTTAGAGAAAAATAGAGTGAAAATAACCAGACATTACAGAGACATAAATGGCTTAAATAGGCTATACATTTAAATTCTCCACCTGTCCAACATTTCAGTCTCCTCCCCAGTGTCACTCTCAGGAAATTACATCATTACATCATTTTTAACTAGGAAGCCCCAGGGCATGGAGCCTACTTGATCCATCTTCATCAGTCTCCCTCTCTCAGATGTCGTCCACATCATAAACCCCAGCAGCCTGTACAAACACACACCATGAAAGCCAAGGAAACACATCGTGACAGAGCGGTGACATTGACAAAGCGAGAGTGCGGCCATAGTGCAATGTAACAGCACGCTGGCACTTATGAAAACACCTGCTCCACACTGTCAGCAACTTAACCTTCTATCACCTAAATCCCTGGAGGAGAATTGTATCTGACAGATGTAGGACAGGAGGGGGTCAGGGGGTGGGGGTTACAGGGGCGAGGTGAAGAGTGGGGTGACAGAAGTGACTTCATAACTAAAAGTTTTTTAGAGAAGGACAAAAATAGAAAACCAGCTGAAAGAGACACGGGCACGACAATCAAGTCTATGAGAGAAGTAATTAGAAGAGGTGTGAGAAGAGTGTTGAAATCAGACACTTCATTAGCTTGTACAACATAAAAACATGTAGTTGGCTACAAGTATACCCTGTATATAATAATTTTGTACCTTGGTTTTGATGCCAATTAAAGCTACCCTTGTGTCTTTTTGTGTGTATATATGAAGTTACCTTACACACATGTATTGCAAACATTGGCTGTGTAAGACTGTATTTAGGCCATATGCTAACATCAGTATGCTAACATGCTAAGAATGTCACAAAATATTTGCCATAAAGTCGCCAAAGTTAGTTTAGCATGTTAGCATGCTAGCATTTGTTAATTGGCACTAAACACAAAGTACAAAGTGAACAAAAGTATTGGGAAAAATAAAATTTTGCATCTGAAGCACAGTTGAGGGAACACCAAAGTTATTGCAGCTGAAACTGTGGGGAAGATGAATGTGTGTACCAAATGCATCATTGCACTAAAGGAAAAGTCTGGGAGCTACCAAAGTCTTATGGAGACATCATCTGGTAAGCATGAATGCATACACCAATTTTTGTGCCAATTCTTCAGTGCAATAGAAACTTGACACCTAGATCTGAAAGACGAGATGAAAAGACAAGAGATTACAAGAGTCCTTGTAAAAAAACAGCAGTATCAGATGATAATCATTTATTTTTTATTTATTTAAAATAAATGGTACTAGCATGTACACAGTATATTGGCTGAACAGTAATAGGAAAATTGCAGCACAGAAGTGTCAAAGATGTGTTTGTGGTAATTCAGAAACAGTGTGTGACGGCCCTTCTGCTTGGTTTCCTGCTGAGGCTGCACTTGTCTTCAGGGCTGCAGACTAATTGAAGGCCTCAATCAGCAGCATGGGCCCAGTGTGTCCTATGCATATAAGCAGAGCAGCAGCAGTCAGATGGGGCAGATCTCCTCACCACACACACACACACACACACACACACACACACACACACACACACACACCTCTGCAGCTTCTATAGGTGTTTCCCTTTTCACAACATCCATGCAGCACATTTCCACTCACCCACTACCTACACGGCTGACCTTACAGATTCATCCCATCTACTTTTTGTGCTTATTTTGATAATTTTCTTGTAAATAAATGAGTTTGTTATTTAGTATACCCCTGCGTACTCCAGTATCAGAGGGGCAATAATTAGGATTCCTCAGTCAAAATCTATAATGTCTTCACGGTGATGCTACATAAAAAGATTCCCCAAATTACTTGGGATGCATCTGACCATGAATGTCATGAATGCTTCATAGCAGTCCGTCCAATATTTGTCAAGATATTTTACTCTGGACCTAAGTGTGCATGGCCAGACCAACAGACAGACAGACAAATTAAAAACAAATAAAAGATAAAACTTCAATTTCTTTTATCATTTCTTTCATCTTTTTTTATTTTTTGTGCTGATTTGGGGACAAAAAAACACAAGAAGAGGATTTCACCTCAACAAGAAAGAGTTAATTTCCTGTCAGCTCTGTTGTGGGTTTTGTACAGTATATAAAAGGATGATAAATGTGTTTTTCACAGTTGAAAGGCAGCTAATGGAGCAGGCAGACTTGTTAGACAAAAGGCACTTTAACAAGGACATGAAAGACACAAAGGACATAGGAGAGTTCCTGAATTAACTCATCCTTCACCAGATGACAGATCTACCATTTAGACTGCACGGGGCGTCGTACTGTAACTTGTATCATGCCACATGTTGTGAGGAGGATTTTCAGTCGCTCCACCAAGCTTTTCTTTGTGCTGAGAGTGATAAATACATGACAGGAGGTACAAGTAATTGCTTGTATTATTGCTTTTCATTTCTTGTCAAAATATTTTGCTAGAATTTTGTCATATTGATGGCTTGATGCATTTAGTGCAATTGGATGTCATTTTGTTGGTGTCACCCTTTATAAAACATTTTTATTGATAATTACTAAATAATTAAGCGATGCTTAGTATAGCATTAATAAGCCTTTAATATCTTATTGTTCTCTAGCATGACACCTGCATTGTATTTTTAGCAAGCTCTTTAACTCACCTGGTGGACCCTTTCAATGGCCCTTCTGGAAAAGCATCTAGACCAAAATCCATTCATGAACAACTTTAAAACATTACTACAGACCTGAGGGATAATTGTACAATTCTCCATTACTGACATATGAAAGAAAAACTGTGTATTTTGAGAGATAACAGTCATCAACCTGGTATGATCAGGCTAGCTATGGTGGCTAATATTAGCAAACACTAGATACTACTGTATAACTGATATTACTTAGGCAGCACTAACTCAAGGACTCTTCTCCATTTGTACCATTGCTACACAAAATTTTATCTTTATCATTATCATTGTCTGTTTTTGTTATGTTCAGCTACACTGGCTGTTGTTTGGCTCGCTTTAGAGTTATGTAATCCTTAAGATCAATACATCGCATTTCCTGCTACTGCTTCACCATTAAAACCACACCTGTCGAATTCTTCAATGTAAACTCGCAGCAGTAGGATACGATCGATTTGCATTAGCAGAACCATTATACATCTCATGTGGTTGTAACAGAATGAACCGGGAACAGTGAGGCTGATGTCAATGAGATAAAATTTTATAACAGTAATGCTGGATATCATGCATGCATCATTTCCTGTGAATCTCTCTTCCATGGGTAGGCAATTTGAATCCAGCGAGGGAGTAAAAGACTCTGCCACTTACAATTAAAGCTCCTATATAGAGATGTAATTACAGAATATAGATACACAGGATCCCTAATGCTGAAAAAATGCTTGGCATCTCAAAACTGGTATAATCATCAGTAAATAATTTATTAACAGTTTAGTACACCATCAGTTACAAAACTCCCTGTAAGGCGTTCTACATTAGAAAATCGTATCTATTTATATTAATAGCCTGAAGTGGGTTGCTGCTATAATATGTCCTTTTTGCTGTACTGAGGGTCTGATGTCTCATGTACTGTGTGTGTTACCATTTTGCTTGACACTGTCTTCCTTCAGCTCTTTTTAAGAACTTAGGGGCTTAGCCACTCAGCTCTCTCTCTACACGTTATGACTGTTTAATCCTATCAACAACAGGGATTGCTGTCAAAGCATCACTGAATTTGGCAAATGACAAGAGTACAAATACAGTTGAGGGGGAAAATGTTGATTCATGACTTCTCAAAATCCCACTGGCTAACTTCCTGAAAGCTTCCAGGACTTTTCTGACCAGACTGATCTTCCACACTCAAAACTTTTTTTTTCTTAAAGCACAGCAACACCAGGACTCTCACTTTACTGCATCTGTTAAGACATGTTCTGTAGTGGAGTTGTTATGATGAGTCTGCCTGGTTTTGGGCAGTCTTCGTCAGTTTTTTCATTAGTCTGGACTCTTTTTTTCTGTTAGATGATAGAGTTCTTACCAGCTGAGTTTTACTGCAGTCGGCAGATAACACAAGGCACTGTCTAATTTATTTTACTTCTCGACAGTGTCCACAAATGATTTATTACCTCCTGTCACGGGTTCCTGATTGGGCCATTCCTGTTTAATGAGGCAACATTAGCATAAACAGTTATATGAGGACACCGTTCTTGAGGTCACCCCCCCTCCTGCCTACCTTACCAGTTGATTGGTGTGACTATTTTTTTGCATTTGAGGGAAGGGTCTCAGGGGTTTGTTTTAGTGTGTGTGTGTGTGTGTGTGTGTGTGTGTGTGTGTGTGTGTGTGTGTGTGTGGCAAGAAGAGACAAATGCCACGACTTCAGACCCTGACTTGGATCCTGATACATAGAAGGAAATGACTCGTATGATTTATGATCTGCTATGATTAAATCTGATGACGTTGAATGACAGCAGTGATTATGCTAGTAGTTAACTTGACTGTGTAGTATGGAAATTCAAAAATCACTTAAAGGTGCAGATTATGACAGAATATGAAGACTTGGGGAAGAAATGTACTGTATGGGTATGACTATCTGATCAAGGTCTACCTGGATACTTCCTACCCACTTTCACTGGTTTCACTCTCCTCTGGTCACAGGTTTATATAGCCTCAGTTTAAACCCAGGCAATTTATTTAACACATTATGGTGTGCCGTGAGAATCTATGATGTGAATTATTTTAGCAGGAGATCAGTAGTCACGTAAATAAAGGTTGTGTAATTCACATGGGCCAGTGACAAATATTGTTTTTTAAGCATGTGGATTCATGTGTTACTATTTAAGCCCAACCAGTGCTGGATAAGGCCAACCAATATTGTGGTGTTAAAACATCATTGCATGTGCTCCCCTTAATGAGGTGGACAACATATTGGAAAAACATTAGAATTTAATGTCACCACAAACTACAGTTTTAATATTTACCATAAAATGGTTTCAGCACCTCTATTGCACAGTGTTAACAGCAATTGAAATAGTTTCAAAAATTGGCTATGGTAGGCCTATTGCTATCTTACAGTGTTATATTGACTGTTGTATTGTTTTACGGTGTGCAGGTATTTCTGTTTTAGGTAACTCAGTGTAATTTTCTGTACCCACTCATGGAACGAGATTTACATTTTCTTATATTACAGTATATTTAAATACTCTACTTAAATATAATTTTGAGGTACTTCACTTAAGTATTTTCATTTTAGCCTATGCTTGTCATCACTAATTCATTTGAGAACTTTGACTAAACACTTTTCAGATTTAAAATTGATATTAAACCATATGATGTGTTCATAAAATACGATAAATTTCTTAACACTAAAACATTGGTTTTCAGCCTTTTTGACTTGTTAGCCATTACAAAGAGAATCAGTGTCTGATTGTGTGTCCTTACTGTGTTTCAGATGAAGCTGTCAGCAATTCCACCAATAAAACATTTCCCCTTTAAACGTATCTTCTTTCATTTCAGTAATTGTTGAAGTGACCCAAGTGTCACCAATAAGCAAAGATTAGAGAAAAGTCCTAAACATGAATAGGGTAATATCAGTACTTTGTTTCTTTTTCTTCTTTCCTCTCCCATTCATCAATCAAGGACTTCTCAAATTTATCTGGTGACCGTTTGGATTGTCTCAGCACCTTGGTTTGGAGTAAACTAGCTCACTGTGTATAAAATAGCCAGCCTAAAAATAACTGCCTTCATGAGAAGCTACTACAGTTTATTTAAGCTACAACAGTTGCATTTACATTGATGCATCATCAGTATAAGTATGTATGTTCATATGCCACATGAATCACATTGGACGATTATCTGCAAAACGAGTAATTTTTACATTTTGCTATTAATATTTTTTTTTACTTAAGTAGAAGTTTAAAAGCAGCACTTTTACTTGTTTGAGTATAGATTATTGCTGTATTGTTACTTGTTTAAATATTTGAGTAGCGCTTCCACCACTGTCTGTTCCACTAAGTTGCCTGGACATGAAATAATCTGCAGGTAGTTAGCAAAGATCCTCTACTGTCTCTGTAGTTCATTTTGTTTCGGTTGGATGCGCACACTGAATATTTAGTTTGAGTGTGGCGAGACCCGGAATGTCCCTCTGCAACCGCCGTACTTGCACTCAGTGAGTCTTTGGTGTTTACTTGCTGTGCTAACCACTAGGTTGGGTGAAGAAATGGCTGAATATTCACACGTTAAATCAACCAAACTGGTTCTGAAAGGTCTTAATAAAGGGTAAGCTTTTTTCCTGACTTAGCAGCTCTCATCGCTACCGCCTGCAGTGTGATAAACGGCTAACTAAGTGGATCTCTGCAACCTGTGCTAACTTCAGCTACACAAGCAAAGACTCAAACGAGGACGTTACAATGAAAGCTACGTTACTACTCACTTTTTATACTTTTAATTTAGTAGTTTGTCCTTCTTAACTTTTAACTAAATATTAACACAGTGGTGGTTAAAGGATTGTCGCAGAACCGTCCACCTTAGTTGGTTGTTTGAGCCTGGCCAACACATTAGCACCTTTCTTGGCTGCTAATGCTAATAGCTAACACATGAACGATCGTTCAGTTTTGGACCAGCAACCATGTTCCCTGTTTTGAAGCATTTCTGCACTGCAAGTTTACACATAAATAAAAGTAAATGCAATCATCAGACTAGGTCATCAGAGTTGATGTTTATTGAAGGATCTGTAGCTCATGTCCTAGAACTTTCATTCATATTGAAAACTAAATGGTAAATCAATGATTTGTTATTGATTCTTAAGAACCTTGTATTTGCAATTCAAGGAAAACGAATTCACGTTTTAGAAATTAACTTGCCAGCTCGAGTCTGAATGCTTGTTTATGTTTTACAAGTTCTACCCGTGTAATTAAACATTTAGCCATGAAATTACATGTTAAATTTTTCTGTTAACATGAGTCTTTTTGATTTATTTACTTATTACAGGAAAAAGAAGAAGCACAAAGATAAGAAGAGAAAAGCGACAGATGAAGAAGATAAACCTGATATAGTTGGTAAGTGTATCTACTGTATTTCTAAATTGTAAAGCCCACAGATATTTTACATCATCATTAAGCTGTGAATTTCTGCTTGCGACATACAAAATTGTAAATTATTTTTACATATCTAATAGAAAAGTTTTAATCATTGCTAGAGAGCCAGCATTTCATATTCTTAAACTGATTTACAGGCACAATATACAGCACAAATGAGTACACCCTCTCTTATACATAACAAATTCAGTGCTTCCTCTTTACAAATAAGACATTTGGGGTTCCTATATGATGCAATATTCTGGGAACTCTCCTAAATCCATTACCAATGATATATGTCAATACTTAAACAGAAAAATATGATCTTCTTGTCAAAATGGTAAAAGTTCATGTTGCAAAAATGAGTACACCCACCTGAAAGTTACATAATAAAACTTAATGAGATGTTTTTTGGTGCTCGTTAAGGGCACCAGACTCACCTGGTGAGCCCATTCACACAGGTGTAATCGGTTGACAATTAAAGTGGTACCTAACCCATTGAATTGCTCTCAGACTTAATGCTGACAACAATGGCATCACATTGGAGAGAATTGTCTCCATGGCAGTGGTAAAGTTCTTATATGGGGATGTATGAGTGCTGAAGTTGTTGGGGAGTTGTACTTCATTGATGGCATGATGAATACATAGATTTACTGCAAAATCCTGAAAGAGAAGATGCTACCCTCCCTCCACACTCTGGGTCGACGGGCACTTTTTCAACATGACATGACCCTTAACATTCTTCCAAGGTTGCTGCTGCATTCTTCAGGAAGAACAAGGTGAAAGTGCTGCAGTAGCCAAGTATGTCACCAGACCTCAACCCTATTGAGCACCTGTGGGGAATTTTGAAGAGACAAGTGGAGCAGCACTCCCCCTCAAGGAGGTCATCCTCCAGGAGTGGAGCAGGATAGACAGGACAATATGTTGTGAACTTGTACACTCGATGCCAAGAAGGGTCAGTGCAGTTCTAAAAAGTAAGGTATGACATACTAAGTACTAAAATAATACAAGGGTGTACTCATCTTTGCAATCCTAGATTTAAGCCAAGCTGCCAAATTTCCTTATTTCTTAGATATTGATGACATATCTTTCTATGTTGTTATTATATACATGTTTAATACATTTCGTTTTGGTTACCTTCTTATGAATTGGAATGTTGATCATTTAGGGAAAACATATTTCTTTACGTTCAGGGGGGGTGTACTCATTTATGCTGTGTACTGTATATGCCTGATATACTCCTGGTTTTATTTGCATCAACATAACTGATGCAAATAAGTCTTTCACCATAAACATTAATAAATTAAAAATAGTTGTTGTGTCTAGGGATACTTTTGTATGGAAATTGAGAGTGATAGCAGATTCCACTACTTTGTTCTGATTTTTGGCTTCAGGGCAACCACTTTGTTTTGTTTGGATCATAGATTGCACCTTGCAAAAAAAAAAGCATGATACAAATTGATTACAGAAACTTCTTGTAACATTAATTCCTGTGACAAATACTAATTTTATATTTGAATTTTTGCTCATAATGTTTGTCACTTAAGTTTAGACGCACCAACTACAAATAATCTGCTACCTTAAAATGCAGTGCCTATGAGGTAAACATGAAGATTTTTGTAAACTCTAAATGCTGAACGCATAGTTTTATATGGAACAGTTTACTCCAGAAATTGTCCGCTGAGCAGAGATCGCACCTTAATGTTGCTGTGTGCTTTGAAGCGAACACAGATGCCATGTGTTATTACACCTTTTTGACACAAATCTTTCTGCTCACCAGGTGGGTGGTGGTCCATCAGCAGCTTTGGGGAAATTTCCGGAACAGTTGCCATAGAGATGCAGAACAACTCATACATCCATGCCCTGGATACTGGACTCTTCACACTCGGTGCACCACACAAAGGTAAGCAGACACGCTGAGGTGACTTCAGAATCTGACAGTTATTTTTCAGAGGAGTCAGCTCCTTCATTCAGCCTACATGGCTTTTACTCAGTACATCCACTTTTTGTCAACACAGTAGAAAATATCTGTATTGAGGGGGGGATACCTGACTTAACTTGTTGTGCTTTAATAATATCAGCTACTATAAGAACTGTGATTTTGCAGGTTACATTTTCTTTTGATACTTACTATACATCATTTTTTGTTGTTTGGCAATTTCTACAACTGCTAGCTGTATGATGTCAAAAAAGTCTACTTCTTTAGGTTGCTGGTTTTGGTGTTCTGATAATTCTCAAGTTCAAGTTTCAGATTGCATTAAAATAACTCCTGGACACCCATTCACAGTTGTGCATGAGTGACAGTTCTCTTACTGATTCACAGTACTTAACAGCTTCATACCTCTTCATTTGTAATTCCGTGTGCATTTATTGAACTTTTGAGTATGTGTTTGGCCTTGACTCAGATTGAAGGCAAAAATTGCACATTTCTGTAGAATTTTCCAGGGAATGTGGTGTAATGTGGTAGAACATTGAATTATCATCAGACCCCATGATTTTCCCTGGGCAATAACTCAATGTTATTGTGCAATCACATTCCAGTGGAATCGAATAACCCAATTAATGATTCCAAACACATCCTAATTAAAAACTAACAAAGTTACTGTTTAGAGTCTTTGTTTAACTTGTGAGATCGAATAAAACCAGCTATTTGAATACATCGCCTTGGGCTGTTGGTAATAAAAAGGTGAATTTTTTTTTTTTAGTATTTCTTGACATATTATAGACAAAAGCAATTAATCAAGAAAATACTTGGCAGATTAATTAATAATGAAAATAATCATTAGTTGCAGCCCCAGTTTGAAGACATCTGTCTGAAATAATACATTACATACTAAATTCACGGTATTGAACATACAATTTCCATATATATGAATATTGGAAAAAATCTTTTACGAATATATTGATACTTCACATAAGTGTGTGTGTGTGTTGTATGTCATTTTTTGTGCATTTTAAATGAATATGACAACTCTGCAGCTGTTGATTTATCCCACAGTCGTTCAAACCTGGAGAACTTAAAACTCAATTTTGAGGTTTACGTTTACTGTAGGCTCCAGGCGTTTGGGGATGAAGGGGGTTTTGCCTTCAGTCCACAAAGCAGTAAGTATTTAAGTAGTAAATCCAGATACCAGACTGAAAAGGCTGAACAAGGGTTGAGTTGAGGGGAAGGACAGAGCTAACTCAAGAGTTTACACTCACTTCTGCCTCCGGGCACTTCTGAGGGAGCGGTGCATTGCAACAGTCTGCCCGGAAAGAGACACTACTAACAATTAATTCAACCCATGTTTTGTGAGAACCAGTGAAAATGGTTGGGAGATTTAAACATCGCAATTCCCTCAGTGGGTCCTCATCCTCTGCATGCACATGAGCTCATTTCTAGGAGATGAAAGAAGACGCAAGCTAGCAGTATAAAAAGAGAGATTAGAGCTTTTCCTCTCTTCACTGGATTTTCTGCACCGATGGCACACTGTGGATGATGCAGCCTTTTTAGCAAGCTCCAAAAATATTCACATTCACCTGCAGGTCGACGGGAACATGCTGATGTTCTTTTAGACAACTCAGGAGGTCACAGTCTGACATATTCCAAAGATAATCAGCCTTTTGAAAAAGCAGCTTATGTCATATTTTACCTCTGCTTTCTAAATTCTTCCCTCGTTAATGTCTCACAGACTCTGCTCTTCCTTGACCAGATGCCTGTATGACACACTACAAATTGCACAAAGCTTCTGATTTATGGTAAAGGTCAGGCAGTGGCCTAATCACAGGCAAGTCACACTTCTATTAAATTATGAGGAGCCCAGGTTACCTAGGTTTTAAATAATGCATTTAAATGCAACACAACAGTTCCCTCTGTATCATATTCCAAATATCTCTGTGCTGGCGAACTGGACCCAGATCTGCACAGCGCTACTTAGCCGAAGGGTTTGCATTATTAATTACAAGAATACATAAGTAAAACATAAAAATGAGTGTTAATGATAACTTTGGTGTGAAAAGAAATTATGCACATTTTAATAATACTACATGATTGTTACACAGTAATTAATGAAATGCTACATTATTTATTTTTGTGTGGCAAAAGCTTTTTCTGTCAAAACCAGAAGATCAGTTTTTTTTAGAATTTTGCTACAGGTCAAAGATCTTAAATCATAGACTATTTTAACACGACTCTTGGCTCGCTTTAACATTTTTTTTGGTTTTTAAGGTAGAAAGGAACCGAGGTATTAATTCATTCAGCCATTATTTATACAGGGTGATTGAATTCACTCTCTTTTGCATGGGTGCCCTGTGTACACAGCTTGATAAAGCATCAAGCAAAAAATCCAATATATAGTCAATATTAAACTTACAAACTTCAAATAAAGAATAAGATCAAATTAATGAAGAGTTTGTGCATCAAACCAGCATAAAAAAATCTAAATACAACAATGTGGTGTCTGAAATCAACAATGTGGGATAAAACAATCAAAAAGGTAAACATTGTTTTGTTTCAGACGATGAAGGGCCAGACCCTCCAGAGCAGTTTACTGCCATCAAGGTCTCAGACACACGGTGAGTACAAGGCAAACTGTACATTGTGTTTGCATGCACAGATAAGCTTTCCCCCACAGATTTATTACCCCCCTTGTGTGTTTTAAATGAAGGATCTGTTTATATTGTCTAGATGTACAAAAGTAGTTTACGCTTCCATGTGCAACCCCTCCTTGAAGAGCTGCTGCTGGTTGTAGAGCAATTTCTTATGGGCTAGTTTCACCTTTCTTGTCAAAGAAAAACATTCTCCTGGAAAAGCTAACAATGTTTGAACAGTAGATTGGCCCTTCCTTATGTTGTCTCCTTTTTTTTTTTAAGCATTTCAAAGTCAGTGTCGGGGAAGAATTTCATTTTGTCATTTTTGCTGCTGCAGAATAGCCTTGAAGTCTGGATATGGCAAGTACCTGGGTATCAACTCTGAGGGTTTGGTAATGGGGCGCTCTGATGCCATCGGCTCCAGGGAACAATGGGAACCAGTCTTCCAGGATGTGAGTAAATCTTCAAATGCTTCTCCTCCTAATTTTCTATGGCTAACACAGGAGTCAAATTTTTACTATCACATTGCAGTCCTGTGACTTGTGTTGCCGCAAATCCTGTCCCTTTTCCAGTCCCATGTAATTATTTTCCTACTATTATACAGCTTCTACCAAAACAAGCATTGCAGCTCCAAATCAGACTATGACATCTTTATTGGACCTCACTAGAGATGGCGTGGGATGTTAACCACGCAAACTGCTGAAGGCGTCTTGTTTAAAGCAACAAAAATAACGGCTATTTTACAGTTTTGTTTGTAATTGTGCACAGTATATCGACCCTCTGGCATTGTGTTCCCACTTGAGCCCTTCACTGTGTGGCTTTGTTGGTTTTAACAGATATGTTGATTAAATTTGTTTTGAAACCAGAACAGATTTTTTTAGTCATTAAATGATGTTTTATTGTGTCAAGTTTCATTAGACAAACTTTCTAAAAACTGAATCAGAATGAACATTAATGCCCAAGTATGTTGACAAATTTTGACATTAGTTGTCAGTACCTCTCAATATACAAATTAGTATTGTATTAACAAAGATGGTCATTTGATTAAGATAAGCCGTTGTGTAATGTATGACAGAAAATGATCACCTTGATAACATTTGATAACAGATTAATCGTTTTAGCCATTTTTTCAAGCCAAAATGTCACTTGTTCTGCTTTGTGTATGTCACTATTTAATGCTTTTGTTTGTCATATATGATAATAAACAGTATTTTGGGGTTTCGGTTTGATAAAACACATCTCTGAAAGTTAATTTGGGTTTTAGGAAAGTGCACCAGTACCTAGGGCCGCAACTAACAAATATTTTGATTAGCATTAATCTGCCAGTTATTTTCTCAATAATCAGTATATTGTCTATTAATGTACATAAGTGCGATGCTTATTCAAGTATATGTTTTATTCCGTATGAACAGTAATTAGTGAAATAAATACACTTTTACCACTGTCCCCTGCCTTTCACGTCTCGCCTAATGGCTGATTGGAGTTCAGCCCATGAGAGCTAACACTTAGCTGTTGTGATGAACAATTAATTCATTATGCAGAATGCATCTACCTTGTCACTGGAGCACATAGCTCACTTTGATGCTTTGTTGAACCTATAAACAACCTGCCCAGCACAACCTTGAGACTCTTTTACATCAAATACCAGGCAGCCTTTCATGCCTGTCACAACAACCAATCCCACTGCAATTCTATCTAATCTACTGCCTTCTCCTCTGTTTTCTCTCTGTTCTGCCTCAGGGCAAAATGGCTCTCATGGCAGCAAATAGCTGTTTCATCTCCTACAGTGACAGTGGGGACATCGTGGCCAAGAGCAAGACAGCAGGGGATGGCGAGATGGTGAAGGTGATGTGTAAATTGTGTTCTTCCACAAGGTTGCATTTTAATCCTTTCATTTTAAGCATGCGATCTCTGTGAGGACCTGGACTCTTGAGATGGAAGGGGAAAATGTTTGTGACCTCACTTCATGGGGGGTTCAAGGTAATGATATTTAATCCACAACTTCTCTCTCTTGTTTTGTTTTTTTTTCTCTCTCCTGAATGATGAACAGATCAGATCGAGTGCGGAACAAGAGGTCAAGCATAAAGATGACATTGCGGATGAAGACAGGGGCAACGTGAAGTCCTGTGAGATCAATTATGTGTACGTAACCTCCACTGTGCATCACTTTAGCATTTTTACAAAGCACAACAGCCCAATCAAAGACTAATGAGGGAAACCCATGTTGGAATATCTCAGCATATAATTTTCTTTATTCCCTGCTAGGTTCAGTTGAGCTTTTTGCATTTAATGAGCAAGTTAAGATTAGAAGTCCATCCATCCATTTTCTGCCACTTATCCAGAGTCGGGTCAAGGTGAATTTATTTCATCCAAGTACTTGCAAATTAGGGCACTAATGTATTGGTTAAATGCACAGATTGACCGGAGTGCACCAGTTCTGTAATAAGTATTATCTTTGCTAAACCTCCATATTGAGGTGGATGAAATATTAGAAACGGCTGTGGTTTCCAACCTGTGGGTCAGGGCTCCCACAAGCTGTCACAAGATGAATATGAGGTAAGATTTTAAAAAGGACAGGAAAGCCGAAAAAAAACCCAGAATATTTTTCCTACATAACATTAGGTAAATTTTTCAGACCTATCTCCACTTTCCACTCACCTTGAATAATTTCACTGCAAATTATTTAAATAAAACGAGGAAAAAAATATCTTTCTCACACCCCATTCTGCTTCTTAATAATTACAATTACGTTTGATACTTAAGACACATTTTGCGGATACGTATGCACTTTTACACAAGTATGCTTTCAATGTTTTGAGTATTTGTATTTTGTAAAATTTCTGCTTTCCCCCTAAGTAAATGATCTGAATACTTTTTCATCAACTGCTGATCACAACTCTGTATATCTTGTTTTCTGTAAATTGTTTACTCTGATGAAAAGGTTGACATTATTTCCTCCTAAAAATCCATCTAACTATTTGGATTTTGTTTTCTCATGTTGTTTGTGTTTTTAATTTAGATTTGCAATAGATTTTTCTGAGCTAAGAAGCAAAATAGTGTGTGTTCCTGCATAATACTGTTCTCATATGAACTGGAAATAATTTTGCTCGGCTTCTGTGTCACTTCAGACTTTGGAAGCAACTTTTTAAGTGCAAATTTTCATTAAGCTGTCGTTGCTGATTAGAACAAAGTCACGGTGCCAGTAATCGTATTTGTGTTTCACAACAGTTTGACATTTTACAGTCTAAGCAGTATACCTTGCAGAATCCTCAGAACCAAAGCCTAAAGAACTTCCCTCTGACTCTGTGATTTCCTTCCTATTGTCCTCACATTGTGTCAGTCTGCACCCTTACCCTACCATAATAACATCCCTGGATGTGAGATCACGCCTTTAAGGTACTACCTCATCAATCCCACGCCTTAAAGACACATTTTATGGTCTGATGTTAGAGCGGGATGAGAAAGCAGACACCACATTTTAGCTTCCGATGCTGCTGAGTGTTTTATATACGGCCCATCTAAGGCCTATTAAGTTCCAGGCAATATGTCTGCAGCAGTTTTTTGCTTGGCATGCTTTGGCTTGGTGTTTCCACTCTATTATTTGTTTTAGATGAATGCTGCGGAAATGGACTCGTCATGTTGACATGTTGATAATGGCTGCCCTTGAGCGCGTGTCTTGATGTAGTGTTTAGCATCTGAAATGTCTTTCAGGATGGATGCAGCTTGCGAATCATAAAACACAGAGAGCAAAGAAAAACTAAATATCAAAGAGGTTTCAGACAAGACGCCTCGGTGGTTTATGGCACTGTTGTGCAAGGTATTTAAGTTTTAAGATAGTTTACATTGAAATAACAGATCATTTTAAAGCTGTTCATTAATAAGGGGAAATATTAATGGAGGGGGGTGATTGTCCTCACATCACCTTCATTTGCTGATTCCACTGTTATCCCCAGAAAAACCTCCTGTCTTAGCTAATATTTAAATGATAGTAGTGCACATGTTGATTTGTGGCAGCTAGTAGGCTTAGCCACCCAGCCTATTGCTCTTTGGCTGCCACTGTCAACATTCGAACACTCTGCTTTAGTTAATACTTGAGCTCATTATCTGGATTTTTTTCTTCTAACATTTAGCTGCTTAGAAACCAGGTGTCAGTTCTCAAAAAAAAAAAAAAAAAAAGACATGCTGTGAAAATATCCGTAATTTTGTGTGTGTGGTTGTGGTGGTGAGTCGTTTACCTTTGCTCAATCTTTTGTATTTGTCTTATTAACGTTACCGTGTGAATTACAGGAAGAAGTTTCAGAGTTTTCAGGATCGGCGGCTCAGGGTTAATGAGGACGACCCCAACTCGTTAAAGAGAGCTAGAACGGATGGGAAGTTTCATGAAGCTTTGCTTGACAGGTATGAAAATAATTTATATATTATATTTTTACTGTCAAACACTTGATGTAGTTTTGTTACATAATCGCTCTCCCTGAAATGTTCTTTTCTCTCAAACTGCCAGTTGAATGTTTTCACTTTAAAAAGACACTTCAATTTGTGTTAAATTTAAATTAAAGCAAAGATAGGTATATTCACACAGAATATAATACAAAAACAGAAAAGATTAAAAGATTTAAGAGTAATTAATGCATGTTCAAAATCCAAATTGTAAACCCCACATAAAATGTGAAAGTAAACAGTTGCACTTTTCACCTCCTCTGGATGTGGATGTGTTTTGTCCTCCAGTTCACTGGATTCTCTCTGTGTGTTCATAGGGGAAAGAACCACACAATAGAGAGTTTATCTAAATACTTAAATACTTGTGAAGAGTTACTTTTGAAAAAGAGTCCAATGCGTGGAGTATATAAATTATAAATTGTAAATGATGTTTCTGCTATTGTAATATTTGACTTTTTTTTTTTATTTGCTTCTGCTGATATACTAGAGTGATTTGTATGATCTAGTATCTTTGTATCTATTGTCTGAAATGTGTTGATGTTGCGGCATCATTAGAAACATTATTTGAACTTGTGAAAGTTCATAGGCATGTAGTTCATGTTGGTTGAGTGTGTCAACAGAAGCACTAAAGAAAGCTGGATTTTCACTGACTGTTCAAATTCTTAAAACCAAAAATTATCAGTGATTTACTTTGTACTGATACAGTGAAATGTATTTGTCTAAAAAGAATTATGTCACAATTTTTTTTTATTTTTTTTATTCAGAGTTATTTGATTTTGGGCATAGACATTGAGTTGATAATAAAGTAATAGATTGATTGCATACTGGGGATATAAGATGTCTTTTTTTTTTTTTTTTTTTTTTTACAGGAGAAGCAAAATGAAAGCAGACAGGTACTGCAAATGAAGATCCACTTTGTACATTGCTGTCATGATTTGACCTTTTGTTCTAAGATTAAATGTACCTTTTTGTTTCTTTTTATATTTTTAATAAATGTTTCATGGTTAAATCAGTTTTGCTGGTTTGTTTTCTGCAGCCAGTTGGTGACATTTATTCACTTCAGGTAACCCATTGGCCTTTTCATCATTTCACTTTGCTTTGGATCTAGTGTTTGTAAGAATTTTGGCCCTTCTTGTTTTTGGAATGATTCTATCATGTGTTGGTCAATAGATTGCTCTATAATCTAGAACTGAGTAGGTTATTCTTGTAAGATATACAACTACCAGTACTGACCTTTGACTAATCTTTATGAAAGGTCAGAATGTATTATTATTTATACTGTGTCTAATCAGTTTGACAGTATATGTGCAATGTGTTTAGCATGGGTTAATGAAGAAAAATGTCACTTTTAAAAATAAATAAAGATACATAATTTACATGAATCAGAATGTGGGAAAACTGAAAGTGTATTTTACACTTCTCATCATCCCTCACTGCACTGCTAAGTTAAAGGTATGTGGACAATTGAACACTACACTCATATGTGATTGTTCAATATCTCATTTCAAAACCATAGGTATCAATATGCTGCTCTAACGACTCCCGCCTGGGAAGACTTCCCACGAGACCTGACTGTTGGGATTTGCCCCCGTTCAGCGACAGAATTAATGAAATTAATGAATTAAACTTCCCACCATTGCGTGATACGATATTATTAAACAAGATGTAAAGAGACTCAGTGAAGCAAAACAAAAATATTGTTAAAATGGGTACGGCAGATGTCACATGAGGAAATAAATGCAATCAACCATGTGAGTGGTCACGTTATTTGTTTTCATTTCCGTATGGAAACGACCATTTTCGAGGGGTGTTTTGAATGACTTTATTAACTATTTTGACCGCGACTGTCGCTTTAATGACAAACAAAAGAAACTAGATTGTTCATTTGTACATTTCATCGTAAATGCATGTGATTTGTTTCTTTTATATTGGTCAGAAGATGTTCTGTTTCCTTTTGACAACTTCCGGTTTCCCTTCACCTTCGTACAGAAGTTAGCTCCCTGTCACGGGGGTAAACTTCATGTAACAAAACGACGCTGGACAGACAGCAGTTTGGGTGAAACCTTCCAGGAAAATGGGTCACTGTGTTTTTCTCGTTTTAGCGGCTTTATTCTCTGTCACATCGACACAGTTCATACCACCGGTAAGCGACGTTTGTGCTCTGTCATTGTGCTGTTTCACACATTAAGATGAGTGTGTTGTCCAGCTGCTACTACACACTGTTGATGTTTTCACTCTGAAGTCACACATTAACCTTAAACACTGTAATTTC
Source organism: Seriola dumerili (assembly GCF_002260705.1). Lineage (NCBI taxonomy): Eukaryota > Metazoa > Chordata > Actinopteri > Carangiformes > Carangidae > Seriola > Seriola dumerili. The sequence continues at coordinate 3,855,029 of NW_019174290.1, forward strand.
CTGCTTTTATTTTCCATTTATCTACAGTATACAGAAGACTGTCGGACAGAAATGTATCCACCAAACGGTCCTACGTAAGTAACATTAGTCTGTTGCAGAACTCCCTGTTGTGTTCAATTACTAATATGTTTTGTAACCGCCGTGCTTCACTGCTGAGCTCTGCTGCCTTCAATTGCCCCTCGTTCGTCACCGAAATGCTCCAGGTACAGTTTGTACCTGCTGTGTTTGGTAAGCAGAGGAGGAAGCATTGCTCTGACTCAGACCTTTTAAGTAACAGTACCTCAGTGTACTCTGTATTCTAAATGTTACTGGAGTCAAAGTATCAGGTAATTACTAAGCAGGCAGAATCTTAAAGGAAATAAAAGCCACTTGACCCATACTACAAAATGAAAATCAGGATATCTCAGCCTCTGCTGCATGGATTTTATGCTGCATTACTTTCTGGGCTTTTCATATAATCAGAGTGGGTGGGCACATGTGGTTTTTGTTTTCATTTTGTCATCTGAAATGAGCAAGGATATTAAAAACAAAAAACAAAAAAAACAAAACAGAGGTATGCCATACTTCAGGCATGACTTGCACTCTGTGAGAGACACATGTTGTCAATGAAAATATTCTCAGAGTGCCTCTCTGTAATGTGTAAATATCCTGTTTTGCTTTTTTTATATGCATTTATTTTCTTTATAAAAAGATACTTTTTTTTTTTTTTTACACTGGTTTTTCACTGTATTTAACTTATGCTGATATCTCAATCAACACTTAAAAGCACCATACCCTTTGAATGTGGTCGGGCACACCGGTATTGGTACTTGTTTACCTTACAGGTGTTACCTTCTCAATTCTAGATTATAAAGCAGTTTACTGACCAAAACGTCACAGAATCATTCCAAAAACAAAGACAAACATCTAAGTTAGTTAATTATTTACACTGAAATGTATAAATGGTGACATCTTCAGAGTGTATGTTTAGTTTGGCCATTAGTCCAAAACCTTACATTGATATAAACCAGAAAAAAGTTATGAGATCCTCACGTCTGTGACACTGGAGCTAGAAACTTTGTGGGACTTTTGCATAATCAAAGACTTCAAGTATCAAAATTGTTGGCAGTTAATTTAACTAGCAAATTAGTCACCTAATTGTTTCTGCACCAGATCAGTGGTTTACTAATCGGGTAGAATTAGCCTGCTTGGCCTCAGCTGCTGCATTTTTAACTCCAGATGCATGAAATTTCAAGTTTATTCAAAACAGATAAATGAAAATCAAGTCTAATCAGTCATGTTGTGAATAGGACGTTGTTCATCTGCATCAATATGCTGCAGTAGTTGTACAGCTTTTCATTTCTATTCAGGTTCAGAGGAGCTGTCAGTTGGTACACAGTGGACCTGGACTTACCGCCCAGCAAGAGATGGACAGCTCTGATCACTGACAAAAAAACAGATGTAAGTGAAGTAATTCAAAATTAAATAAAACGTTCCAAGTCTCACAAAAATCTCACCTGTTTTTTATTCATGATGTTTTTCGTTCAAGCTGGTCAACATGATTCAGGCCATCAAAGACTTGGCTTATGCTTTTGTGCCCAGTGGAAGGCTGATAGAGCTGGTTGACATTACACTGGTGAGTGTCATTTTTCCTCTGACCTTTTCTTTGAATTTGTATTATATTTTTTTTATCCCCATGAAAGCTTTTATGATTGCACTATGGTTTCTAATTTTCTGCAGCCTTTGATGGTGGACACACTTCCAAATCCTTTCAGTGAGGAAATCAAAGGAATTGCCACTGTTTCAGGGATTCCTCTGGGTAAGAAAACACAAATGTTATCAACTCTTCATTTAGCAACTGTATCTATATATTTATAATTTAATAGTTTTTTTTTCACTTGTGTAATTTAGGTGAAGTTGTCTTGTTCAACATCTTCTATGAGGTGTTCACTGTGTGCACATCCATTGTTGCAGAAGACAATAAAGGTGAGTCATCATCCAGAATCATGTTGATTAATTAACTTAAAATGATGTTACATATGTACTGAAACACTTTTTGGCTTTACACTTTTCCAGGTAACCTCTTTCATGGCAGAAACCTGGATTTTGGATTATTTTTGGGGTAAGAATATCACACATTTTCAAGCTTGGTCATCTTGACTCAGATGTGTGGTAAAAATAACATCTCATGAGATTAAGCTGTCCCTCTTCACAGCTGGGATGTGAAAAACAAGTCATGGATCATTAGTGAGAAGCTCAAACCTCTGGTGGTCAACCTGGACTTCAAGAGAAATAACCAGACTGTCTTCAAGTCTACAAACTTTGCTGGATATGTTGGCATGCTGACTGGCATTAAGCCTGTAAGTCATTTAGTATCATTACAGAAGATTCAATCAGCACAAAACATTAGTCAACATCACATGACAGTTGATGGGTCGTGTATACTTCTTCCAGAGTTCTAAATGTAAGGAATATTAAACTTCTTGTTTTCCTTTTTAGCACATTTTCACTCTGACCATGAATGAGCGCTTCAGCCTCGATGGAGGATACATTGGTGAGTGAAGCTGTTTTTCTCAGCTCTGTTTACAGACATTAGAGAGGAGGTCTACAGTGAGTTTCATGAATAATTCGTGATCTTCTCAATCTGTCCACATGCAGGAATCCTGGAGTGGATCCTGGGGAAGAGAGATGGGATGTGGATGAGCTTTCTCACTCGCTCTGTGCTAGAAAATGCTCACAGGTATTTTTTCGCTTCAATATTTAGATGTGCCACTGGAGTTTTGACCACTAGTGGCACTGTAGAGCAATGTTTCTACGAGCAGGTCCGTGTGTTATCAGCATAACACAAGCACAGTGATGATGTGATGCACATTTTTGTTGAGGACAGTGACACATATTGATGTTTGGTGGCAGTAATGTGATTTAAAATGTTAAGTTCATTTCAAACACAAGGCATTTCAAATGCTTAAAGGGGTAATAAGATGAGACAGAAAATAATCACAATGCAATATGAAAAGACAAATAAATGGGATTAAAAAAAAAAGGGTTAAATAAAGTGGAAGATCAAATGAAAAATAAGGTAAAATATCACATGAGAATAAAACTACAGTGCAGAACAAGATGTGAATAAATAGTCACAAATCTAATAAAAGGCAACAGCAAAGCTTTAAGCTATGATTTAAAAGAAATAAGAGCTGGAGCAGACTTCAGGTTTCCTGGTTGTTGTTCCAGACGAGTGGTGCATAACACCTGAATGCTGTCTCTCAACGTCACATGACAATGTCGCAGTCCAAGAAATGTGTCGTCTTCTCTCATTACCATCAGCTACGAGGAGGCCAAAACCCGCCTGGCTCAGACGAAGTTGCTCGCTCCAGCCTACTTCATCCTGGGGGGAAACCAGACAGGCCAGGGCTGCATCATCACCCGGTCTAGGCTGCTCAGTATCGATATGTTGGAGTAAGTACTGGAGTTTATACTGGACTTTAGAGAATATTCTTGCTTTGTGTTAAATTCGCTGTGCTAAATCACTATCAAGACTGACTTCTGTGTAATCAGTCCAGCTACAGGCCTACAATATAATCTGCTTAACTACAATAAAATGTAACAGTGGAAATAGTGGCTCAAAAGTCAGTGATGCAGCTTGCCTTGTGTTTGTCTTGTGAAACACTGTTTGCTCAACTAGGAACTGATGACCGTTGTGGTTTCAGGTCACCTGATATGACTCTACTTCACAAATCAGTCGTGTGGTGTAGCTGCATGTCACATATTGAAGTTTTTATTTATTTAATTATTGTATTTCAGGATTGACCTGAAGCTGGGCCGGTGGTACGTCCTGGAGACGAACTACGACCACTGGGAGGAGCCTTTGTTCCTGGACGATCGCAGAACTCCTGGCATGAAGTGTATGAACCAGACCACACAGAACGTGAGTCCTGATGACACCCACTTCCTGTACGGAACTCAACAATTTTCTGTCTCTGATTAGAGGCCATAAATATTTGCAGATGTAGTTAAGTTATTCCAGTCATGGGTTTAGGTCTGAAGTACAAGTCTGACAAGTTACATTCCTGTTCTATCAAAGACACCTTTGCTCTGTCTCTTTGTTTAGAACATCTCTCTAAAGACCATGTACGATGTGCTCTCAACCAAACCAGTGTTAAACAAGGTGAGCCTTTTCATGAGTACTTCTATTTTCAAAACTACTTTGATTATTTCAGTGTAAATAACATTTGTCTCTTTTCTTCCTGTGCCTTTTTCAGTTGACCACATACACAACACTGATGCAAGTGTCAGAAGGCAAACTGGAGTCATACATCCGTGACTGTCCTAACCCCTGCATGCCCTGGTGATTCTCTAAGCACTGAACTCTGATCAGTTTTGTAAGTGCTTAGCTGCATACAGAAGCAGTAAGATAACCTCAGCTGATCTTGGGACAAAACATTAAATTGTTCCTGTGTTTGCACAGCCACTAATCCCCTGAACCAAAGTTTGTCTTCCTGATGTCAATTTGACATTTGTCTTCTCTTTTTCACACAGTTCAGGAAAACTTTGAAGCGTTGATGAAAATACTAAATCCTACCTTTTCTGTTATGAGGGAAATTTGTACAAAAGTGAATCTACCTTGTAAATGTTTTTCCCTTTTTATTTTTCCTGTAATTATACATGGATCTCAATATGGGCCTAGGGACCCCTGAGATGAATGCACTGGTGTATAATTAAATTGATGCAAAATCTTACTACATTGTTTCTTAAAGTTCTCAAATGCAGCCAATAGTCACCATGTTAGACTACCATGCTTCAAGTTTATTTTCTACCCAAATCAGGCTTTCAAACAGTTCAGTTACAGGTTCTGTCTCACCATGACCACTGACCATTTAACACATTACTGATAAATGTACCTCAATGCTGACCACTATCGTTTTTTTTTTTTGTTTTTTATTAAAAAGGATTCACAAATACAGCAGTTCTATTTGTAATTTCATCGATGTGAATTACATGAATCAGTTTATAATTTAAATTAATTGGTAGGAGATTTCTCAGTTATTGTGCAGTTGTGTTAATCATGGCTTAATGGAACCTGTCTCGATCCAACAGACTGACAAACCATCCAGGCCTCCTGAGTTGAAATGTGACCACCTGGCCCAAGGTCTTCTGAGTATCAAATAGTTTATGGTTATATGATTAAACATTACTTTATTTATGGATATATGCACCATGTAAGCACATTATTACTTAAAATAATTATGGTTTTCAAACTAGATTTAGACAAACAGTCCCTCTAAAAGACTGGAAAACTTAACATTGTACACACAGTAAACCTGGGGCTTTTGGTGCCCCTAGGGCAGGTGCCTAATTTGCCTTGTTGTTTAATCCAGCCTTACAGTTACCGATAGCAACACTGACATCAATATTTACGTACTACACACTGGAAAGTAGCTACAAGACATCTGAAGAAGCCCACACCTTCATTTTTGAAAGTTCCAGCATTTTATTAATTAAAACTTATTACTGTAGTCAACATTTTAATTACATGAAAATCAATGGAGACTAACCATTAACAGAACAAAACAGCATATAAAGATGCATCTGAAGGGATAAAAGTTAAGTCTGAGCTTTGAGCTCTGATACAAAGGAAAAAGTGTTCAAGATGGAGAAACAATTAGCTGAAGTCAGCCAAGCTACAGCTGAACTTTTATCCTACTGTAATCTCTTTATAATTAGGAATCAAGTGCAGAAAAGATGAGCTGTACAACAGTAAGGCAGAGCCAAGACAAATAAGACGTTTAAAAAAAAAAAAAAAAAAAAAATCACAACTCATGTCAAACTGATCCCAGAACCAAGGAAGAGACTAAGGCAGATCTGAACACGAGTTTCAGTACTAAAGATTCAAACAGAGGCTTAACTGTCAGAAATCAGCAGCATAGAGATAACCCCACCCCAGATTACCAATAAATCACATTAAACTTTCACGAGTAAAATGAATTGCAGTGTTGGTTAAGTGTATAGGTTTAGTTTTATCGTGTGTGTGTGTGTGTGTGTGTGTGTGTGTGTGTGTGTGTGTGTGTGTGTGTGTGTGTGTAGTGTGTGTGTGTGTGTGTGTGTGTGTGTGTGCTAATTTGTGACCAATATTATGAGCTGTTGCTCCGTTTAAACTAGCAGATTAAGAATCAACAATCATACATCCAGAACAGATTGAGGTTGAAAGCATAGTGTTGCTAAAAACAGTAGATTATGAGACATTGGTACAACTCTTTACACATTCTGGGCACCAGCAGTGTCTGAAAAAGACAAAAGAAAACATCATTTATTCCAAAAAGGAAGAGAGTATTAGTTTATGGATGTGCACAACAGCTGCTCTGACTTGTATAGATGTACACATGGTAACAAGAGACAGTGGCTTGGCTTTTGTAGGGTGTTTGGCAACAACACAAACAAACCTGTAATCCTAACTGACACGGACTGTAATCCATACCTGGTTCCTTCAGTGCCTGTGCATTTCCCACCAGCCCAGTCAGCGATTCAGTGTTCCCATTGAGGATCTCTACTGACAGGTTGTTATTCTGCTGCTCCTCCACTATTCTCTTCTGAAGCTCCTCCTAACATTACAACACACATAGTAAATCCATTATATTAAAGAAATGTCTTTCACAGGTATTTTTCCTTTAATTACTTTTTCTTAAGTTTTTACTGGTACACATTAATTTTTCATTGTTTAGTCATTACACACCTCACACATGACTGTAAGCTGCAATGGCAAGTCATCCACCTTGACAAAGTCTTCCTCATCAGACTTCTGACTAGTGTTACCTGACCCCATCTCCTGCATCAATCAGATCAATATAGAACAGCAACAATACAAGGTTAGACATTCATTTCACATTGCAGTAAAACAATTGTGGTGAAATGTAATGATAGGATGAAAACCAATATCTTGACAATGTTCAATTAACCTAGCATCTTCACACTTGGACTTACATCTACATTGATCATAACGGGTGAGTCAGTGTCAGGGCTGCTAGTCGTGGTTGGCTCCTTGGGCACATCCTGATCATGAGAGACTGCAGTGTTTTCTTCTGAAGCAGCAGCTGCCTCAACTTTACTCTCCTCCTCAGGACTCTGGCATGCCGCTATGTTGTGTTCATCTGCCTTGGAATTCATAGTCCCAACTGGCTTGTTGGTTTCTGCAAGACAGAGATTTTAGATAAAAGATAACAGACTAATAATGGGTCTGAAAATACAAGATTTCTATCACATAAGACCCACTCTCAAATTTAACTACTTTTACAACTGAAAATATCAAGAAGGCCTCACCCTCATCATTCTCTGAACTCTGTTCAGTTTTTGTCTCCTGGGTTTCACTGGCTGTTGTCCCCTTGAAGATGAGAAAATTACACAAGTGAGACTAAGACAACAGCTATTTTTGTAAGATAATGATGATGATTAAAATAAATAAAAATAAAACTTTATAAACTTTATTTGCATAGCACTTTTCATACACAGGATGCAGCTCAAAGAGTCTTTCCAAATATAAAAAGAGAAAGGGAATAAAGGCAGGAAAATCAATATTTGTGGGAAAACTCTTTGACTAACTGTGACTCTGACCTCCTGCTCCACCTGTCCATCAGCAGAGGCCTGCAAGGAGGTTTGGACGTCAACAGGTCCAGCTTCGAACTCCTCCATTTCCTCCTCCTCATTCTCATCCTCCCCACTGCCGTAGTTCGTCAGGGCCTGAGTCTCTGCTTTGGACAGACCTGCGCAAAAAATGTGAGTGATGAATGTACAGCATATACAAACACACCCAGGCAAAAAAGGCATTACATGTGGATAAACTCATATTTTCCTTTTAAACTTTCAGCAGGACTGACATTTTTGCTCCTTTCCTGCCACACTGTTCTGTTGTCCTGTGGATTATTTTCACAAGCTTTGTGCATCATTATACATTTTCTATTCAAGTAAAAGTAACTGTTTTCATATAATTTTTCAATGTGACAAAGTACAGTACTTTCAGTGATGAACAGGTTGTCCATTTGAAGATGTAATTGGCCTGTGACCTAAAGAAGCCAGGACCTGATACAACTTAAAGGTATGAGCTGAAACTCAAAGTTTTATTTTAAAGAGAAAAATATGGAATTCAGTGAGACACTGAGGCTCTTTAAAAATAACCTTCACTTACTGATTGACATAGGCATTCCCTGTCCAACCCCTTCATCCTCATCTTCCTCCTCAACCTCTGAAGCTTCACTGCTTCTGTTATTCTTCATCTCTGTCTGCAGGTAAAGATCCTGGAGTGTAGAATCGCCTTCCTGCTCAGCCTCATCTTGGTCCTGGAAGAAAAAAAAGTGAGATTATTGTAACGCAATATAGTAAGTATTGACAATTTCATTATCAGTATTAAAATGACTGACCTTGACTTCATCCGAGTAGGCTGGAGAAACTGATTTATCACCACCAGGTACTGTATTTTCCTAATTGGAAGAATAAATTGAAACCAGGAGTCAAATTAGATTCATTATAAAAAAAGAATTTAAAAATCTGATAATTCAGTGTTAATTCATTAAGCACTATTTTATCATCTTGCCAAAAATACAAATATAATTGGAGCAGAAAAAAACAACAAACCTTGACACTGGGCTTTGCTTTACTGGGTTGCTCAGTCCTCTTCTTATTTTTGTGTTTGGCTGCCAAAGCGATGCTGCTGCTGTTGTCCAAATCCTGCATGAGCCTAAAGAAGGCCAGTTCATTGAAGAGGATTTCTGAGATCTCCACCAGGAGGTCCTCCCCACAGTCCTTCAGAGTGCGGCCAACAAATTTACTAAGAGAGTCCTGGTGCAAGAAACAAAGTGGGAAAAAGACAGAAAGACTGTTCTTTATTTGATCTGCTTAAACACATATGGCCACTGTTTGAGGAATCTGGCGCTGGTCGTACCTGCAGAATGCCTCCCAGCTGTCTGTGGAAAAAGCGGACAAACTCCTTGCTTTCATCATTTTGTTGGGTGAGTGTAAGGACCATGCGCCGCACAGATGTCAACAGCTGGACGGAACACACCTCATCCATGTTCTCCTAATTAAAGAAAACATTAAACTCTTTAATAACTGTTCACATTATGTATTGCATCCAGTATTGATGAGAAATCCATAGAGATTAAATCTTCAACGACAAATTTGAATATGAAATTTAAAAAGGCAGAAAATGATCTAAATTCAATAATTTTCACATTCAATTTAATTTGAGCCTTAACACATTTAGCAATGAATTACTGACGAGCACTTTGACTACAAACTCATATTTTTTCATCTGCAGTTGATTCTCTGCTGGCATGAAGCTACAATCTCCTGCAGCTCCTTGTGATGGTGAGCCTACCTTAAGGAAGGGAATGACTTCTGTCATGATGGCTTTGATCTGACGATCCAGCTGCTGCGTGTCAATCTGAGGACATCGCACATCATCGGCTGCACCTCCTGCTCACACACAAATAACATTTTTTTCTTCAGAAATTCAGCAACACTAAACAGCACAGTGAAACGCAATGGTTCTGTCACTACAGTTCTTTGCACATGTTGCAATCAGGCGAGGTTATGTGACTGGGTACCTTCCACTGGTTCAGCAGGGTTAGCAGAAGGGTGTTCAGCATGTGAGACTTCAGAGCCACCTGCACCTGCAGTGCTGGCGTTGCAGGGGTTAAATTCAGCTTTAAGCTTCATGCGCTCATACTCCCTAATCCTGGCCAGAGCTTTGTCTAAATGAATCACCGTGTTGCCTATCAGAGCAGCAAAGAAAGGAGAGCAGGGAGAAACAGAAATTGGATATGAAAATTTCAAAAATCAATGCAGCAGGAGAAAAGAGAAGACAGTAATGGAGATTAATGCATCTGCAACCAGGTTTACACTAGAGGATCAAACATAGTATGCCAGGCCTCACTGCTCTATGATACTAAAGTTCCCCAAATCTGAGGGTCTGCGTTTCCGCTGGGAAATATAGTCTTCTTCTGATAAGTAATATTCTTTAATTTGGACATGTAGTACTGATGATGTATTGATGATCCTGAGGTGTAAACTGGTTGGTTTACCAAGACAAGCCCTGAGAAGCCCTGCAGGAGAAACTGGGAAGGGGTAACCTCAGTTTGCTATAGTTAAAGGCAATAAGCAAAGCAATTCAGTTGAATACTGGGATATGGAACAAGCTAGGTGTACAGTTTTCCAAGCTTTAAACCCTTGCTTCCCAAAGTCAAATGCTTAAGACATGCAAAAATATACCTAGATCATCATTAGCAAATGGTTCCAGGTTGGATGAGGTTGACATGGTGCTGTCATTGTCCACAGATTCTGCATCATCTCTCTTCTTCATTGTGTCCTGTGTGAGCCTCAAGTTCTTCTCCACCACCTCCTGAAAAAGATGAGCATTCTGTTTTGAGTCTCACACACAGCATCCATCTTAAATCCAACCCTGATTCTCTTAAATGTAAGAGAATGGATGATTCAACACAGATCCACCTTATTAGCAGCCTAACACCCCGCCTGAAGAATTCACAGAGGCAAGAGAGATTTTAGCATATATTATAAACAACAGCAATGGTAGCTTCTCTTTCCATTCTCCTAACATGGCAAATTAGGCATTTCATCCATCATTCTTGAACAAAGGCATTATTTAGACAGACAAAAGACCTGGCTTCCAATTAGCAGAACTCTTGGGACCTTGGCCCAGAACAAAGAGCACATGTCTGATCTGGAAAAAGAGACATGGAGCGATGAGGGTCATTTTTTTTTTTCCCCACAGAGGGCTTCTGAAGCCTTGCTCTCAGGTTAAATTCAAAGACAATGAAGATGGGGTGAGGGAAAATTATAACCACAGAATAAAGAGAGACATGGAAGGATGACAAGAGACAAGGCAGGAAAGGATGAAAGAAGACAAGGCTGAGAAACTAATCCAAAATGTATTAAAATGTAAAAGAGGAAAGCAAAAAAAGAGAAGGGAAAAGAGGTTTGAGAGAGATACTTCAGAACAGGCAAAAGCTTCAACAGAAAATAAGAGAAAGAACACACAGATGGGAAAATACCACACTGGGAAGAAATAATGTGTCTCTTACTGCATCACTGGTAGCCAGACTCTCGCTGGGTGTCAGTTCAGACTGAGAGCCTGCAGCCCACACCACAGGACCAAGACGGGGCAGCTGGTCCTCAGCTGCACTTTTCTCTGCAAGGTGCCTGGTCACTATATCCTGAGAGAAACACAGGGAGAGCCTACTGTACCCATTGACTGAAGTTGTCAAGGAAACACTGCATTCATATCTAAGGCCAGTGTCAGATCATAGATGTGATTCTCATATCAAAACAGAGGCCACCAGCCTTTAATCTACAGTTGTCCTTAACACCAATTGTGTCCATTTCAAAGATCCCCCTCTTCCTCCTGCTAATTGTCTCTCATTGTCTCTTGCAGGTCTGATCTGCACAGAAAGCAGACATTCGGTCCAGAGTCTCTCAAGTGTGACCAAATGTTTAATATGGTCAACGCAGCCCGTAATTATGGAAATAGTACAGGAGATGAAAATCTTATCTGTAACCTGTCACACTTCCAGATATTCTGCGCCAAACAACTCCTTTGACCTGGAACCCCATCAATAACTTGGCTATTTTAGGTGCAGATCAAGGGGTAAATCAGATGGAATATCTTGTTATCTGAGCCCAGCATAAAGTATATATCCATACTAGATTCAAACAACAGTTTTTACACACTAGCAGTAAGTAGTTACATGTGTCTACACTTACCTGGAGAGAATAAAGTGCCCTCTGCCGCAAGTAATCTGTGTTGAGCAGCTGCAGCTCATGGAAGAGCTCGATGAGAAAGTGAGGTCGGGACTCATTCTGAGATATCAAGGTAGCCACCTCAGAGTAAATGGTCTCCCTCAGTGCCTCGAACAGAGAGAAGTCACTGCTTGCATCTACAGGTTCAAGATGAATGAACAGGCATTTGCATAATCTCATCCATGAGCGAGAACAACAGTCTGCCCTCAAACTTAGAAGCTTTGGTTTAGGTTAAGACATAATTAGCCCATGCATGCGATGTTTAGGTGACATAAGAACCAAATGATGCTTGGATTTGCATTGTGAGTTTACCTGGTGCTTCTGTGCATGCAATTCTGTTAGATAGGAAGGGTGTTCTCCAAGCATAGGCTGTGAGTAAGATAAATTAAAGTGACAACAAAGCAATTTAACCCATAATTAAAATTGTGGTCATGACAAATGTGCAAAGAAAAGTAAATTAAAATTATATCAAATGACAAGATGTTTAAATTATAGAAAAAAAAACAAACATTCTGATGTAAATTAAGCCTAATGTGGATATTAAATGTAAACAAAGAAAAATTAAACACACAGACAAAAGTGGAGTGAGGGTGGGTGGAACTTTCACTACAGGTAGTGTTAACCATACCAGAGGAGAGGTCATTTCTTTTATTCCCAAGCTTCATCTTGCTGTCTAGTTTCTCTTGAGTCAGCTTGTCCAGCAGACTCTGGTTCTGATCCTTGTGACGAGATGGGGCTGCCCTCTCCTGGACAAAGTCCGCACTGCTGCTAACGCTGTCACTCTCATGGCCTGCGGAACACACAAAAATTAAAAGAGAACCATAAGTGGGATTTTCCTGGCTTTGCTAATTAGGTTACAGCAAGTATGAGAAGAAATTCAACTCCATTTTCATACCTTCACTGTTCTTGTTGTGCCCTTTGCTCCTCCTGCGACGACTCTTAGAATTGGGAGTCTTGCTTCGGGAGGCCAGGTTGGCTTGTGCAGAGGCCTTACGCCCGGCCTTGAAAGTCTTTGTTATGGTGGTGGGGTCAACGGGATCGGGCATGCTGCTGAAGCTTTCCTGTGACGCCTGGTCAAAATCTTGAGGTCTGGAGTGGCGATTAACAAACGTGGGAGAGGAGGAGGGCGACTCTTGTGGCTGTGTTTTAGACAAGTGATGCTGGACGGTGTTGTTTGCATAGGAGGTGTTAAGCCAGCCGGTTGCTCTGAAAAGGGTTATGTGGAAAATAAATATATAAACAACAATGTTGCACAAATAACCACAAATGCCTTTTCTGGCAAAAGTGATGCACATACCCTCTTTCTGTTGTCGTGTTAAGGGGAGAGCGCTGCAGTGGAGGAGGGAAACTCATGTACTCTGTTTTGATAGAGGTGTTTGGGTCTAATTGCTGCTTCTGGTGGTCAGGAGCAGCATGACCTGCCACACTCTGAGGGAACTCACCCATGGCAGGAGGGAACAGTGGATACAAGTTAAAGCCTGCAGAGTGAATGAAAAAAGACTTAATTAGCTTAAGCTACTGGGTTAACAGCCAAAAAAAAGCAATTAAATCATGACAGTAAGACTTCCGGCCTTTCACTTCGGCACAACTGAGTCACTTTAAAATATATTAATTACTTCAAATTCACCTAATTGAAAATCAGTACTCATATCAGTAATAGCAATGAGACTGTTAAGCCATTGTACAAGAAGTACTGGAAGAAAATAATATTTTCCATATTTCTTTATGTTTAATTTGTTGAACATTCTGATATTTGTGTACTGCAAAGAGGAATTGCTATGATTTTCACAAATGAGATGACCCAAAAACCATCTTTAGCTGCAATGGAAAAGAGATTTGTGTCACAATTAAGCCCAAGAGCTGATAAATATGCATGTCATACTGGGAGGGAATGGGGATATGGCAGCCGTTGACATGTTGTTGGTTGAAGGATGCAGGGTAGAAGAGAAGGGGAGGAAGACACCAGGAGAGGCTGAGGGACCAGAGCTGGATTCCTGGGAGGAGCCCTGCTTCTGTGTCTGCCAACATGCTGTTGAAGAGGATAGCGGTTGCTGCTGCTGCTGCTGCTGTTGTTGTTGTTGTTGTTGCTGCTGCTGCTGTAGGAGGTCGGTCAGGACCTGCTTTAGTCTGGAGGAATGGCATGACAGAATGTAGAAAATGTAAAAAAGATGTACCACTTGCTGCAAATTAAGTAGCGTAATTATGTATGCTGTTGCTTTCACCTTTGCACATTGTTTTGCTGCCAAGCCAGCAGGGTGTAACACTGGTTGAGTTGGTGCATGACCAGGTGGACCTGTGGCGATGACAGGTTGTTGGGCAACACACCGTACTGACCTGTCAGCATGGTTTGCAACATGTATGACAGTGTCTGTGGAAAGAGGTGAGAGACAACAGAAATGATAGTTATTGTTCCTCTTGTTTTAAGGGAGAGAATAAAAGGAAACATATCCAAAATCCACTCTGACTTAAGTCTAGAAATGTAGGCTGGTGTCAGTTACCAATATCATTCAGTGTCTCTGCGTGTGCATTTGTTCAGTGTACCAACCTGCTGGTCCTGCAGGAGTGTCTGACACATGCTGGTGCTGAAGTCCAGCTGTCTCTGCAGCTGGCTGACCTGTTCCTGCCAGTGACCTGAGCCCTCAGCAAAGGAAAGCTCTGAGGCCCAGCGCAGGTTTTCTTGCCGTCGAGAACCTGCGTGCTGGTTAGCAGACTGGTTCAAACTTCTAGACCCCTGCTGTTGCTGCTGCTTCACCTTAGTCTTGTTATGAAGATGGCCAATACCCTCACCTGAGAAGGCTGGTGGAGGCTTCAGGTTACTGGAGACACAGAACAGTGAGCACATGATTTAAAAAGGCACATTAGAAATATCAGTACTGAATAATAACACTATTCCTCCTGTGTCCACTTTGTCTGACCTTCCTTGATTATTCCTATAAGAGCACTGGTTCCTGCTCGAAGAGTAGATGTCATCATCAGTGCTGCTCTCTGCACATTCTTCCTGCTCCTCTTCCTCTTCTGCACCCATCTCCGAGTGATATTCATCCTCATCCTCCTCATCATCATCATCATCGTCATCAAGGTGGCAGGGAGTGGATCCCCAGGTAGCCATTGTCCTAATGACACACCAGAAAAACAGAATCTAGCCATTTGTGGAATAAATTCCTATATCAGTTAAATAAAGTGATGAAGTTTTCTGCTAAAATTTGTTAATAATGAAAAATCCAGCCAACGTCTAACATTCATGAGACAGGCCCCTGGAGCAATATGTCTCCTACCTTTCATCCCTACTGATAGGTTGTGAAGGTGTAGCAAGGCCACCTTGGTCGTCAGTCCGGCGGGGAGAGTCACTGAGACCACTACGCCTCTGGTGTTCAGCCATCAAGGACTCTAAGTGCTTTCTGCGTTGGCGCAGTTCTTCCCGCAGAATCTGGTGGCGACGCATCTCTGTCCAAAGCTGCTGGCAACACAAGGACAGAGGGCGTGAGTTAACAAATCTGTATTATTCTGAACATGCAGTTCACATTGTGACATTTGACTAATGGTGGCGGAGGGTCTTACTTCATTGTCAGTGACTGAAGAAGTAGCTGCTTCTGGAGGAGTGGGTTTGAGTACAACTGAGTTGGTTTTGGGTCCAGATGATGAAGAAGTTTGGATAGTGGCTGGAGTGGAAACTGCAACTGGGACCTTTTTCAGCAAACCCTGCTGACTCACCGTGCTGGACACAGATGACTAGAAAGTAGATAGGCAGAGTATATAAGGGCATATTCTTACAGTGGGGTTAAAAAGTCTGAGACCGTTTTCCAAAGTGGTCTTTAACTTACTGATTCCATTTCATCTGAAATTCTAGTTTAGATTCTTGGCATATTATTGGTGTAAGACATGAAAAAAACTGTGTGTGTAAAATACCTGGAGGTCAGGGCAAGCCCACTGGAGGTCCTGGATCTTGCCTTGGATTTCAATGAGTCTCTGGCGCTCTTCATGGAGCTGCTTCAACTCCTGTTTCTGCTGAAGCAGTTTCTCCTCATACAACTTCTCCCTGTGTCAGGAGTAGTTTCAATGCAATTAACCAAGGTCATAACACAAAGACAAGAAATAAACAGAATAAAATCAAAATAATGTTTTACTGTCAGAGAGGCTTTTGAGATCGTTCATATGCTGTACCTGGCCTTGCTGGAGAGAGTGAGGTCTCTGGGATTCTGTTTAGATCCAGCCCCAGGTGTCCTAACTGCAGTAGCTCTGGTATTATTTGGCTGTTGGTGTAAAGCTTCATCCTCATTGGCTGTTGTACCATCTGTGTCGTCACTCTAGATACAGACAAAAACACACATCTTAAATGCTGTTTAGCAAAGAATTGTCTCAGTAATTCCATACCAGAAAAAGTGTGTTATTCTTTATGTTGCACAAGATGCAACATGTCAATTTTAATGAGTAAATATTGAATGCATTGTATGTTTGATAGCACCAACAGGAGTCGTAAATTTTCAGACCAACACATAGGGGCTTTATCAACCTTTCATCCTGCCAATCAAGAACACCTACAATCACAGTATAGTGTATTAGATATTATTCAGTCTTCTGTCACACCTGAACCATGGCCACCAGTTCCTGCAGCTGCCGCAGTTTCTGCTTGGCTGTCTGTCGATGAACCTTCTGGGAAAAACCTCCATCATTAGCCAGGCTGCTCCTCCGACTAGACCCCGATGCCTCACTGTCTGGAGCCACAGCCTGTGCCCCTGCATCATTATCAAGACAGTCCTCTTCTTCATCCTCATCCTTCACCTGGTTAAAGGGCGTGTCCCTGTTGTATTGGCACTCTAAATAGGAGCAATTTTATAGAAATATTATTTATTCTCCATTATTCATTCTGTTTGTCTGTTAAGTTACATCATTTAAAAATGTGTTGCTTTCCACCTTTAAACTTTGCATTAACATTGACCTCCCAACTGTGTGCTCCTGAAATCACAGCACTCTTGATAGAAACAGACAGTACCAAGCTAATAGTCATTTTTGTCATTTGTCATTTGAATTTTATTTCAGGAGTCAAGATGCATGGACGTGGCTGTTCATGTTAATGACAAATTAAGATTCAATCTTGCTAAGTTTGAAAAGCATTTTCACAAACAATGGTCATAAGCCAATGTATCATTTTAAAGTATGAGACAACATATCTGTGTCAGTCATAGTGTGTGTCAGTGTCTGCAAGAGAGTACCTATGGCTGAGGGGATGTTGAGGCTGCGGAGGTTGGCTGCTGACCGGTTGTTGATCTCACACTCTGTGTTGAGCCTGCCATCCCGGTTGTTAGTGCCGCTACTCCTGACACTGCGCCCGTTGGTCAGGCTGTTCAAGTCTGTCCAATTGCCACTGCGCTGCGGGTTTCTAAACAGATAATGTGTATTGTCATGTATTAATAGTAGTGTTATGGATACACTACTGATTATTGTCAATGTCAACAAAACTTTCCTTTTTCTTCCCTTCCCTTTTACTGAGAGTGTTTCTGTGTAATTTAGCCATATAAGACAAGCTGTTGAATCTGTTTATAATGATTAGCCTTTTGATAGAAGTCCAATCTGAAAAAAAAAGTCATTTTCATTTTCATTTAACTACTATTTAATTTCTTTAGACACCCACCTGATGTTAGTTACAGGCTGGCGGTTCTCCTGCTCAGAGTCAAACATGGCCTCAAACATAGAGCCGTCCTCCGTCTCATCTTCGTCATCCTCCTCTTCCTCATCATCATCATCCTCTTTCACATTCTCATTGACAGCATCCACCATCATATCAGAAGTCTGCTCATAGTACTGAACCAATTCCCGCAGCTCATTCAAACGCTTGTGGACCTCCTTTAGCTTCCTGTAGGGAGCAGAAAAGAACAACAAATATGTGAATTAAATGAATGTATACTTGGGGAAATAATTAAAAGGATTGTGTGACACACCATAACAATGTTTTCACAATTCTCCCCACTACTACAGGTCAAAGTACAAAGTCACCCACAGAAAAGCACCCCTATAAAAGGGGGCAGGTCTACTGTGTGGCTGCAAGGCTATATTAAACTACCCTATATTACACCATCCACAATCTACAACACCCTGCTGCTGATATCTGACCTTCCTATTCAGCTGCTTGTTGTGTGTTTTTGTACGTACCTGAGCTTGTTGGAGCTGTCCTGGTGTTGTGTGAGTGAATGATGGAAGGAAGTGGAAGCTGAGGCCCCATTAGAGCAGAGAGCAGATGGACATTCTGAAGATCCTCCCATACTCAGACTGCACTGTGTTGACAAGCCACGACCTGAAGGGAACAACATGCAGGTAAGTAAAAATGCAACAGAATTATCTAACCATGTTTTGGAAATACTCTTACATGAGTTATTATTGAGAGTCTGGTCTCTGAGTGAGTGCAGCTCCCTTAGGATCTTGTCCATGGTTTGTTTTTTGTCTTGAAGTTCTTGGAGCTTGGTGAGTTTGGCACTGGCAGCTGTTGCTCCAGTGTCTAGCCCAGTGTGTGGGCCAGAGGCAGAGTGGAGGAGCGGCCTGTGTTGAGGTGGGCCAACAGCCTGGGGAGTCCTAGACCAGCACACCTCTCTGGAGAGGGAAAGACTCTCTGCCTGACGACGGTTGTCTGGCACTGCTTTGGTCTACAGGACATGGATAATGTAAGACTTGAACTGTAACCTCTTTATTAAATTAAACAGTTAGGTTAAATACAGATTTTTTAAAAAGTTGACACAGCTTGTCAAAGAAAAGGCAGATGGTGGCTGTTTGTGCCAGCGTTACTTTTACATTATATTATCTCTTTATCAAATTGTACAAAGTCAATATCTTCACAAACTGACACTGAAATGTTATAATGCTGAAATAGTCATTAATAATTATTTTAGAAACTGCAGTACATAAATCAGTAGACCATTCAGTGTATGAAATAATTCTAGATGACATAAAACTATTATATATGGTATCATTTATGGAGAACATGGGAGCCCAGTGAGTGTCTACTATACCTGAGAGTCATGCAGTTGGTTGTGGAACCGCTGGATCAAATCATTTAACTCATCATTCAGTTCCGATGTGATGCTCAGGCCTGAAACACTGCCTGTGGTTTCTGTGACAACTAATGACAACAAAAATGTCAACGGAATTAAACATAGGAAAATATTTACTTATGTTAGTCATTGTAAATATTTACCAGAAAATATTGATACATAAATGAAAAATCCAATATAATCAGTTCTGCTAATTAAATGTTCATTAAAAATATTCCAGCTGAGCTTTCACTGATGCATCTCTGTCTGCAAGAAAAGTAATCTGTGACCACATCTATGACTGTGTGTCTCTCACCAGTATCTTCAATCACAGCAAGTGCCTGTTCTGCGCTGTGCTGCATGGCCATTAGAGCTTCCTGCTGGCCCTGCAGGGCCCTGAGCTGCTCCTGCTGCTCCAGCATCTTCTTCAGCAGCTCATGCTGCTTACGCAGATTCTCCAACTCTTCCTTCTGGTCAGCATGTACAACTTCTGGCCTAGAGCCCTACAAAATTCACACCCACATACCATTACAAAAACAGAGTCTACAAAAACCAACAACAGCAATACTGTATTGCTACTCAGCAGAAATGGTAGAAGCGGATTGTCAAGCTATGACATAGCAAATAAAAATATACAATGAAAAAGGCAAGGGAGGAATTTACTGCCTGGGCTTTATTTCCTCATTTAAGAATTTAAAGACAACAGAGTCACTCGATACCAATAACACTGGCAACACACATCAATAGAAAGCGGTAAACGGTCCACAACAAATGTACACACCATTGCATTTGAGGCATCTGAAGAGCGAACCTCAATGTTGAGAGAAGTACTCTCTGCCAGTGAACCTGAGCCCACTGCAGAGTCCAGGGTCCCCACATCATCCTCTTCATTTTCCCGTGCCTATGGAAATAGTAGAGAGAACAGCCACTGACTCTAAGATAGCCAAATAGTAAAGTATGACAAAAAATGTTTTGACCACGAACTGTCTGCCATTACTACAAGTAACAAGTTAGTAATTGAAAAAGAGTGAAAAAACATAGATGAAAAATGCCTACATTCATCAGTTGCTGAAATTTGTGGGAATAAAGAGACTAAAAACCTCCAGTGAGTTTAAGTCTGATGAATTAAAATGTATGTTTCTTGTCAAAACTACTATATATTTCAGAAAAATTCTTAACTCAATGCACAATGATCAGAAAAAACTATCCCAGAGTTAAGAAAGGTGCCATCCAAGGTCCCAATTTTACCATCACAGGAAACATGACGCCACTGTTGAAGTGTTTCAGGCCACAGAGAAAAAAGGTCATTAAAAATATATGTGTGGCAGGCTGCCAGGATACCAACAAAAAACAGGTTCCACTTCAGCTATGAATAAGCTGAGAAACATCTTCTGCACATGACATAGCACATTTACCCAAAAGTACATAGCTTTGCCTGATAGCATGGGAAAAGCAGAAAAGTAGATCCTATAAAAGATATCAGCCATGAAGCTAGAGAAATAGTGGATACACTTACCAGCATTTTCTGCAGGAACCGTAAATAAGACTTCTCCTGCTCCCTGAGGTGGTCGATGAGATGAGAAAGACGCTCCACATTGGCCGGCACATCATTCTTCTCCACCAGGTCATCCCGCATGGAGCTGGCCTTACTGATGTACTCCCGGATCTGTATCAGTTTGCTCACCACCTGAGACCATACAAAGAGAGGGGGTGGTGTATGGGTGTGGGTTTCAGTAGAGTAAATGAAGAGAAGACAGAGCAAGACGTAAGGAAAGGTGAGCGAGCATCTGTAGCAACAGCTCAGCCTCGGCTGAACGAGGGCAGAAAGGGGGTTGGGCACAAAACTCACTGGGCACCAAGGGTGGCATATTTATAAATTGCCCTAAATACAGCCTAGTTTCAGCTGCACAAGCTCTCCCTCACTTTCATCCTAGTTCTGGTTTGACAATAGTAGTCTGAGTGCAGTGATACATAGACAATGCCATATGTACATGAGAAAAGTGACTCATTTCAATTAAATGTGAAATGAATGTCTTTCTAAGCATTATAGATAAATAAAACCATTACAAGTTATAATCACTAATATTTTACTGGGTCTTTGTGCAAATTAACCATAATGTTAAAAAGAATTCATCAATGTTGCTCATCAAAGAAAATTACTTTCTACACCTCATCCCTCTCAAACAGTCAATCCAGCTCAATGTGTATATTTTCTGAATGCTACACATCTCCAGTTCCCCTGCACTAGCCATCATTTTCAAAGGTTTTCTATAGGCACTAGGTTTAGTTTCTCAGAAACTGGTGTGAGCCCAGAAGAGATAGATTTAGCTATATATAAAGTTATGAGTTTTATGCTAATATCTGCTTAATCATGCTCCAATAGTAGATGGATTTGGAAATTTCCAGCAGTTTGCATTTATTAGGTCATAGACCTATTAAAAGGTGAATAACATTATTTCTTTTAGCGATGTTAGCAACAAGGGTATATGGATGGCAATGTTGGTCTGTGTGATGGTTTTCAGCCCACCGCTTTAGTTCAAACTGAAAAATCTCAACAGCAGCTGGATGGACTGTAATGAAATTTTGTGCCATCAGGTTGACATTTGTAACTCAGATTGAAATTTCTTAACAACTATCTAATGATTTGAATGTATTCAAATCTCCTTGAGGGTAAATTGAAATTACTTTGGCCATCTTCTGAGTTTTCCTCTAACACCATCAGCAGGTCAAAGTTTTTACTTATTCAGTAAAACAACTGCATCTACATGTATATCTGCTCAATGTATTGGCACCAACTTCTATACAGAATTGTAAAAACATTGTTCCACTTAATCCTCAAGACCTCAAGGCATCAAGATTGAACTCAACAACACCAAATATTACCTGGCTGCTGTCTATTCTCGGCTCTCCTCTTCCATATTCTCTGTGCACCGAGGGCCCTCTCTCTGTGCCACTATGGCTGAGCCTTAGAGTATCCTTGGTAGGAACCACAGGGGTTAACGTGTCCCTGAATCCCGGGCTCTGCTTCTTGGTTTCCTTGGTGATAGCTGGAGTGGCTGGGGCAGAGGAGGAGGGAGGGAGCAGTTCCTTGCTTTTGTTAGTGTTTACATGCAGAGGTAGAAAGTTGTAGGGCTTCTTGTTCTCTCCTGCTAACTGGCGCTGGTTGTTGGCAGCTGTGACACGCCCCTGGGAGTCACTGCCGATGCTCCTCTGAGTAAGTAAGTAAAAGAAGATACAAGTTAGACAAATCACCACTCAAGATTGTGACGATTTTCTTCTAAAAACTCAAGATGTGTTCAGATTTTTGTTAGTGTCCTTTTTTCGTAACAGACCTCCGCATTTTGTTGAGTCCAAAATGCCACCCTCTGTGCTGCGACAGAACAAGGTCAGCCAAACAACTCCATACTAAAAAATATTCTGCTATCACTTCCTCAATTGGCTGTTAAGGAGCACAGCAGTGCGTTAGCATTTAAATACTGAAATAGGAGCACAGCTTTTTTTTTCTTTTGACAGTGTGATAAGATTTTTTTATTTCATGTCCTTAAGATTCTTAAGATTCTCAAAAAAAAAAAACTAGTAAAACTTGATACTTGACAGCAATAGGAATCTGTAATGGGCAGAAATGAGCATTACTGTACTCTGTTGCTTGTGGCATGCATGTGCGTCCTTGTACAAATGCTGGTTAAAATCATTTTCACATTAGCTGCAAATGGTGGCTCTATCCACTGCTGTTTATTTGTCAAAACACAACACACAGGTCACGACAAAGTTGACATATTACTATCAGTAAGTCACTCAAGTCACTGTATGTTTAAAAAAAAAAATCGATCTTTGTATTCCTGAGACTCAAATGAACAGAATACTGACCACAATAACCAAAAAAATTCTAATGGTATACGGTAGCTTTTTACCTCATCTAGGTCTGTGAAATTGATCCTCTGACGCAACTTGTCTAGTTCAGCTTGATCTGGGACAGACATCTGGGTGGTATATTTGATGTGAGGAAAGGAATGAGGAGTACGTGCTCTCCTGCGACCCGCCCCAGGGGTGGACTCTGGTGAAATATCATTAGTCAGGCGGCTCTCCACAACCGCAGCTGACAGCTTCTTCTTGTTCTTCTCTGAGGATCTGTTGGCTTTCTTCTGCTGTACACCCCAGTCCTGATCAACAGAAAAAAAATATTTTTACTGTCTATTACTATGTTTAATGTCAACTGTATACACATTATGTATCTGTCCTTACAAGTTAACAGACATATCATGGCACCAGTAATCCATAATAAATCATAAAACAGTGAGATACATTTCATGGAGCAACATGTACTTTACTGTTTGAATTACAAAATTCTGGTAAAATTGACTATAATAAAAGCAGAAAGTTTTGAGGAGTCCCTCAATTGTAATATTATGTGAAAATGTAACTGTCCCTCATATGTCTATAGTTTCTATCAGGTCCTGACCAGCCCTTACCATGTTGTTGAGTCTATCTTCCAGACTGCCATTGGTTACAGTCCAGTTATGCAGCTCTTCTGAACTGTCATCAAAAGGAGTGCCACCAGTTGCCATGTCACCCACTTACAGCTTGCTGGAATTCACAACAAAATGCATAATGGTCACCTCACTGAAACCATAGAACAACAAACAAGTCTACATTTGACATATTCAACAAAAATTACATTTTGCAGTTCAGGAAACTGCTTGTTTACATTTTGCTGGAAGATGATACTGGTCATAAGTTTCATACTGCTCACCATACAGGACCACAGAACAACAAGTCAGTAAAACAAATAGGAGAATGGACACCAGTTAAGAATTTCAGAGTAATATGCAACATTTTCAAGTAACGTTCATAACTGTCACTGTAATGTTAACCTAATTGTTAGTACCTAACAACAGCGAAGTGAGGCTAACTACACGAAATTGGTTATTTGGCTAACAGTAGTAAGCTATTAGTAACGACGCCAGCTTACCATACGCTACAAAACGATATAACGCTAAATACAAACGTTAAGGCTAATGTAATCAACGCAGATATGTTTTATGAACCCAGTGTGGGTTAACTGTTAGAGCTAACAGTTGCATGAAAGCATCAAATGCGTCATTTCTTACCAGCAGCAGTTAAGTTTAGCTAACGTTAACTCTCTAATTATCATCCAGTCCGGAGAGAAATCAGTCATTTACGTCGATCGTGTAACGTTACCAAGTAATTTTTTCGACCTGTCCGTTAACGTTAGCTGCCGTTGGGTTTTGTGTATGTGTGGCCCGCTCAGATTCCCGGGGGAAAACAATGAGACATTCCCTCCACCACGCAGCGGGTTAGCACGAGCTTTCTGTCACTGCTCCCCGAGGGAAGACACTGGTTATCGTTAGCTTAACGGGCATAATGTGCAGCGACAACTGGTAGAAAACGCGTAGATGGCTCAAACAACCGTCTAATACGTTCTTGCTTGGTGAACTTTACTAGCTCATCAACTGTGACCTAGTTCCGTCCCACAATCGCCATGGCAACACGCGATAAACCCGATCTGCATCAGCTAACCCCCTGTATACCATTACCCATTTTCTCTATCGATAGACCGCCACAGCATCAGGCTTTATTTGTGTCGATCGAAAAATAAAGAAATTGCAAAACCCCATGCTACCGAGTCGCCAAAGTTGCCAAGCTTGGCGGGGTAGCTGGCTAGTGCTATCTAGCTTGCTAATTGCTGCTCAACACGGAGCTAACTTTAAATGTCTCGGTAAAAGTTGAAGCAAACAAGCCTCTCAGCTAAACATCAAGTTGAGCATTAGATTAGGTATTTTAGTAAGCTAGGGTATGCATATTATCAGGTCTAACCAACATTAACATTAGTTAGCTATCGTCAAACGCAGCAGGTAGACAAAATACTGGCTTTTAGTCACATTAAACTATGCGCTAGCTCAGTTCGCTTACATTTTAAGACAGAGAACGTTGATGTTACCATTCAGAGTGAAAAGTGGATGAAACACCGTTGCCTAGCACTTCATATAGTGTAATAAAGCTTTCGCAAATGTTCTCCGAGTCTGGTTAAAAGCCATTTGATAAATGATAACGTCTAATCGATCCCACTATGCAGCAACTCAGGTATACGGTCTTGGCCTGATATAAACACTCCCGTACAGCAGGTGGCAGTATACATTAGCTAGTAGCTAATGTTCCACCCACAGGAAGGAATCGGTATTAAGTACGATCGCCGTTCGTTCGTGGAAGCTTCGAACCGCTGTGCGTTAGTGTGGAGTGACTGGTTAAACTTAACTGAAGAAAACTAATAGCTAAGCCTTTTTTCCAAAGTTTCGCTCTTCCTCGATCAATATCGGGGTTCGAATGCAAGTTTTCATTTTTTGCTCCTCACTGAGTGACTTGTGTCGTCGGTTAGCAATTTAGCCTCCAAAGCTAACGAGAGCTAGTTAGCGAAGGTATGCTAACTACATTTTACTCCCATTAATCTCATCAAACAGAGACTGCAAACGCTGTTATATTGGAACGTTGCTGAGTTTTTTTAGACTGTACTGTTGTAACCAGCAGAGGATATAATGGGGTCGTCAAAGAAACACAAGGAAAAGAGTCGCGACAAGGACACAGAAGAGCGCCGTCGTGAACATAAGAAACATCGCCACAAGGATAGAGATGCTTCGGATCGGGATGGGACTCGGGATAAAGAGAAACGAAAGCGCTCAAGGTCCAGAGAAAGAAGTGGAAGGGAGAGCCGCGGCAAAGGTGAAAAGAGCAGCGGCGAGCCACGAGTGAAAAAGGAGAAAATTGATCTTGGATATGAGGAGAGCAATACAGAAGTGGAACCACAGTCTGCAAGCGGAGATGCGTCTCTCAGCATTGAGGAAACAAACAAACTCAGAGCGAAGCTGGGTCTGAAGCCTCTCGAGTTAAATGAGAACAAGAAGGAGCTCGGGACCAAAGAGGAGCCAATGGTGGCTGCGACCATAAATCCTGTTCTCATCCAAAAGCAGAAAGATATGAGAGAGAAGCTTGCAGCCATGAAAGAAAAACGCATCCTGAATCAGAAATTAGGAAAAGTAAAGACCCTAGCTGAGGAAGACTGGTTAGATGATACAGCTGCTTGGGTGGAGAAAAGCAGAAAGATGGCAAAAGAAAAAGAAATGGCAGAGAAAAGAGCCAAACTTCTGGAGGAGATGGATGAGGAATTTGGTGTGAGCAGTCTGGTAGAGGAGGAGTTTGCACAAAGCAGAAGTGATGCCTACTCATCTCAAGATCTAAAGGGACTCAAAGTGCAGCACAAGGTGGACTCCTTCACCGAGGGTCAGACTGTCATCCTGACCCTACAGGATAAAGGTGTACTCGAGGAGGAAGAAGACGTGCTGGTAAATGTGGGGCTGGTGGACAAGGAAAAAGCAGATAAGAATGTGGAGTTGAAAAAGAAAAAGCCAGATTACAAGCCCTATGAAGAGGAGGAGAGTGTGGATGACATGGTTACCTTTAAGCCCCGCTCTGTACTTTCAAAGTACGATGAGGAAATTGAGGGTGAAAAGAAAAAGAGCTTCCGGTTGAGTACAGGGGGCTTTGCTGACGGGGAACGAGAGCGGGAGCTCCAGGCCATGAGAGAGACTCTACGAAATCAGGCCCAGTCCTTGGAAATGCCTGCTCTCACCATCGCCTCAGAGTATTACACACCTCAGGAAATGGTGGGCTTCAAAAAGACAAAACGGCGTGTGAAGAAGATCAGGAAGAAGGAGAAGCAGACAGCTGCTGATGAACTTCTCCTCGATGACACTCGCAGCTCAGATTTTGGCTCCAGGACACGTGGTCGTGGCCGCAAACAGTTGGATGACAATGAGGAAGAAGTTAAGGAGGAGGAGAGCAGTCTGCCACATGATACCCCGCAGATGTCTGATGACATCAGGACGGCTGAAATGGACATAAGTGATGAAGAAGACTTCACACTTCCTGAGTCAGCTGTAATTGAGGAGGATGAGGCAGAGCAGGAGCTGCAGAAACAACTGGAGAAACAGAGGAAGCTGAAACAAAAGCAGCTTCTAAAAGATTCTGGGGAGAAAGTGGCAGAACAGATTAAAGTGCTTGGTAATGGTGAGAATGACAACGATCCTGATAGGAGGAACAACATTGTTTTCAACGCCACCTCAGAGTTTTGCAGAACTCTGGGTGATATTCCAACTTATGGACTGTCAGGCAACAGAGAGGACCAAGAAGACATTATGGACTTTGAACAGGAGGAAGAGAAAGATGATGCTGGAGATTCAGACTCTGAAATGGATGAGAACGTTGGATGGAGCACAGTCAACTTGGATGAAGAGCAAAAACAACCTGACTTTTCCACAGCCTCAGCCACCATTTTAGATGAAGAGCCCATCGTCAACTCCGGCCTTGCTGCTGCCTTGCTGTTGTGCAAAAACAAAGGTCTGTTGGACACTCAAATGCAGAAGGTAGCCCGTGTCAAAGCACCAAAGGGCGCCCTGCCCAACGACAACTACTGCATTGAGGACAAGATGGGCTTTGATGACAAGTACAGCCGCAGAGAAGAATACAGAGGCTTCACTCAAGACTTCAAGGAGAAGGATGGGTACAAGCCTGACGTTAAGATTGAATATGTGGATGAGTCTGGGCGGAAACTCACTCCAAAAGAAGCTTTCAGGCAGCTTTCTCATCGATTCCATGGGAAAGGATCTGGAAAGATGAAGACAGAGAGAAGGATGAAAAAGCTGGAGGAAGAGGCACTGCTGAAGAAGATGAGCAGCAGTGATACTCCTCTGGGGACTGTTGCCTTGCTTCAAGAGAAGCAGAAGTCTCAGAAAACACCATATATTGTGCTTAGTGGGAGTGGGAAAAGTATGAATGCAAACACCATCACTAAATGAGTGAATGGAGAAGAGTGGATTATCTTTAATACAAACGTACACATTCATACACAGGATGTTTTAAGTAAAGTAACTGCTATAATGTCATGCCCCAGTACATACAAGTGTCACTGCTGTAGTAAGAATTGTTGAATAAAATGAATACAAATAAGAGAAATGTTTGTTTTTTTTCCTTTTCTGTGTTTGAAATTTTCAAGGTGAAGAGTAAATTTAAAAGGTAACTATTGTCATAAGAATATTTTGATCTGTTCATGTTATATGAGCAGGGTCAATTTGAATGCATCTGTTAAGTTTCTTGACAACTGTTGTCCATTTGTGGAATGGGCTAAGAAATAGTTGAAGTAAAGAACGGGGGGAGCAAAAAAAAAGTGTAAAATGCATTTGAGTTATGATGAGCAGTAAAAGTAGACAGAATTTAATGATAGTAAATAAAATAATGCAAAAATGTAAACACTGAAAATGTTTTGTTGAATTGCACATGGTGTAATACATTTTTGATAATCTAAAAGATTTAAATTTCCTCTTCCATGGTTTCATCCTAACTTAAAGTTATACATCAATACAATAATTGTAAAATTTGAACAGTAGATGATCGAATACAGCCCTATATTATAGATATTCCACTATATAGATACAGTCCAAAAATAGGGTGCAATTTTTATCCAATAGAGGGCAGCCTTGTAATGGTTTGTCAGAAGGCACACGATACTGGTGGGTAATTATTTGCAGGGCGTCTTTCTTGTCTTTCCTCAAATTCATTTAATATTGAATTTTATTAAAATATACGAATTTTCTTTAAATTAGAATTAGAGTAGATATTGCCCAGGTAACTATTAAAACGTTTTAACTGCATTAGATTGTTGTAATACTACCAAAGACATTCTCACCGTCGTTCATGTTGTCAAATATCTAGTAAGGCTCATAGTGTGATAGTGTATTTATAATGATATTGGTTGATATTGTTATTGAGATATTATTATTCTATTATTTTATTTTTTTTATATTATTGTTTATTAGTTTTATTAGTTTACGTATGCCGCCTGTCAGCGGAACTAAAGTCGACGGTTAAGAGGCTGATCGGCCGCTATTTTGTTGCACAACCTGTAGCAAAGTAGTTAGCAAAGCTAACACTAGCGAGCTATCGTCGCTTCATCCAACCATAGACTGTGCTTCCAACACGAAATGCTCAGTTGATGGCTGAAGACTTGAACAGAAAAGGTGGGTGTTAGGAAAATATGATCACATCTCAATGCATAATGTCAGTTAAAACAAAGTAAAGCTGAGAGTGTTTCACTGTTGAAAATGATCGTTCGCATCGTCTACGACGTGTCAGCTTGTTTGACAGCTTCCTGTTGTTTAGCTAGCAGCAAGCTTAATGACGGACGCTGTTTTAAGTAGCTTTGATGTTTGGAATGACATCTTGTTCCTCGATGTATCTCATTATATCCGGGCTGTGTTTACTTGACTGTGGTGTATAACCGGCAGGTTGAGATGACCGTTATCGGTAGAGAGTTTTCTCAATTTGAGAGTTGTAGTTAAGACGCAGTGAATGTTAGCTAAACAGAGCATTAAGAGTCATGTCACCTCCACCATTTATGTTGTTGTTTGCAGATTCCACGTTAAGATCGAAACCAAGCTGAAAACTATTATAGTGACATTATAGAAACATCTCATTGCTAATTCCAGATTCATATTTGACTGCATGCATAGCTGTATCATTAGTAAACATTTGTCAAGTCTGAGCCATCAAGCATTTAATCATATTGAATGCAAGTGTCTGTAGCAACCATCAGACCAGTTGTTGTTCACTCATCCCATGTATGAAATATACACTGAGTAGCAGTGTGTCCAATATGAAATACAAATGTCAATCTTGACTTGGGTTTTTCTTCTTCCTCAGGCTCTAACCTCACCCAGTGAAACTACAGGCTGTTGTGATGTCAGAGCCTAAGCCCCCTACTCCAACCCCTGGAGACACATACAAGGGTTGGCTTTTCAAATGGACCAACTACATAAAAGGTTACCAAAGACGCTGGTTTGTTCTTAGCAATGGACTATTGTCATATTACAGGTAAGTTTAATTTACTTTATATGAATATTCTGGATTTTCCTGGACTCAGCATGGGGCCATGGTGGTACCTGGTGGTGGGGGGCATTAGCATAAGATTGTCAATGACCATGATTATGTGTATTTAAAGTTTGATGTAGGGCTGGGTGATATACAATGAATATGTCAAAATTTTCTCAAGCAGTAACACAATCTATAATATTGATACCAGAGTTTTTTTAATTTTGCTTTTTCAATGCCATTTAAGCTAACAATACACTGTGTATTTAAGAAGCGCTCCTTTCCCCTAAACTAAGCAGCCTCATGAAAATGAAGTTGTTTGACAATATGTGTTAGTTTACAAACCAGCTATTCTGTTTGTCCTCAGGACCCAGGCAGAGATGGGTCACACATGCCGAGGCACCATCAACTTGGCCACAGCCAATATCGCTGTAGAGGACTCGTGCAATTTTGTCATTTCGAATGGTGGCGCGCAGACCTACCACCTGAAGGCCAGCTCAGAAGTAGAGCGCCAGCGGTGGATCACTGCGCTGGAGCTTGCTAAGGCAAAGGCCGTCCATATGCAGGCCGAATCTGGTGAGAGGGAGGAAATACCCTGTTACAGGTTTTAAAGAAGCAGTTTTGCCAGGCGCAAATATTTGCAAAGCAGTTTTTCATGACATTTCGTTGTTTTAGTCATATTATCTTCCCTGTCCACTCCATTAGATGACTCAGGTGACGATTGCCCCGCAGTGCCCCCCACTGCAGGACAGGGTGGAAGCTGCCGTAACTCAGAAGTCCAGTCCACACTACGAACACTGAGCAGCAAGGTGGAGGACCTCACCACCTGTAATGATCTCATTGTCAAGCATGGGTCTGCCCTCCAGAGGTATCAGTTATCTGAGCAGTTTGACGCCTTTAGAGAAAAACAATATTATTCAAGGAAAAGAAGAGTGAATGTCATTTATTTTGTTTGTCTGTTTATTTGTTCTTTAATTTATTCCTTTATTTTACACACACAGGTCTTTGTCAGAACTGGAGGGGATTCGTGTTGGAGGGGACATGGGAGAAAAGATCAGACAAGTTACAGAGAGGGCCACACTGTTCAGAATCACCTCTAATGCCATGATAAATGTAAGTTACCATAGTGTAAATCACGAAGGAACATGCTATACAGCTGTTGACTCTCTCACTGACATGTTGCTTTTGTGTTTGCATGCTCCCCAAGGCTTGTAGAGACTTCCTCTCCCTGGCCCAGAACCACAGTAAGCGCTGGCAGAAGGCCTTACAGACTGAAAGAGACCAGAGGATACGGCTGGAGGAGACTCTAGAGCAGCTGGCTAAACAGCACAACCACTTGGAAAGAGCTTTCAGAGGAGCTACAGTTCTCCCCCCTTCATTCAGCAATCCCGCCTTAGGCAACAAAGGTAAGGGTCTCAACCCCAACTGAACTTTTGTCGTCAGACCCTTACTCACTCCACCATGCCACATATGTGAGGCCAGTTGAGCCTTTCAGTCATTCATCCTTTCACTGTCTTTCTTCACTTTAGGTGGTGTTTCGGGAAAATGTGACGCCAGTGACGAAGATGATGACAATGAGTTCTTTGATGCTATGGAAGACCCAGCAGAGTTTATTACTGTCCCCGCTGACCCCAAGTATCACAGGTTATTAACTGTCTTTCTTTTTCAAATGTCAGTGATTTTTTTTTTTTTTTTTTTTTTTTTTTTTTTTTTTTTTTTAGAATCTCAACTCTTTTTTTGTTATTTTCTCACATTATGTTCTGTGTTGTATTAAAGTTTCTGCTGTGTTGTTTCTCTGTTCTGCAGGAGATCTGGCAGTAATGTTAGTGGGTTCAGCAGTGAGACTGGAATTGACGATCAGTCGGTAAATGTGTGTTAAGTTTGGGTTTTTTTTGTTGTTGTTTTTTTTTTTTTTTTTACAAGCAAGTTCTGATTTGTATTGTATTGTGAACGATGCCAAAGTTAGCTTATCCTTAAGGGTGTTTTTCGTCTCCTTCCTTCAGTTTGATGAACTGTCCTTGGCATCCAATCCAGAGTCTCCCCAGCCATTGGAGCTTGAGCCAGTTAGACAAAGACGAACTCGTATCCCTGACAAACCCAACTATTACCTCAATCTGTGGAGCATCATGAAGAATTGTATTGGAAAGGAGCTCTCAAAGATACCAATGCCTGTAAGAAACCTGTACACTTGTTGGCCTCTGAGTGTTTTTTTTATTTGAGAATAATCAGAAGTAATCCAGCTTCTTCTCTGTGTGGCTTTGCACCTGCTAGGTGAATTTCAATGAGCCCCTCTCGATGCTGCAACGTCTATCAGAAGACCTGGAGTACTACGAGCTGCTGGATAAGGCTGCTAAATGTCAGAGTTCTCTAGAGCAGATGTGTTACGTTGCTGCTTTCACAGTCTCTTCCTACTCCACTACTGTCCACCGCACAGGAAAACCCTTCAATCCTCTGCTGGGAGAAACTTTTGAGCTTGATCGACTCAGAGAGTGCGGCTACCGCTCCCTGTGTGAACAGGTATATTGTAAAAACACAGCTTTTTGCAGCATATAGTTGTTTCGATGCTTTGCTTAGTTCCATGTACAGGATCGTATTCAGGTTTGACCAGATTCCAGTTCTGAAAAATAAACATGCCTGAAGTGTGTTTATACAAAGTATGTTTATTTTCTTGAATAGGTTCCAACAATCACATAATTACGGTGATTATTTCTTTATTTTGCTACCTGTTCTCTCCCGTCACTCTACTCACTTTCTCTCAGGTGAGTCACCATCCACCTGCTGCAGCTCACCATGCTCTCTCTGAAAAGGGTTGGAGCCTCAGACAGGAAATTACACTGGCCAGCAAGTTTAGAGGAAAATACCTCTCTATCATGCCCCTGGGTGAGTCTGCGTGTGCGTGTGCGTGTGCGTGTGCGTGTGCGTGTGCGTGTGCGTGTGCGTGTGTGGTGTAGTGGTGTGTGTGTTGAACTCTTTGTTGGTCAGTGCACACTGTGTCTAATTTCTATGGAGTCTGTCATGTATAAGCTCATAACTTCTGTATGTGGGAGACAAATTAAGAGTGTAACATCGTTCCCTCTCTGTCACCAGGTTCTATCCAATGTATATTTGATAAGAGCAACAATCACTACTCTTGGAAAAAAGTTACTACAACAGTACACAACATTATTGTGGGGAAATTATGGATCGATCAGGTAATTCTAAAGCTGATGAAGTATTGATTAAACTTATGTTAACATCCTTAAACATATGACATGACCACTAATTATTTAAGGAGAAATAAATGACACGGATGTTCTCAAAGACTGTTTTGCTTATCGTTTTACATGGTTTGTCCTTTTAAGTCTTCAATATCAAAATATTTTCCATTCTCTCCTTCCAGTCAGGGGAGATAGATGTGGTGAACCACAGGACAGGAGATCGCTGCCATCTCAAGTTTGCTCCCTACAGTTACTTCTCTAGAGATGTACCAAGAAAGGTTGGGCTGTTCACATGTGTTTTTTTTTCTTCTTTGTGTTGTTTTATGGTAAAGCACTTACTGTATGTAAAACCAGACTTTATAGGGAGATAGATATGCATACAGATCCAGTTTTAGGTGTACCAGCAAATTATACGTTTTTTTTGGGGGGGGGGGGTGTTCATGAGTGGATTGGGCTCTCCGATACCATACAGCTGTTAATTCTATGAACTCCTGTACAACCTTCTGTCAGGTTTATTTGATTATATTCTTCACTGAAAGCTGTGTTTTTCCCACAGGTAACAGGAGTAGTAACAGATAAGGATGGAAAGGCCCATTACGTGCTGTCAGGAACATGGGATGAGAAGATGGAGTTTTCCCGGGTCATGCAGAGCAGTAAAGGCGAGAATGGCACTGAAGGCAAACAGAGGACTGTCTATCAGACCCTCAAAGCCAAAGAAATCTGGAGAAAAAACCCTTTACCGTAAGTTGTCAGTTCATAGAAGATCGGTGAGGGGATGGGCTGATGAGAGCGATGCCAGGTGAGGTGGTTGATCAATCACCTCACCTGGTTACTGCTCTCATCTACTGCAGCTGCGTGCGACCATGCCCATCCCTGCAATTGGTAAGAGTTGAGAAAACTGAACATGCTTTTAGACAAATGGAGCTGGGGAGGTAGGGCTGTAAAGCTGTGTGCCTCTGATCTTTTTATGGTAATGACTTTCCAGAGAGGGAGCAGAGAACATGTACTTCTTCTCCTCACTGGCCTTGACTCTCAATGAAGCTGAAGAGGGAGTGGCACCGACAGACAGCCGAAGACGCCCCGACCAGCGGCTAATGGAGGATGGCCGTTGGGACGAGGCTAACGCGGAGAAACAGAGGCTGGAAGAAAAACAGCGCACGGCCCGTCGAGAAAGGGAGAGGGAAGCTGTTAAAGCAGTCAGCTCACCTGAGGAAGGTAGGGAAAGAAATAAGGTGGCTTGGTTTTTGGAGTTTCTCTATTTGTCCTCTGTTTCTGTCCAATGTTTTCCTGTCCATTCATCTTTTGTCCACTTTGTCTGTCTTGGTATACTTTGCCTGCTTGTCTCTGTCTCAACCCTAAGCTGTCACTGAGGATTCAATCAATGACTCACCCTTGAAAAGCAAGTACTCTTCTCTTAGTCTTTTCCCCCACCTTAGATCTACACTTTATATTGATGCTAGAATCCAAAACACACATACATGTTTCTGTGTGTAGTAAGAAGGTGCTAAATGTCTTCTACATCATCTTGATAACAGCTCATTCACATTTTACTGTCCCTTCATCCATTTCTGTTCCATTTAGCTGATGCACAGGAGACTGGCACAGAAGCAAGTGAGGTTTCTGATGAAAGCAAGTATCACTTCACAGTTAAACAACGTGTACTTTTTAAAGGTGCTTTGAGTGGCAGTTTAACAAAAGCAGTGAGTAAGAAATGACCTTAGCATATCCACAGGAGGCTGGTGGGCTTGTTTCTCTATTCTAATGACTTTACAGTTACTGAAACTAGTGCTAGATATTTGTGGAGAAACAACCTGCTTTTTGCCACATGCTGTTTGGCAAAAGACTAATTTCCTCACTAAGCATTTTCAACTGTCGGAGCTATATATGATAAGTTGACAGAGGTCATAGGTGATGTAATGCCCATTTTACAACACCAAATTTGTGTACTGTGTGTACTTTGAAACATTAGTATAATACCCTGAAACAAATGAGACCAGCACTGAGTACGTTTTGCGCTTACATAAGCTTCTGTATTGCATTTTCCTAGTCAAATAAATAAATAGGGAACTGCCTATTACTTATATGGCAAAATACATTGTTTGCCAAATGGGAGGAGGCCTAGTCAGTGTAAACAGAAGTTGAAAAAAAGATTCTCTTTAGTAGCGCAAAGCAAAGGCATTCATGGGGAAATGAGAGAAACATTATTACTAATGTCACACTTGCATGTGTTGAAGGTCAGAAATTGTCTCAACTATGGTCTGTTTTGTTAATGATGAGTGAACTGAACCGCCCCAGTTATTTTGACAAGTCTATAGTGCTTAAGGTGCCACAAACAGCACTTTTAAAATGTACACAAACAAGAAATTGGTTTGGATTTTGGTCGCTGAGTTGTGGATTTACATTTATTTTTTTTTGTGCTGCTGTTGCTCAGCTGACACAGAGGACTCTACCCCTCATACACCTGTTGCATGCAAGTAGCACCTTTACATTTTCACTCACTGTTCTTCTTTGTATCAGTCATTTTCAGATGATACCCATTCTTTTATTTCTTAACTCCCAGACATTCATCCTTGGTTCTTCTTTTTCAGCCCCTTATGGACCATCACTCTTCCCTTATTTAAGCAAGTATTCTGGTCATGATATAATATATACAGTGCAATTATTTCAAATTTTCTAGTAATTTAATAGAATTCAGATTTAAAAAAAAAAAAAAAAAAAAAAAAAAACTTGTTCATCCATCATTTCCTCTTTACATCCTTTGCAACTTGCTCTGTCTTAGTGGAAGGCAAGGAAGGTCCTTATGGAGCTCCAGTCAAAAGCAAGTAACATCAGTCATGCCCTCTATCCCTCCATGTCTCCTTTTTTATTATCGTTTTGTCAATTAGTGTATTATTGGTCCTTTGGTGCTTATTGGAGAATAGCTTAGCTAATCGTAGAATTTGCAGGATAAACCTAGCAGTGAAATACTCTAGTATTTACTGTAGTATATTTTGGTGAGTAGTATTTTGTGAGTCATTGATCAGTATACTTTGGTCCTGGGCATTGGTGCATTAGCTGTGAGCCTTGTTCTCTCCACATGATAGAGAAAGTAATTGGTGTTTTCATCAAGTGAAAATCAATATTTCTCCTCCCGCGTTTGGTTTGTATAAGGTGCATCTGAAGACCAAGCAATCTGTACAATGTAATACATTTTTCTCTATTTCTTAGTCAACCGTCTGAGAGCATATCAGCTTAATTTTAGCATGATATATTGTCACGGCTCACCTAACCCTCACCATAGGTCTCTCTAAAGCTTCTTCTCAGTGAAGGATTTTCTTTCTTTTCCTCCAGGCACCCATCCAGACAACTACCAAGCACTGTGGTTTGAGAAGATAGATGACCCTGCATCTGGAGAGACCTTGCATGTCTACAAGGGGGGTTACTGGGAGGCGAAGGATCAAGGCAGCTGGGACATGTGCCCCGACATCTTCTGATCACAGCTGAATCAGCTTGTTTCCCTCCATGGTGTACAAATGAGAAGATGGTAAGAGGTGAACTACCTTCCATCAGCTGAAGTGGGGAAATCAAGCCTGATATCAACCTATCTTCAATATCCGTAGCTTCAACTGATCACATAACCCCACCCCCCACCCCCCTTCAGCTCCCCTATTCCAGCAGAGATTTGCTCAGGATCGAGGGCATGTGGATTCCACGCTCAATGTAGATACAGTGACATTATGCATTGTAGTAACATTGCATCTGGTTAGTGTTCAGAAACCCCTATCACTGCCTCTCAAACACTTCCAGAGAACACTTGGTCTGCTGCTTGTTTTCAGTCCGGGGGCCTGTGGTACAGCCTTTGAGTTGCATTTAGCAACAGGTGATTCTGGTCGTTTTGTGGAAGCACTAATTCATCCACATGACGTCTTACTATATATAAGGTTTGCTTAGACAGAGCAAGCCACTACCTGACAAGAAATTTATGTGTTAGTTGTGCATTGCTTATTATTTTGCACTGCATTTATTGCAGCTTTCCCAACAGCACCACAAATTGAATCTTACCCAAAGTTTTCAATAGTTCACACAGTAAATATTTACTACACCAGTTTGAGACCACCTCAAATGCATAGATGGAAACAAAAGTGAGCTATGTAAAACAATTATATTTATTATTTCAACAATTACTCTAAATAATTACAGATACAGAGTTAGCCTTTGAATTTATGGTGAATTGTGGTGCTACTTTATTCACTGAGAGTGAAACATAAGTCTAGAGGTATACTATATCAACATATTAGCCTTTTTTTCATTTTTGCACTCAACTAGACTCAAAATGTGTGTAGGTTCTTTTCCCCCTGATAACTCATACATGGCAGTGATGAAGAGAGGTGAAAGCAGCTCCTTATGATTATGCCACTCCTCTTATTGTGATTTGGCCTGATAAAGTCTGGTTTGGTTATCTTAAGAATCCCTAATTGTGAGTCTTAAATGTCTGCATACTTCATCCCATATAGGAGTCTTTTTTTTACTTTTTTTCACTCTTGAAGAACAACATTACCATTTTCTGTTCTTTTTTCTTTTTTCTTTTTGAGGAAGAATAATGGCTTTTCTGTATGTAGCACATTGGTTTTATTATTTCACGTTAGCATATTGAATTCCACATAAACTGAAGTAGTGGTACCAAACAAATCTGTATTGGTCCCATGAAAATATGAAATATGACAAATATGAAAACCCTGTCATTTTGTGTTTCTTTTAACAAATCAGTTGTTGACCATCTCATTGAAAGCAAGAGCGTGGTCATATTGTCTGAAAAAGTGTATTAGATTGACTCGTATCTATATGTTTAAGATAAAGTCTGTTAGGACATGTGCACTACATGAATTTCAGTCTTGTATTTTCATACCTAAAGTTTGTGCTCTTGCTATTACTGGGATCAACCATTTCAATTCTGCTCCCAAAGTAGATGAAGATGTTGAGGCTCACAATTATAACAGTTGTGATTTAAATACAGAGCAGCAGGGCCGTGCTCCAAGCTGGATTGCTACTGGCTTGGTGATTAGTGAAGTGTTTTTGTCTTCCTGATTTCCTTCAAACTTATTCACCATAGCTTTAATCTTGAACTAGGATATTTTAGTCTTTGTGTGTTTTGACTGTAGATTTTTAACAGACAGCAATAAGAGTGCCTCAGTGCATATACACGTGGCACTGAATGAAATATGAGGACAGTGTGAAGCAAGAATGCTAAAACTGCAAAAAACTCAATTCTGTCTTTGTATTCGTCTGTATTGTTTGTCGCTTGAGTGGAAGGACTGTATGGTTGATCTAATCTAAATTTCATTTTATATTCAAGTGTACTTAAAGGAGGACACTTAAAATGAAGATCACAAAACATAATGTTGCAAATATTTCTGTGTAAATATATTAAATAGTAATTGTGATATTAACTGGTTATGTTGATAGAGAATCAAAAGGCAGTGATGCACTTTTAATATTTTTTCTTTGTCATTTTTATTTACTCAGATCTGGATACATTTTCACTGTCTGAGCTCAGAGTACCAAGTTACCATATGTCACCGTTTTCCACCTAAGATAGCTTTATATTTTAAATTATATTAATTTGTTTTTGACCTAAACTATTTCTTCCTACTTTCAACTTTTGCTTTATACATCATTTAAATAGATATCTTGATACTACAGTACATCTCTTTAATTACAGAATCAGTCTAAAAATTTCTTTCTGTTCTGTCTTTTTTAATACAATATAATATTGATTTTTAACCATTGGTCCTTATTATGTAGCCTGATCGTTACATCCATTTTTAACTTTTTTTCTTAAGTTTCTACCTTTTATCATTCTATTCCATTGTTTCTTGCTCCGATTTTGTTTTCCCTGCACAAAAAGACTGAAGGTGTTATTGCACTTTAGTACAGTACATCAGTGATTTCATTTTCTCTACTTGATTTGACTGATAAAGACTCAACTTTAATGTCTGCTACTGAAGACTTTGTCACTTTGTGAGTTTGTTTTGAAAACATTTCCGAAACCATGTTCAGTAATTGCAAACAAATGTACATAAGTGAAAATATACATTTGTATTGACTTGCAGTCTGAGCACACGTTTCACCTTTTCTGTCCATTAATTCAGATTTTTAGCAGGATTGTGTTAGAGGTTGACAATATTAAAGTGTATGGAGATGAAGTGCATATCTTTGGTTGCATTAATTTTTCAACAATGTATCACAAAACAGTTAATGCTAGTTAAGATTTATAAAGCAAACTTTTACTTTTTATTTAAACCTGCTCTAATAAGTGTATGGGTAGGTTTTACCACATTGAATACAACTTACCTTACTATCAAACTGACACATAGTCTTTGATAATACTGACACAAAAACAATGTTAAATAAAAAGAATATACTGTATGTCTGATCTCGAATTAGAAATGTGGATTTTCACCTGTGTAGTTATGGCATAGTGCTCAGCATTTCTTCTCCTGC
This sequence comes from Seriola dumerili, assembly GCF_002260705.1. Classification (NCBI taxonomy): domain Eukaryota; kingdom Metazoa; phylum Chordata; class Actinopteri; order Carangiformes; family Carangidae; genus Seriola; species Seriola dumerili. The sequence goes on from NW_019174290.1 coordinate 3,894,438, forward strand.
ATCAATTCAAAATTTCCTTGGGGTAATCAGTGTCTCAAACAATAATTTTGCCTGCTCACTTGACAATGTTCAATCACAAATATGAGCCATGTTTTTCAGGGGCTCCATAGAATTTAATTTTTTATTATTTTTTTTAATTTAAGCAAAACTAGGCATATTACAAAGTAAAGAGCTAAAATACCAAATTATTATTATATCCAAAGTTTATTTAGGAGAGAAAAAAGTGTTTTAAATATTAGATAAAAGGGGTAAAACAGATTATGTGGCTCAAAATCTCTTGACAGAATATGCAGTAACAGCAGGGGCTGCTGACCGTTTTTTCTGGTAATTTTAGGATTTTAGGGAAACTGTAAGAATGATACTGAAACCCAGTGGGTATTTTACAGGTGAATCCCACTACTAACAGTTTGTCGTTATTTGAATGTTTCTATGTTAAGGGTCGGTGCATGAATAACTCTTCTGCAGTATTTCACGTTGTATAATGAAAAATGCCAGTTTAGGGGGTATTTCCTAATTTCATTGTCCCACTTGTGCTAAATGCAATGGATGTAGACGTTTGTGAGCTCGTTCTTCATTAGCCGATGCTGCCTAAACGCAGTTGTGTTATAGTCCCACTGGTTGCAGACGACTTCCGCCCTGGATCAGCATTTAAGTCTCCCTTGCGCCCCCCCGACCACGATCTGGGGGCAGAAAACAGGCACGGTTAATACCTTTAATGTGGTGGGGTGATTAGAGAAACATTTGTTTTCAGTTAATTTAATACATAGAATATAGAATCAGACCTCAGTATTTGTAAAAACCTATTAATAGGCCTTATCAGAGGAGTTTGTGCTGTGCAGTAACCTCTCCCACGGTAGGCGTGGGTCTTTAAAACGAGCGCATCTCCGCGTGACATCAGCATCTTTGTTTACTGGCTTTACACAGCTAGCTGTGCTCCCCTGCCTGAACACGTCTGCACAAGTGGTATCTAAAGGCGGTTGTCTATCACACTTACTTTACCGTCTGGTTAGCTGACTCAAAAAAACATGTCGGTTAATGGAGAAGACTCCACAGACGCGAAGCGAGAGGATGGGCAAAGGTGAGTGAATGTTAATTCAGCTAGTTAGCTTTTTGCTCTTTAACTATTGTCCACGATCAGTGATGAGGAACCGCCCTGTCGCCGGCATATTATTTCACCCGCTATTTAATAATTACTAGCTGTTATCTGAAATACTTCAAACTGATTTAGATATTTTTCTGTATCGCATTATTTACTGCTTGTTGATATCTCACATTGGAGTTATAGACCGTGTGCCGGTTTGTTGTCCTGCAGGTCAGAGGGGCCTGCACTTGCGCCCATGGACGTGGATGCCAAACCCCAGTCCCACAGCTTCAGATACAGCCTCAATTTCCCCAGCATCGGCCAGTGCATCATCATCAACAATAAGAACTTCGACAAAAGAACAGGTGTCTATTTTGTTTCTTTGTGCTTATTTGGGCAGGACTACTGTCAAAATTAAACTGCTTTGAAGACCACATAGGCGAACCATTGACAACGTGTCACCAATCATTTTAAATTCAAGCCCCCCTCACAAAGTTTCATTTCAGTGAAACGCTTGTTGACATTTCAAGGTCACATTTAACCTATTTTTACTTACTGCTGAAATTTGTTATTACTGATAAAAAAATGATTAGTTCAGAGAAAACAACAAGCATCTGATGGTAACATCTACTTAAAGGAGAATATTTACTTGCTTTTCTTCATTATGTGTCATTGTAATTTAAATAGTAAATACCCTTGGGCTTTTTAACGTAATCAAAAAATTAGCAATTGTGAGAGACAGAGACAGTGTTAGGCTCTCATTATAGGTAATTTTTATATTTTATACTCGAAATTTGTAGAGACTACAGGGTAATGAAAATAATTACTTGGATTTCTACTTGGATTTTTTTCACTTTCTCTTGATTTTGATAGAATTAGAAAGGCAGTTAGTCACCAGTTAGCCTTATGGTTAATGGGCAACTTTGATTAACTGTTACAAGTTAGCTGTTACTAAAGCAATGCTTTGCTTCTTTTGCTTCTTGCACTCGCCATCTCAGTGTACAACAGAGCAGATGTATCATCAAATCAAACATCCACACCTTCATGAGGTGAAAGGTGTGCAAGGGGACCCAATTTACACTTGTTGTGGATACCATTTAACTGCATCGCATGCCAGTGAATTAGATATGAACGATAGCTCAGTGGCATTCCCTAAGTTGGCTGTAGAGAATGAGAACAAGCAGGCGGTTGTTACCAAATTCTTGTGTATGCATCCTTGCGTTTGATAACAATACAATTAAATAACTGCTACTGCATCGTACTGTTGGTGATCAGGAAGTGCAGGAACCCGCAGGGCTTGCAGTCATCACATGGATGTCCACGTTTTGACTAGTTCCTCTTCAAAATTTTCTGTGGTCTATGGAGAAATATATGTACAAGAAAGTTCATTCTGTACGTGTATTTAACAGCCCAATCACATGGATATTCTGGTGGTCTTGACCCTATACATATATGTGTGTGTGTGTCTCTCTCTCTCTCTCTCTCTCTATAGGGGAGTATTTGTCCAGAGCTTGATTTTCTGAGTAAATGAAAACCTTGACATCTGTGATAGTTGGAGATACTTAATGAAACCTTGAGTTGACCCTAGTCCTTGTCTACCCTTTATTTGAAACAGGGACATTGTGCAATCTAAACTTGAGGAGATGTGACAGCTTTAGTCTGCCCTTAGTGTATAGAGCATCAGAGTCTGTGATGGTCTTGTATTTCTGAGAGACTTGTGTTTCACAAACCTGTCTAGCAGGACTAACTGAGTACACATGACTGCTTGATGTTCGAAGCGCAAGTACTGTACAACATATGAGTGGGGTAAAAAGAGGCAATTAAGCCTGTCAAGTTTAATTTAATTCTTTCCAACCAAGAAAACATTCTTGTAATAGCAGATTCGTGCATACTTAGAATTCCCCTACCCCCGTTTTCAAGAAAATTAGAGATGGACTGAGTCTTGGAAGGAGCAAACTTCTGGGTAAAATAGCTCTGTGTTGAAAGGTTTGACAATGTACATATAGCATAGCTAAAAGTCACTGACAGTGAGCCAGCAATCAGCCATCAATAATTTTATTATTTACACCTGTGTAGGTGTTTTCACTTATACGGGATATGTGTGAGGTCCCGAGACGTTATGTACTAACAAGAATGGAGCGCAGTCAATGATAACGGTGTAGTCTGTCCCACTCTTACAGGTGCAACAAAGCGAAGCAGAATAAGGCCGATGTCAGTCAAGCACAGTCCATACACTCCCACCCTGTCACATAAAGAGGTCTAGTTAGCCAAAATGATGTCAACTGCCTGTTTAGGCTTGTACTATGGGCGTGCACGACCTTTTAAAATCTACAGTAGATAAGAGGAAGCAAGAGATTTTGCTTCCTTCATATTTTTGTAAATGTGTTTTCATCCTGTTTGTCAAGTAAACGGAACGATCTAATTGTTTTGGGGGTTTTTTTGTTTTGTTTTTATGTTGTTGTTTTTTTTTTTCAGGCATGAATCAGCGAAATGGTACGGACGTAGATGCAGCCAACGCAATGAAAGTGTTTACCAAGTTGGGTTATAAAGCGAAGGTTTACAATGATCAGACAGTCGAGCAGATGAAACAGGTTTTAACTGCTGGTAAGTATAATGCCAAATGAATACAAATTACAGATACACATTAATACCGTGACTTTTCCATCTACCGTCTTTTATATCAGCTTGTATCAAAAAACATATTGAATGCTATACTTTTGTTTCTTTCAGTGTCAAAGGAAGATCACAGCTGCTCGGCCTCATTCATCTGTGTTCTGCTGAGTCATGGAGATGAGGGCGTGTTCTTTGGTACCGATGGGTCAATACAGCTTAAGGACCTCACATCACTTTTTCGAGGCAATCGCTGCAAGTCATTGGTGGGAAAGCCCAAACTCTTCTTCATCCAGGTATTTTAAGAGTTTGTTTCCCCTTTGCACTAACTTTCCTTGGTCTTTGTTAATGTATGTTATTTGTAACCAATTCTTGTTCTGTTTGTGTGCACATTGCGTAGGCTTGCAGAGGCACTGATCTGGATGCAGGCATTGAAACAGACAGTGGCGATAATGGCACCACCAAGATCCCCGTGGAAGCTGACTTCCTTTATGCCTTCTCCACAGCCCCAGGTTAGCACTCTTAACACAGGTCTTTTTGCGTATGTATTGTTTCCTTCTTGCATTGATATACCTTTTTATTCATTCATCTATCTACAGGCTACTACTCATGGAGGAATACTATGACCGGGTCCTGGTTCATCCAGTCACTCTGCGATATGATCAGCAAATACGGAGAAAAATTGGAGCTTCAGCATATCATGACACGAGTGAACCACAAGGTGGCAGTAGAGTTTGAGTCTATCTCCAACTCACCAGATTTTCATGCAAAGAAACAAATCCCATGCATTATGTCTATGCTGACCAAAGAGATGTATTTTTCTCCTTGATGTTGTCTGCACATCAGAAGACTTCAGCCTGGCAGACCTTCATCTGCAGAAGAAAGGCTTAAGGATGTGTATGGGAGCGTCTTGTTTGCAAATTATTTTAGTTTACACATTCTGAATGAATATCTCTTGAAACCTCCGCTTAGCGTATTTCTGGGAGAGCAGATGCAAAAACATTTCACAAGCTTGGGATTATAAGGTTCTTTCTGTGTGGGGTACTGTTCTGAGATATACAGCATTAAAAATTTTATCCCAGCAGCATGTCTTTTTTTAGACATTTAATCTAGAAAAGTTATTTTATATCATCAACATAAAATAATAGCATTTAAATTCTGTCAATCATGAAAATCTGCAGATAAAAAAATGTAACTGACCTTGTAATTCCAAACTCAGTTTTTTACCAGTAGATGCCTCTCTACCGTTTACAATATATTTCAGGGAAAACAATACTTGGAGCCAGTTTGATAGGAAGTTTGACCTGATCTGTTTAATCATGAAACCATAGATGGGCTTACTGCCCTCCAGCACCAACATGTCTATAAGCAGTTTAACTTGAATCTAAGAGAGATCTATTTGGTTTGTCATTAAGGGATCATGTGTGTTACTCTACTTTTTAATTTCCTTTTTTTTTTTTTTTTTTGCACTTTTGAGTGAACTTGTACCCAGTGAGCTGTGTGGAGCCTAAACGAATGCATCACTTGCACTCAGTCGGTAAATTAAATGATAATGTTGTGTAGCATATTCAGGATGATCCAGTAAGCTATCACGTGTTTTGTTATATTGAAGGCTGAAGGCTAAGAGTTAAATTCTTGCTGATTTTAAATTTCTGCTGTCTAAACATGGATTTCTTTGAATGAACTGTTGCCTGTGAATATCCTTAAATAAGTGGCGACACAGGCTTCTTCATAGCATGCATGAGTAAGGCCAGCCAGCCTGCACGATGCTGTTATTTCAGGCACATTTTGATGAGTTATTCATACTTGAACTCAGCTTTATATTTCATATTTAGCTGTGGTACATGTATTTTTTATGGTTTTTAAAATATGTAACAGCAAATGGGATGCCTTTTTACTTTGCTTTAGTTACAGCCTCTCACTTTTTAAAAATAATTTCCAGTTTCCGACTAGTGTGAAACTGAGTGACTTTTACATGTAACCATCAGCCAGGAGTGATTTATAAAAAAGCACAATTTGACACTGGTCTGGTTTTTTATAATATCACTGTTTTGTAAGCAGCTGCACTGTGGTTGGTGTGATGTTTTTTCCTGAAGAATAAAAACCAGTTTTTCACCGAGCTTTGTTACTGATTTTGATTTTGGCTCTTGTGCTGTAACAGTAGTAAAGATTACCAACAGATGCCAACAGATATATTACTAGTGTTAAAGTGCTAACATTTACATAAAGTCTTGCTAGTTTTGTTCACACTGTATCTTGTGAAAGACTTATCCTCTACAAATGCTGCAAAGGGTCTATTTGTGTACACTGTCTTGAGTGTAAACAGGCAGGATTACTCCAGATTTGGCATGCCTGGAGGTGAGAAGAACTGGGCCACCAGATCCTGAGGCCCAGGGCCAAATAAAACTGGGCCTCAGATTCCTTCACTGACAGCACTGAAGCACTTTACCTAAACCTGCTTCCACAAACAAGCCATTTACTACATGTTGGATGTAGGATGAGGTGGGCAACATCTTACAAACACCCTCTAATACAAGAAGTTCAGTACAGCTGCACCACCAGCACCCTCATGACAGTCTCTAGTATATCTGTATATCTGGATCCCCGCCTGGACGACCAGATGCACAGAATTCTTTAGTCACTCATGCCATCAAACTGTTAAATGCTCAAGATGAGGCAGCTGATGATCAGCCTTCCATATAATACTGGAGGGTGATGATGGTGCCCCTGTTTTTATTTCTGTTATGCAACGTGTAAAGCACTTTGAACTGCCACTGTGCAAGAAATGTGCTATATATAAAAAGAATTTGCCTGTCCTTATTTGAACCGTTGATGATTGGATGAGATGATGATGACTGGATGTGCACCAGAGGTTTTATCTTGTGCACTGATGTACATTATTTTATATGCACTTGTGTGGGAGATTCTAGCATGAGTATATATATATGTATATATTATATTTTATATATTTACACAAAATATAACTTCTAATTGTATATTATACTATATATATATATATACAATATTAATACGTTTGTTGTATTTTATCATGTTTTATATTCATCTCTATATGAGAGAATATCTATTGATATTGCATTGCACCATACAGGTGTTTCTATTATTTTTTGTCGTATTAGTGTTGAGCCAACTGTTTGCCAAACTTATTTAACTTCTTATGTCTCTCTTGAGTTACTGGTAAGACATTGTTGAACAGAATTTCTGACAACAAAAGGCTGACTTTGGCGGATTTCCTAAGTCGAAAGTAGGAGTTTACGAGTCACACCTGAACGCAGCACAAGTCCTCGCCTCTTTCTTCGCTGGGAATAGGCCTAATACTCTTTGACAGTTGGAGATAGTTGGCTGCCGTGGACGGCGTGTCAGGTTGCTGATTTCCCTGGGTTTACAGGTCGCACCTGTGTTCAACACTTCTAACGTCGTGCTGCAGACTCTGGACCGACGCAGAGTGTTTCTTTCATCTTGAAGTCTTTTTCTTAAACATGTTTAAACTAGCCTGAGGTTATTAGCGAGTCTTAGATAGACCTGAAAAAAACAAACATCTGCGTGGTATAAACAATGTCGTACACTTAAAAAGCAGCGGTTTTCCTTTCACCTACGTGTGGATAAACTTTGGCTGAAGTAGGCATGGAGAAGTTCCTTCATATAGCTCCTCACTCTCTGGCTCTGGTGCTGTCGCAGGTTTGCAGAGAAGATGAGGAGCATTCACCATCATCACCGGCCGTGCTCTCAGTGAAGTTACAGCATCACAGCGGCTACGAGGTCTTCGCCAATTTCAAAGCCGTAAACATGCAGCATTTCTGGAACAAGGCGCTGACACACGCGCTCTCCGAAGTCTTCTTCCTGGGCTGGATAGATGAGCATGTGCTGCTGATCCAGGGCAAAGAAGTTCACCTCCAAGTCCTCAGGAACGGATGGACCAGGCGGACACTAAAACCACCACAGGGCTTTGACATCAAGTGCATAGGTGAGTATGTTTGTCCCTCTTGTCATTTAAGTACAAATTGAAAACAGTGACGCTACATTTACAGCAACACTATTAACCTAAACTGGAAACATTACAGAGCCATAAACAGAAAAGTGCGTGATTCCACTTAATCTTTATTCCACGTGGCTGTGTGTAGAGATCAGGTGGTTGGGTTGAGGCAGGACACTGAGCCTTTAAGAATTATTCGTATGTTTGGAGGCAAAGCTTTTTTGATCTTTTTTCTGTTCAGTTTGGAAATTTGACTTGCAGGATAACAAAAAATACACATCACAACAGACTGACCCATCAGTAAAGCAGACTTTATATATAAGTATAAAATTGAATGAAAATGGGTAAATCTTGGCTTCTATTCACTCAGTCTGTCAAAAGGACTTGATCAGGTCACCTAAACATGATATATGCAGGGAGTAGACTACATAATTAAAGTCAAATTTGAACCCACCATCATATGCATTTTGTTTTCCAGCATTCTCCATGTATAATGTCTAAAGCTGTAGGCTTGACTTTTGGTCTTGGATTTGCTGACAGACTTGTCTGAGATTTGTCTGAGACTTGCAACTGACTTGAAATAAAAATTGAAAGTCTTAATCCCAACACTGTAAAGTCCAATAAAGGAACAATGAAAAATAAATAAAACGGCATGAGGGAGGCTTTACATAGCTGCCTGTCTATTTATAATGGCCCTGCATGGAAAATGCTTGGTTAAGGACTTGTTTTCTGGTACATAAAAAAACCTTAGCAACGCAGCTTTGTAAAGAAAGTGTTAGAGAGCTGTGGTTTTGTAATGGTTAGCACTCAAAGACCTGAGATACTTGCAAGTGTTTTGCAGTTTGCTTATGAAGACTAGAGACTTGTCTTGGACATGAGCCAAGGGATTTAAAAACAGTCTCTGTCACTAAGCAATGCACAGATCCAACCTTGCCTCTACCAATACCTTAACTCAGAATATCAATACTAGTTAATCTAATAATAGTTTAAATCTGTTTACCTCACTACACAGAGCTCACTGGAATAGTTTTCATATACATCCAGATTTATTTTCTGTTTGTGACTCTTAAGAGTTCAGCTGGTTGTTTCATGCAGATTTCCACACCTCTTTAATTGCTGGTAAATGCTGAGGATTAGCATTGAACCTCATATGACCCTCCTCTCTGTAATTGTGAGCTAAACATTTTCCCCTGAGGTTTTCATATGATACCATGAGTATGTGAGTTCTGCTGGCAGGTTGCATGAAGCCAGTTGTATCTAGTCTAGAGTAAAGAAGGAGTTTAGGCAGCATCTCGCTTCATAACCGCAGCTACTTCATGTCATGTGAGCTTATGCATTCAGATAGAAGAGCCAGGACTGAAGCCCGGCTCTACTGCAGTTCAACATTCCTACACTCATACTCATCAAGATCGTAATTCATTGTATGCGCTGGTACAGGTTAGGACGACTTGAAATTGTCAGCAAGTCTAACCATTGCACCCATCATACTACCCTCACAACTTTCTCTGCGACTATGTGTGCGTGCAAACGAGATAGAGGCGTGCAGCATGTAACAGATCATCTTATTTCTGTTTGTTTCACAGCAGAGCTTTGGTTTGGATCATCTGTTCCATCAGCGAGCTGCATCAAACTGCAGCAGAGAAAACACAAAAGGTTAGGGAGTAGAATGGAGGGATGATGAAGACATGTAGAAGTCTTACATTTTCAGTACTTGTTTGTTCGCTTAATCAGTCATTGTGTAAAGCTGACTGACACACTGCATCTAAATGAAAGCATGGCCAATATCGCTAAAGTTTACTTAATGCATTAGTCCTGGAATCAAAGGGATAAAAATAAACTTACCAGGGTTTTCCGAAGTGTTTTTATAGGGAAGGAAAAAACTAATACGCTGTTCATGAAAAGCAACACGAGCTTTCCAGAGAGAAGAGCAGCAGTGTTACGTCATGCAGTAAATGCAGTATATTTAAAGCTGCGCTCATCTGTGTTTTTAAATTAACAACAGGTCAGATGACTTTGTGTAATGTGAAAGGTGTTGCTTGTAGTGACAAAGAGCACAGAGATTCTGCAGCTTCCCTCAACTCTAAAGAGCGTTTTAGCGTCTTTCAGCTAATTTTGAGATTAGCCACTTTATATTTGTGTCAACTCAACCTGTGCAGCTTCTGCAAATGTACAACATCATTTTCACTGAACTGTAAATTTGAAGGTGTATTGAAACTCTTCCGTGGCTCTGTGTATGTTATCAGTATTCTACATTACAGCTGCTAGTCGCTGATTGTATTGAGCTGAAAAGTTCAATACCTGCTGTACCTTAAGGTCTATTATAGTCCAAAGTATATCTTAAGATAGTTGATTATTTGAAGCTGATTTCTTTCTGTGTCTGCCCATTAGAAGAGGTGACGTAGCTTCACTGACACTACAGAAGCAAACACTGATAAGCACTGGAATGTTTGTCTTATAGCTAATAACTCACCAGACTCTATAATGCTCTATAATGCCTAAACCAACAGAGCTTATATGCTGCTGGTGCAGATGGAAATGACAGACTGATGAATTTTTTGTATCAGATAAGTTTTTCACAACTAGGCTCGTAATCTAGGATAGATATTAACCTGGAAAATGTTTGTTGTGTTGAAACGCATGTAACAGTCAGTTTTTCATACTCACCTGTGTGCTGGACACATTTATTGGACAGCATAATCTGTCTTAAGTTTAATAGTAAGCTCATGTGAATTCAACTAGTAGTTACATTTTAAACCATTTTGCCTCTTTGAGATCACGTGAAACAACTCCCACATGCAAAACATTCCTGTAACTCAGATCACTTTGGTGGATCAAAAAGTCCTCATATTTTTCAATTCCTGTTGCAGTTTTTCTTTTTATGGAAAATGTCCTACAGTAACAATAACATTATACAGATGAAAACCAGTGCAGTATTGATTTTCTAGTGTGAGCTGCAAGTTGTTGTGTGACTCATTTTCTAAGCTGTGGAGTCAAGATGTTAGTTTGTGAGACAAGTTCAAACAAAGTTCAGACAAATACTATTTATTAACTATGTTTGTGCTCAGTATTTGGAATATTGTGCACTTGCAAAATAACAGGAGATTATTGTATTTTATAAACAAGGTTCTGGACAAATAAATGCATCTGTAAAAGGCTTTTTATGGACATGCCGTGTACAAAAAAACTCACAGACTCTCAGGTATTATTGAGTCTGCGGTGAAACAGGGATTGATTAAAAAGCGTTGTCACTTAAAAATAAAACCCTTACCGTAGTTTTGTAAAGTCTTAGCAGGGACAATAATATTGTTTTGAAGTGCATTTTAATGTCAGGCTGCTACACACATAACTACATTTTCACATACTCCAGATTATCCACCAAACTGCCTGAGAATGTTTGATTAGGGCTGAGAGCCAAAAAGGAGCTGGATTAATACATTTATACAAAAGTTGTGTTTTTTCAACTGTGTGGAAACAAAGTGTTTTTTAATACTGACAAGTCAATCTGATTAACTGAGGGACTTTGTATCCGTTAGCAGACTATAAACAATGGGCTGGGAGGAGTGTGTGCTCCTAAGGAAGGAAAAGTGGAGCATTTGTTCAGGAAAAACACTATTGCACTGCATTCCCTGCTATAGCCCACTCCTCCATTGGAAGGAAAGGGAGGGTCCCAACAGAGAATTGGGGGAAATGTTTGACGCAGCAGAGATTTGTTGCCGTATATCTTTATGTCAGATCAGGATGTGTTATGTCGGCTGCTGTGGCAAAAAAACGCTTTGGTCTCTTTGTTCAGTGTTTGGCCTTAAGAGTGGATTTCTAAGAGAAGCGCGTTTTTAAAATGGTCCACTGGAGGGCAGACCACCGGCAAAAAATGGAAGTTGGTTGAGGTTGTAAAGTGGCACAAATCCTTCAGTGTTGGACCGTTCATACTGGCTAACTGCTAATATAAACAGCAGGATAGTATTATTCATGCTCCCCAGAAGATGAATCCTAGTAAATCTGCTAACTAGAAATCCTCTGACTTTCCATCTAGCACCATCCTCAGGTCACATTTTTAGTTTTATCCAGGACTAAAACTACTGACATTCTAATGTTAGCGTGCTAACACACTAAAATAAGACAGGTAATATGGTAAACATTATACCTGCTAAACATCAGCATTGTCACTGTGAGCATGTTAGCATGGTGATGTTAGCGTTTAGCTCAGAGCACAGCTGTGGCTAAGTAGAGCTTCACGGAGCTGTGCGGCTGAACACTCTTAGTCTCATTTTTAACTAGGTCATGGACTCTAAGACCATGACGCTTGGTAAATCTATGATGGTGCGCATCAATAATAGATCATATTAATCTCCTCTAGGGCTGCAATGAACAAATTATTTTCATTATCAAATTAAATTGCTGTATTTTTCTTCAATTAATTGGTTAATGTTTTTGTCTATAAGATGTCAGAAGATAGTGAAAAAAATCTTATTATAGGTCCCATAGCTCAAAGCCATGTCTTCAGATTTCTGCTTGTATCTGGCCAAGAGTCCTAAACCCAAAGGCATTTAAATCACTGCCATAAATGACATAAATGATCAATCAGTTATTAAAATAGTTGCTGAGTAAGTTTCTGTCGATTGATTTGTCAATTAATCCACTAATCATTCCAGCTCTAATTGCACATTTTCACATTTGGTGTAACCAGGATTTTCTAACAAAAATTGAAATCATTGTAGTCACTACACATAGATACATGTATTTAAAAAAAACCCTCAGGATATGATGCTGTTTTGTGTGTTGATGGATGTCATATTTCCAGCAGCGATGCAGGAGTATTTTCTGTCCATGTAACAGACAGTCAGTCCTCGTCTATGTGGTGTCTGTCTGCTTTCTATCTTGAGTAACTGGCTCTTTAAGGGACCAGCACTCAAAGGTAACAGCTATGAGATCATCGGCTTGCGTCGTCATGGCAACAAAGGCTGTTGCAGCACTACTGAGAAATAAAATGGCTGGCGTGGTGTCGCTCTCCCTCCTCCCCCTCCTCCTCCTCCTCCTCCTCACCCCTCCTTCCTTTCCCTTCCTCTCCTCTTTCTCTTTGGTATCAGTGAACTGGAGCAGATTGGTTGTGACACTGTCCCCCCTCCACCCGTGCCCCGTCCTGCCCTCTCACTTTGCTCCTTATTCTGTCCCTCCAACCGTCCATTCACACTCCACACATGTGAGTCAGCAGGAGTCTGCAGCAAGCAGGAGCTGCCACTCTGGACATGATTAAGGTGATGCTTTGGGGTTTTTTTCTACGGGGAGTTCAGCTGTTGTCCCAACAGTTTAGTTAGTGAATCAACCGGTGGAAAGCACTGATGAGACGGGCACAAATCAACACCTTTAAAATGATTTCCTTCCGGTAGTGGCTCTGTCAAGTCTTCAGATTTGGTCTTAGAGTCAGGGGAGACACAGAAAGAGGATGGATGGTGGTTAAAGGGGCCCCTCATCCTTCAAGAGCAGAGCTACTAATACAGAGAGGGTGAGGATGGAAATTTAGCCAAAGATTCAGAGCTCTTCCCATTCCCTGGACATCACCTCAGGGCCGGAAAATTTAAAACATTTTTATTTGTCTGTGTGTGTGTGTGTGTGTGTGTGTGTGTGTTTCGCTCTGTTGATATTTGCTCTCCTCTCTGCCTTATGTATGTCCTCGATATCTCTCTCTCTCTCTCTCTCTCTCTATCTCTCTCTCTCTCTCTCTCTCTCTCTCCCTCTCTCTCACGCACACCCCCCTCCTCCTCCTCCTCCTCCTCCCCCTCCCCTCAGCCTCAATCACCCAGACACAGACGCATGCATGCTCACGCAGAATCGCGCGCAGCAGGCGGATGCGCGCATACACACTCTCTCTCTCTCTCCCTCTCTCTCACACTCACACACACACACACACATACACACACACACACACACACACACACACACACACACACATACACGCACACACACACACACACACACACACACACACACACACACACACATACTCACACACCCTTCCTGGAGGTGCTGGGAGCAGCTGCAGCATTAGCGTTGAAAGAGATTTGCCGTTCACTGGAGTTTGCATCCCCCCTGTTAATGAATGGATGCTACGGCGATCGGCTCAGGAGCTTCTTCCGTTGGATTGCGGGAAACGGTGGATATCTATTCTTGAATTTATTTATTTATTTCTATGCTCTCCATTTTTTTCTCCCCACCCTCTCCTGGTGTGCTGTTGTCGAAAGGACGATGGGGTCTTGTGCTTGATCGGATAAAGATGGAGGTGAACGTGGCGTCTCCGGTGCTTGGCATACTATTGAGGTTTCACTGCCCATTAGGGTGAATGGAGCTTTTATTTCTGTTTTTTTTTTTTTTTCAAGTGGGCTCTTTTGTTTTCCGGGGATCGGCCGAGCACTCCTGTGGTGAATTGAGCTATTGTCGAAGACTGGGCCTCTTAAAGCTTTGAATCTTTGACCATCCATCCATCCCCTCCCTTCTTTCCCCTGTTACCTTCTACTCAAAAGGAACAAGCGGATCCCAAAACGTCCACTGAAATCTCTCCTCACCGTCCTCCTTGCTTCCAATGCCCCATTTCCCTCATCTCTACCCGTGCCCCCCCCACCTCTCTCCTGCTCCCTCCTCCCACATCAGAGCGGCTACGTAATGTGCCTCCCTACGCATGCAAATGGGGATGCTACAAATGGTGGCTGGGACTGATGCCGATGAAAGGGTGATGCCTCGCGCAATCACCTGCACCTCTGCCACTGCTGCCACCGCTCCAGATCAGCCTGGGAGAGCCCAGCAGCCGATGACAACCACCCACAGTGTGAACACAGTCGTTTGTAGCTTGCTTGTGGATGTAAATGAGACGTGTGTATGTGTGTGAAGGTGCACACTGGTTCTTGCCATGTCTGGTGTGTGATCGCTCTAGCGGGACGTTCTTACTGATGCGGGGGAGGCACTGAGCCTGAGGTTGGTCAACCTCCCCCTGCACATCCCTCCCCCCCTCCCTTCCCCACCTCCCTCCTTCCTTCCCCGTCCTCCCCATTCTCCCTGCCTCCACTCCACCTTACCCCAGAAGCCCCCGGGGGGTGAAGGCCACCTGGTAAAGGGGTCACGATGAAGAAGAACCGCAGCAACAATCTGCGGCGGGCCTGGCCCAGCTCGGAGCTTACTGAACGCCCGCTGGAGCACAACCTCTCTCGTAGTGAGAAAGACATCCGTGTGCAGAAGCAGCATCTTCCTCCCCCTCCTCCTCCTCATTTCTCTCCGTCCCCACCAAGTTATCGTGCGCCAGGTGAGTCAGACACTCCCACCAGGACAAGCTCCACCCTCTCTACGCAGAGTTTGCAAAGACACCGTTTGATTTGGGGGCAAAGGGCAGAGTTGAAAGAGTATTCAAGTAGGAAATCTTGATAACTTTCCCTTTTCTTTACTTTCCCACTGTATTTAATCTCATTATAGGGCCTATTGCACATTTGGCTCGTTTCAAAATTCATTTAACTGTATCTCAGTGGGTCCGAATCTCTGTAACTTTCTTACTTTCAGACACATTTTCCTATTTCTTTCATATGCACTGACCCATATGTTAAAACAGATAAAAGCAATGGTAAAAAACAATGAAAAAATGTACATTTGCCAGTTTTTTACCATTTAAACGTTTTTTTAATCATAAATAATATTTTCCTGAATTGCCAAAAGTTCAGTAGTTGTGGGATTGCTTCACCCTAGTGTCAAATTTTGTGACAGGTTCATGTTTTGTGTTTGTTGAGATTGCAAAAGGGCTTCATATCGTATCAGCAGTACTTCGT
Source organism: Seriola dumerili (assembly GCF_002260705.1). Taxonomy (NCBI): domain Eukaryota; kingdom Metazoa; phylum Chordata; class Actinopteri; order Carangiformes; family Carangidae; genus Seriola; species Seriola dumerili. The sequence goes on from NW_019174290.1 coordinate 3,909,922, forward strand.
GATATGAAAATCACATCCTTTCAGTCCCTTTTATTATAAATACTTGCATATTTTTCTGCTGTCTATCTTTCTTGTTCATTGTAAGATGTGAAACATAAACACTGCAAACTCATTCCCCCACTCCTTGGGGATTTTTTTATAACCCCCCCCCCCCCCCCCAAAAAAAAAAAAAACCCAAAACATACTATAACAGCAGAAGATGGTGATTTTCTCTTGTACTGATTCACTGGCAGATCCAGCTTTTCTCATGTTTACTAGAAACCGAGTAAAGCTTTGTAAAGCCACATAAAGCTTGAGGGGCTGTGATACTAAGCAGAGATAACGTCATCGTGTTGCTTAACTGACCATTCAGCAGAGTGCGGTGAGGAGGCAGGGCCCTGCACAGACAGCACAGGTAAGAGCTGTGAGCAGTAACGGACAACGAAACTTTAAAACTGTCATCAATCACACAAAATTAATTCTGTAGACTACCTGTGAATTTTAGAAAACATTATTAGATTATTATAAATTATTGTTATTGACAGATTAGAAATCAAAAATGGCAGGTTTGATGTTACAGCTTCTACATCGTGTGGTGTGATTCTATTGATCACCAGATTTAGGTCAGAGGAGAGGGTCACTACAGCACAGATGCTGCAGCGGCGGATCCAGTGTGTCGCTTTACAACCTTTCAGTAGGGCAGATGTTTGCTCTCAGAGGGGCTTGAAGCCGGGCCGGCTGGTTGTAGGATGATCTCACTACTCACTACTGCTGACAGCAAAGCCAGCTTAATTCAACAAAGGCAACAGAGAATTTCTGTATGTAAGCTCTGAATGTGGCGCTAAAGTCTGTCACATTGTTACATTTCAAACATTTTGACTTGCTGTGGGATTGTGCAAGCTTCCTTTTCTGTTTGTCAGATGATGTGAATCGGATAAAGAGGTGGCAAAGATTCAGGTGATCTCACGCTACGGCTACGGCTGCTGCTGCAGCAGCAGCTGCCTCGTTTTGCTAACCTATGAGAAACAGGAGGAATGAGAGGCTAAGGAGGCACAGAGAGGAGGGGTGGAGCCGTTCCAGGCAGCATGCAAACTGCTGCTGTTTGACCATTACATCATAGCTTCACACGCTGCGCCTGCTGTTCATTCATGATCTAACAGTTGTGCTTGTGCCTCCTCCTCCTCCTCCTCCTCCTCCTCCTCCTCCTGCAGGTGACGTGTCTCCGATCAGTATGTCACCCATCAGCCAGTCACAGTTCATCCCACTGGGGGAGATCTTGTGCCTGGCCATCTCTGCTATGAACTCTGCCAAAAAGCCTGTCAACCAGGAGGCTCTGGTGGAGCACCTCACTGCCAGCTTCCCAGGTATGATCCTCTCACCTTGTTCCTGAAGTGGGACAGCATTAAAGTATGCAGAACACGAATACATTATGGGACTTATGTTGTTGGAAAAGCAGCAGCGTCCATAAATACTAAGGTAGAAATATTGATTTTTGTGTGTCGTACCTTAGTTTGTTCATCACCCTTTTACTAAATTCACTAAGCCAAAGATTTAACCACTTTAAGTTTTATATCCCAAACACATGTACTGTAGAGGCCAGGTTCAGAGAGCAAAGTAAAGCTCTATGTAGCATTTAAACATCTATTGATCTCACTTATTGGGTTCCTGACACATTTCAGAGATTAATGAAGAATTGAGATATTTCAGTGCTTAAAATCTTGCAAACAGCATCATAATGTTTCGACTGGAATGAAATGATAAGTCGATTGAGCAATTAATTGATTGACAGAAAATGAACTGGCAACTATTTTGATGATCGACAAATCATTTTGTCATTTTTCAGGCGAAAGTTCTGGCTCCCACTTCTCAAATATGAGCGTCTGACACATTTCTTTCTCATGAAATATTGTAAATGAAATATCTTTGTATCTTAGACAGTTGGTTGAATAAAACAGGTGATTTGAAGACGTCAGTTTGGGTTCTGGGAAATTATGATAGACATTTTTCACTATTTTAAAGAGGAAATGATTTATTGATTACAATCTTACACAGATAATAAATCCACAACCTCTCTTAAGCAGTGTTGGTGAAACAAGCTTAAAATGTACTAAACCACAGTAAACATCTTTGGCTCCCTGTTCCATCCTCATTTTTCTGAGGTGACATATCTACATGTTGATTAATGTGACATTGAAAAAAGTATTAATGATTCTGTATTGTGGATGATCTGAACCTTTTTAACTGAACAAAAATACCCAGATAAGCATTAATTGTTGAACTTAAATAAATGACACTATGCAAGTAGAATTATCTATGTTGTTATTATTTTCTTCTTATTATATTATCTCTTCTTGAGAAGCTGAGGGCTTTTAATTGATTGCAGCCCTAAATCAGAACTTTCTGATCATTTTGTAATTTTCTTTTGAGTATGGTCTGTTTTTTACTGTCTCCAAATCATCCCTCTACTCCAACAAAATGTTCACAGTGTCCTGTTTTTAACAGTTTAACATAACATATGCAATATTTTAATAGTAACTATTACCTTTACCAAAGTGTGTAAAACATTTATTTTCAGTATTATTCTCAAACAATATTGGTGAAATAGCCTAAAATGCACAAAAGCACAGTGAACATTTTCAGCTCCCTAACACAAGGTGTAAGAGCACAGGTTTAACCACTGCATAGCCAGGTTGTCAGTTTTTAATGGGTTGCATATTCTTCAAATGTATCTTTTCTTCTATACAGTACCAGAGTGGAAAGGAGTTGAACTTATAAGTTGCATCATTTCTGTGTAAAAAAATTACACAGGGGTGATGTAATGTCAGGCAACACATGGTCTTGCAAGACAATGGTTATGAATGGGGTTTAGTTAATGTTGATTTGGTCATTTACAGTATATTAAGTCTATCAGGTGACTCATGCTATATATAAAACATAATTTTCCTTTTGATGTTGTAAAATAAGTACAAAATAGACCTTTGATCATTCTCCTCATTTTTAGAGGATTATGAAAAAATTAAAAGGACATTTTATAATTATTAATGATAAAAAAATAAAAGGGAAGATTCCAATAAACAGCCGTTAATAAACTCTGATGTAACCACCAGTGTGTTTTATCTGTGAAGTTGATTTGTGAGATCCCAAAAATTCCAAAAAGATGCTAAGTACTAAATATGTATGACTGAATCGGTTTAGGGGAAATAGGTATAAAACTTAGCATGAGACATCTAGAATATTTCCATGTTGGAATGGTGCATATATAATCCACTGGTTTGGCAATTTGGCTTCAATTAACATGTTGGAATAGAAGATATATTTACCATGTATACAGTATGTGATACTGTCATACACTTGGGAGATTTTGTGTTTGTTTGTGATGTGAGAAATGTGATGGGTACATTAATGGGAAATTGTTTCTGAGGTTGAAAAATACTATGGATTAGATCATCAGAAGATTATTAGCAGGCAATTTTGCATTCATGATGTGACCATTAATCAGGTCCAATTAAACTGAGGTGTTTTTTCTGGAGACCTCACCATGATTATCTGATAGCAGTTCTCACACAGAGACATTTCTTAAAATATGACCTGTTCGTTTTCATTACCAAATTGTTCCAAGGTGGCAACAAAATGTTCACAATGTCCTGTATTTAAACTATTGTAATATAAATCACATCACTTAAAAATGAGTACATAAAACTGTGAATCAACTCAGTGTAATCTGTTCCCTGCAGGCGTGCCTACACCCAGCTCAGAGGTTCTGCGACATACTCTGAACATGCTGGTGCGAGAGAGGAAGATCTACCCAACTCCAGAGGGCTACTTCATTGTCACTCCCCAAACCTACTTTATCACTCCCTCCCTCATCAGATCCAACAACAAGTGGTATCACCTTGATGATCGGCTGCCAGAGCGCCAACCGCAACAACAACAGCAGCAACAACAACAACAACAACAACAACAACAACAACAGCCGCAGCAGCAGCAGCAACCTCAGCAATGCACTTCGCCTCAGTCTGGCAATGTCACACCATCTACACCTGGCTGCCTGAGAGAGAGGCCTCCTCGCAAGAATCACAATGACTCATACAATTCCTATCGCGAAGACCCCTCCAGACTTCACGCCTCTGCGCTCCAAAGTAAGTCACCAAAGGAGCACAGGGGAGATTCCTATCAAAGTAAGCCACCCAAGGATCACAACGGCGGGGAACCTCCACCGAGCACGTCAGCCAAGGAGCACCGAGGAGAACCACCTTCATACCCCTACCCCCCACTTCCCACCTCCCCTCCTGTCCAGCAGCAACCGCCGCCTCAAGATCCAGCCGATAAGAGCAAAAGCATCACTTCTTTCCCTTATAAAACTGACACTCTGACCAAAAAGAAAGAAGGAAGTGGTGGCAACGGAACTGGCGAGAAGCAATCCAAAAGGTTTGGACTCAGGCTCTTCAGACTGAGTTTCAAGAAGGACAAAATGCGGCAGCTGGCCACCTTCTCAGCCCAGTTCCCCCCAGAGGAGTGGCCTCTTCGTGACGAGGATGTGCCAACCACACCCATTCCCCGCGAGGTGGAGATGGAGATCATCCGCCGAATCAACCCCGACCTAACAGTGGAGAATGTGGCAAGGCACACGGCTGTGATGAAGAGGCTGGAGGAAGAGCGTACGCAGAAGAACAAGGCGGGGTCTTCAGCCCAGCACAGTGCACGCAGCAGGAGGGGGAGGGGCCACCGGAGGGCTCCACATGGTAAGTCCCGCTCTCATAGCAAACCCCGGACCTCTAGGGGAGACCCATCTGAGGGTTCAAACTGGGACCTCGTGTTCATGGAAAGAGATTACCGCTTCTTTAGCCACTCGTTAGTTCGCTCGCCTCGGGAGGCCATGTACACCTTGGAGCGCAGGCGAAGTGGAGGTGCAACATACCTGGTCCACAGCAACCCCAACATTACTGAATCGTACTGCCCTGTTACCCCCGAGTGGGACGTGTCTGGGGAGCTAGCCAAGAGACGGACAGAGATGCCCTTCCCAGAGCCGTCACGTGGAACGTGCCAGTCCAGAGTGCAAAGAAGTCACAGTCACAATCAGGACAGGAAGTCGCGTCATGAGAGGTCCGATCAAGCTAAAGAACGATCTCGGTCCATGGACAACTCTCTCAAGGGCCTGTCACTGGGTGCGCCAGAAGACTTTGAACCCAGTCTGGAGGAGCGTAGTCATTACTACACTGATGACGGCACCCTGCGGGCCACGCAGAAGTCCTCCCACTACTCAAGGATTATGTTCTCTGCTGCTAAGTTCCACTCTGATTTTAATGTGCCTGATTTGGGGAAAGGGAGTTTGGACGAGTCAAGGATCCGGAGTACGATGGAGAGGAACAAAAGCAGAGACAGCTTGCCAACGTACAATGAGCTAATGGGACTTTCTCCTAAGCCCTCAACAGATGAGTACTTCCAGTGCAATACGTCAAATGAAACAATCCTAACTGCCCCTTCGCCTCAGGCAAAATCAGAATATGACACATTAACCTCATCAGGGGGACTCCGAAAGGGCTCTCCGGCTGACCGCCAAACGCCTCACCTCACCTCTCCACATACGATGGAGTACAAAGAGGACTTGTCGGCAGCAAAGGGACAAAACGGCTCGGTGCGACTGACACCAAGCCAGACGCCAGAGCCGGTGCAAAATGCCCGTTTGACGCCACACCAACACAATGTAGATCCCGGAGGGGGAGGAGGCGGTATGGTGATCAAGAGGAAAGAGATCTTCAGCAAGGACACTTTGTTCAAACCTCCACACAATGCCTTGTCCACAGGCTACGTGGACAGCAGCTACACCAAGTCCGGCACATTGCGGAAAGCCTCACATGCCAAATCAACAGAGGCCCTAGACAATCCTGAGCCCCAGCAGCCTTCCAATTCAGCCACTTCCTCAGCGTCACCTGCAGTTTTACAGGGCTGCTTAGAGCCAACAGTCCCCTCCGCCTCCTTTGACTATTATAATGTATCAGATGATGAGGAAGAAGAAGAGGCAGAGGAGGACTCGCACAAAGAGTTGGCGACAACAGAGGACAACAAAGACCACGGGGAAGTGGGTGGTAACGGTGGAGGCGGCGGTGGTGGTGGGGAGGGAACCATGCAGTGGCTCCTAGAGCGAGAGAAGGACCATGATCTGCAGCGGAAACTGGAGACCAATCTGACCTTACTCAGCCCCAAGGAGACGGAGAACAGCAGCAGTCAGAAGTCGGCCCACTCTGCCCGTTTGGACAGCATGGACAGCAGCAGTGTCACAGTGGACAGTGGATTCAACTCCCCCAGGTACGTGCAAAAATGAACTGTGTGTTACATAAAACTGTTTTGGATACATAAGTAGAACACAGTAGGACCAAATATATTCCAAAATTTTTAAACTCTTTTTGCACCCCAGAGCTAAAGGAAAGGTGTCATGGTGGTAACTCTGGAGGCTCTTATTCTTATTCTCATTCTTATAAATGTATAAATGTATTCACTGTAGCTGGTGATGTATCCAAAGTGAAATGATTGACCCATCTATCAGAACAGAGGATAGGAGGCTGGATTATGTAGTTACAGTACAATTCAGGTCTTAACTTTATGTGTATGTTGAGGTCTTAGGGTACACAGTCCGGACGTGGACACTGAATAGGCAGAATTGTACATCTGGACGTCATTACGGTTCTCATCTTAAGAGCATCTTTATATGGCTTGTTCCAATTGTGCTGTTTTATGACATAATTGGTCAGTCAAGGCATCCCGGCAGCCAAGTGGTAAGGAAGCATTTCATGCAATAACAATGTCCATGGTTCAACTCTACCCAGGGATCTTTTTTACATGTCACCCCTCACCTCTTCCCATGTTTCCTGTCCACTCTTCTTTTGCTAAAGCAGCCCCAGCTTCCTGCTTTAACAGCAGTCCAATAATAGTTCTCACAGCAAAATCCATCACAAGTCTAGGCATACAGTATGTTGTTTTCAATCAGAGGTGTCCAGCAGTTTTACGCTCACATACCATTGTACCAGTTTCCATCCTGGGTTGTGGTTTTGGGTAAAGCACACACCTACGACTGTTAATATGGAAATTAATGTGTGGCCACCCTCACAATGTGAAACACAGATTCTGACGACTTTCATTACAAAGATGAAAGTCTTATAAAAAAAATTCATAACCACCAGATTCATGATGCAAAACATTAAATCTGCATATTTACAAATGATTAATTACATTGATTCTGTTGGTTGGTCTAACTTGAATGACCTGTGAAGTAGTTTAGTAAAGTACACTAGTGACATTTTTTATCCCGATGGAAAAATGACTTTTGAAATTAAGTGTAATAATAACTATATAACAATAAAAGACTATTGTCACAACTTTAAACAATACAGTGATAATAAGAAGCATAAAACAGTAAACTTCATATGAACATGATGAATTGTTTCAACTTCACATTAACAGCTGCAAACAACTGCTTATTGGACAAACAAATGAACTAGCAAGCTATTTCTGCTACTTTAGTGAAACATGTGCACAGTGCAGCAGTTTGTAAAGCACCTCGGCAATAGTTACTTGACAGTTAAAAGACTATTCAATCTATTTACTATTACATTTCCATAACATTGTAGGATTTAATAGCAGCAGAGGCTGACCTATCCTGAGTTTATTCAAAATGCAACTCAGTCACATCTGTCATCAGCCCCCACAATATCTGACAGATATTTCCCTCAGGAGTTGGTAGAGGCCAAAAATAGAACTAAAAGAGGGTGATTATATATTGGACTTAAATTCACCTAATGGTCAGAAACATGACTCCAAATTAATGATAATGTTACTCTACTGTTTCCACTGCCCCCAAGTGGCAAAGAATTTTGTTATTCCAGGTTTAAAGCTTATGCTTAGATTCAGACACTTGCTTTAATCTATTTGTATTATCTATTTTCTATGTATTTGTATATATTTTCAAGATAAATGAAAAATGTTTGAACTGCCTCTCTCTTTCCTGGAAGGAATTTGCTCTGTTTATTAATTTCATTTACTAAATTTGCTTCTTTTCTCAGTCAAAATATGCTTTAAAATAGTTTCTGTGGTATTCCTCTTTCTTACCAAGCACCACTTGTGTTGTACACAATATAAAATTAATTGGTTATTTTAATTCATGGTAGACATTTGACTTTCTTTTCAACTTTCTGTTGTGCAGGACACGTGAAAGCCTTGCATCCAACACATCCAGCATTGTGGAAAGCAATAGACGGCAGAATCCAGCGCTGAGCCCAGGCCACATTGGCACCAGTAGTATGGGACTGCCATTCAGCTTTCGCGCTATCCCAGAGCCCCCCACCACACAGCCTGAGAAACTCCAGAAGTCATCGAACTGCCTGGCCTCCATCACCAGCGTCTGACAGGCAGCACAGACTGAGACCGTGAACGTGGTGGAGGAGAGAGGAAGAGAGGTGTTTCACCATTTTGACCCTCGTTTTCCTCAGCCAACACACACATACATACACATGAAAAAAACACGCACTCACACACACACATCTTCAGACTCCTGAGAATCCATTTACTGGGACTGTTACAAAAACAGGCATGGCTTCAAGAGACTGTTCCCACAGCTTCAAGAACTTTACTGCAAAAAAAGAGAAGAAAAACTACAGAATATCAAGACCACAGGAGGTGAAGAAACCTACCTGAAGTACTTTGATTTTGGTGACATGGACTCTAGTTTGGCTTATATCAAGATTCTTGATTATTGGTATTGGAAAGTAGTAGACTATAGGATTCAAGTTACATTTGGAAATATCAAAAAACTTTTTATATTACTTAACAATACATGTCCAATTAAATGTTCTCCTTCCTGAAATAGCGTCAAGTTCTTCAGGACGATTCAATGTATCAGCACAATGTCGAGACAATAAAAGTTGATCCTGAGAACAACGAATGAAAGATATAAAAACATAAATCAGCTCAGATTTGTGTACCGCAATGCAAATGATGTATGTATACTCGATACTTTTGATATCCTAATTATTATAATGGTGGTATTAAAGATGCTATGTGACCAAAATGATGTTTGGACAAAATGAGCTGCACCTCACATCTCACATGTACATGACAGAACATCACAGGTACTCCACAAAAAAAATCTCACCAAAAGGCCCTGTTCTGGAGCTTTTGATCGTATCATGTGATCTTCCTCAGCAGATAGTTTGCTCAGTTGTCATGGTATTGTAGATGTTGTGAGATTGTTTTGTCAGCTACCGTTAAGAATGAACTTTTCAGTATCATCACAAATACTTGTTTATAAAGAGTAATTCATTTCAAGTTATTAACAGGTTCGTGAGGTCTCAAGCGTGTGGTCAATGTAAAGATTTTGGGTTTGAGTCTGTAATTCTGAGCTTCCTGCTTCTTTTATTTCTGGTTTTCACTGCTATATACTTCAAAAAGTGTAGACATGGTGCATTGTGGGAACTGTAGGCTGAATGAGTAGACTGTGTAACCAGTTTCTATGGATGCAGCTGACTACGCAGTCAAGGATGTTGGAAAACTTCAGATGTGAGTCGATTCATTTCGATTTCATTTTCTATTTTCAGTAGGTAATGGTTCCTAATTAAACTCAGATTGTCCAGAGTCAATTAAGTGATTAGTTAGGCGATTTATAAAAGCAAAAATGGCAAAAACATTTGTTTCAGCTTCTCAGTGAAGATTTTCTGTCTATTTAGGGAATTTTATGGAATCAACACGGGCTTATAATTGATAGTTGCAGCCCTGGTGGACTGTGGGAATTGTAGGCAGAATGAGTAGTCTGTTCGACAACAGTTGCTGCAACAGCAGTATACAGATATGGATGTGAGTTTAAAAAGTTTAAATGGTCAGTTCAACTTAATTTCATTTCCTACTATCATTGAGAAAATAGCTCCCAATTAAGTATTGATACTGGCATCTGTGCATTATACATAATAACCAGTATATTGTCTCTAGAAAGTAATAATAGTTAGAGCTAAAGCGATAAGTCAATCAACAGAAAATTCATCTTTCAACCAAAAGTGCCAGAAATTTCCTGGGTCTAGGTTCTCAAATGTGACGATTTCCTGCTTTTCTTTGTTTTATATTATAGTAAACTGCATTTCTTTGTGTTGGTTGGACAGAGCAAGACTTGAAAGTCAATTTGGGCTTAGGGAAACGGTGATATACATTTTCAGGATTCTCTGACATTTTATAGACAAAACACTGAATAAAAGAAATACTGCTGGGATCAGTTGGTAACTGTGAGACCCAATAAACAAATACTAGTGCTGTCGAGGGGATACAACAAAGTAGCATACTTCATGCACTAGAGCAGCAACATTGTGAAAGCTTTTATTGCAGACATATTTCACGTAGATAAACAATAGTTTTCAACTTTACAGATCTACATCAAGGTTCAAAGGGGTTTAAATTAAAAGATTTGTATTTTAAATTCCACATCGCTCCAGCTCCAACACAAGTTTTGGGTTGATGGTAGAAGTCTCAGTAGTGTTGACCTCAGCAAATAGAAACAAAATTATGTTCTGTGATAGATACGATTAGAGGCAAACTGAGTTGAGATGTTTTTTGTAATTTGGTTAACTGTCAACATTTGTGGATCTAAATTCAATGCTTGTAAATTTCATTTTTTCACACTGAGTTTTGAAACACTCTTTCTGCCAGTCTGAACGAAAATCTACTTGTATCACTTGGCCATTTACGGAAAACAGGTGATCACCTGCTGACGACGCCATTTCTGCCTTTCAAAGTAGAAGCACGTAGTCTTCTATGTGCTGTTTTTTCTCCAAATGAACGAGAAAAGTAAGTTTTATGCCTTACTATAGTATGACTTTTTTATGCCTTTTAATATGCCTGATAATACTATGAATTTTTATGCTTTACTATGCTATGACCTTTTAATACCTTACTATACGATGACTTTTTCACATCTTACTATACCATGACTTTTTTATACCTTGCTATACAATTACTTTTTTTATGCCTTACTATAGTATGACATTCTATATCTTACTATAACATGAATTTTTTAATACCTTCTTATAAAATGACTTTTTTATTCCTTACTATACTATGACTTTTTATACCTTCCTATACAATGACTTTTTCACATCTTACTATAACGTGACTTTTTTATACCTTGCTATTCAATGACTTGTTATGCCTTGCTATACTATGACTTTTTATGTCTTACTATACCATGACTTTTTTATACCTTACTATAATATGTTGTATTTATGACTTTTAATGCCTAACTATACTATGTCGTTTTTATGACTTTTTATGCCTTACTATACTATGAGTTTTTATGACTTTTTATGCCATACTATACTATGTTGTTTTTATGACTTTTTATGCCTTACTATACTATGAATTTTTTATGACTTTTTATGCCTTACTATACTATGACTTTTTATGCCTTACTATACTAGGACTTTTTTATGACTATTTCTGCCTTACTATACTATGACTTTTTATGTTTTGCTATACTATGACTTTTTCATGACTTTTTGTGTCTTACTATACTATGACGTTTTCATGACTTTTTATGCCTTACTATACTATGACTTTTTATGACTTTTTATGCCATACTATACTATGTCGTTTTTATGACTATTTCTGCCTTACTATACTATGATTTTTTATGTTTTGCTATACTATGACTTTTTCATGACTTTTTATGCCTTACTATACTATGACTTTTTTGTGACTTTTTATGCCTTACTATGCCATAACTTTTTATGCCTTACTATGCTATGACTTTTTTATGCCTTTTTATGCCTTACTATACTATGACGTTTTATGACTTACTATACTATGTCGTTGTTTTGACTTTTTATGCCTAGTACTATACTATGACTTTTTCATGACTCATTATGTCTTACTATAATATGACGTTTTCATGACTTTTTATGCCTTACTATAGTATGACTTTTTTGTGACTTTTTATGCCTTACTATGCCATACCTTTTTATGCCTTACTATGCTATGACTTTTTTCTGACTTTTTATGCCTTACTATACTATGACGTTTTATGACTTACTATACTATGTCGTTGTTTTGACTTTTTATGCCTAGTACTATACTATGACTTTTTCATGACTCATTATGTCTTACTATAATATGACGTTTTCATGACTTTTTATGCCTTACTATAGTATGACTTTTTTGTGACTTTTTATGCCTTACTATGCCATACCTTTTTATGCCTTACTATGCTATGACTTTTTTCTGACTTTTTATGCCTTACTATACTATGACGTTTTATGACTTACTATACTATGTCGTTGTTTTGACTTTTTATGCCTAGTACTATACTATGACTTTTTCATGACTCATTATGTCTTACTATAATATGACGTTTTCATGACTTTTTATGCCTTACTATACTATGACGTTTTATGACTTACTATACTATGTCGTTTTTTTGACTTTTTATGCCTAGTACTATACTATGACTTTTTCATGACTCATTATGTCTTACTATAATATGACGTTTTCATGACTTTTTATGCCTTACTATACTATGACTTTTTATGCCTTACTATACTATGACTTTTTATACATTACTATACTATGACTTTTTTATGACTTTTTATGCCTTACTATACTATGTATTTTTATGACTTTTTATGCCTTACTTTACTATGACTTTTTATGCTTTACTATACTATGACGTTTTAATGACTTTTTATGCCTTACTATACTATCACTTTTTTATGACTTTTTATGACTTACGATATTATGACTTTTTTATGACTTTTTATGCCTTACAATACTATGACGTTTTTATGACTTTTTATGACTTTCGATGTTATGACTTTTGTATGACTTTTTATGCCTTACTATACTATGACTTTTTATGCCTTGCTATACTATGACTTTTTCATGACTTTTTATGTCTAACTATACTATGACGTTTTCATGACTTTCCATGCCTTACTATACTATGACTTTTTATGCCTTGCAATACTATGTATTTTTTCTGACTTTTTATGCCATACTATACTATGACGTTTTTATGACATTTTATGCCTTACTATACTATGACTTTTTTATGACTTTTTATGCCTTACTATACTATGACTTTTTTATGACTTTTTATGCCATACTATTCTATGTTGTTTTTATGACTTTTTATGCCTTACTATACTATGACTTTTTATGCCTTACTATACTATGACTTTTTTATGACTTTTTATGCCTTACTATACTATGACTTTTTTAT